>NC_049240.1:21152200-21461210 GCF_011100685.1 Canis lupus familiaris
TCTACTCACTGGCAGAGTTGTGAATAGAACATAAACTTCTAACATTTCCAGTCTCATTTCCTAGATTCATTGGTTTTATTTGTCTTAACAGATTGCAACAATGGAAGTCTTAGTTAATCATGATGCCTGACAAAGAAAATACAGAC
The DNA here is from genome assembly GCF_011100685.1 of Canis lupus familiaris. NCBI lineage: Eukaryota > Metazoa > Chordata > Mammalia > Carnivora > Canidae > Canis > Canis lupus. The sequence goes on from NC_049240.1 coordinate 21,152,347, forward strand.
TAAATAGTAGTTTTTAAAAAAAGTGTCTTTCATAGCCAGTTCTTATCTGATTTTACTGAAACCGACTATGTAATTACAAAGGAACTAAGCCATACTATACAAACACAACTCAGTAAGAGAGGAAAGTATCTAGTGCCTTCCTTTAATACTATCCCCCTCCCACCATTTTGGAAATAGCCTTATGGAGCTGAGGGTCACCCAAGTGCCCTCTTGGAATTCTCAGTTTTTCTCTTCCTTGCTTCAGCTGCTGTATTTTGTATGCCACAAATTCTTGGAGGGAAATATATTTTACTGACATGTTTCCTACTAGCTTCATGTTACATAAAAAAAATGAAAATATAATTAAGGGTTCGTGTTCTACACGTGCTTTACTTTGTCATTACCCTGAAAACAAGCTTTACCTTGGAGTATGGATAATAATTTGACAATTATTTGGTCACATGCTTTAAATCTAAAAAAATTTGTAGCAATTTTTCTTATTTATTTTTACAGTCCGTAACTATAACAGTGACAAATTCCGACACCGGCAAATGACACTATCAACATGTTACTAACAATGCTGGGAATAACCGTAAGTTGCCTATAAACTATTTTAGTTGACGAACCAACTTTGACTTTTGAGATTTGTGTCTGTGTGTGTGTATGTGTATGTGTGTGTTGTGCACCTCCCATCATAAGACAGCTGATTATTGTAGATAACAGTCATATTTTGTCCTTCCAACTTTAGAAATTGAAGGCAGCAAAGCTATAGTATTAGCTTATACATGAGTGCTATCTTATATTCCCATTTTAAATTTCTGAAATTCAAAGTCATAGCCTAAAATTGGGCTATAATTTTAGAGTGCTAATAACAACATGCAGTTATTGTATATATTTTAAATACAGACAATAACAATGTTTCTAAATTTCTTTTTTTTTTTGTTTCTAAATTTCTAAATATTTCCTCCTCTATTGGACTCTTTTCTGTGTTTTCAATTCTGATACGTCCCCATCCCTATTGACCCTAGTTATCACACAAGGAAGAACTCAATCTGTTTAATGAATCCTAAATTACATGTTCTGTTGTACCTTTTGACATAAAGACTACATGGCTACAAGCTACCTCTGTTTGATGCAGATCCTGAGGATGAAGCAGCTCATACTCTTTAGGGAACTGGTAAAGACAAAGACAAGTTCTGAATAAGACCATGGATCTGGGGCATTTGTACATAGCACTTTCATCTTGTTTGGGTTTTAACTGTCTGTTCTTACCTTTTGATGGTGCTCGTGTGAGTTGCTGATATCTTTTTATGAAAGAGAAATATATTTGAGGATGAGGTTTTATAAGGGAAAAAAGAGGGACAAGTGATAGATGGAGAGAACCAAAGGGAGCACTTGGAAAGCACAGCTTCTTATCCAAATCCTCTGTAAATGTGACGTGACATAATCATAAGATTGTTTGTAAATTCTATCTGACCCAATGGTATAATAAAGCCCTTTAAAACTTCAGAGCAACTGGAATTTGGCAGAAGAGATCAATGATTCTGTACAAACAACATTTAATAATACATCCAAAATAAAATTGAAATTTATATGTACTGACTAAAGCACATCTCTACATACATTTCTAACCTGTATGATATATAAACCCTAAGTAAGAATTAAATCCTGGAAAAGAGAGTGAGTGGTTTGAGGGATGAAGGTGGGGAGATTGATTAATGATTTAACTCATTTTATTTCACGTTTGTGATTTTTCTTTGCTTAAAGTGATCAATGTCACTAGGCAAAGAATTTCTATTTTAATGAAGAACTGGGGTTATTTGGCTTTATGTATACCTGATTTAAAGGATTCCAGCATGGCATTTCCAAACCCTACCCTACCTTATTAGCTCTTACTTCTTATTGCAACACAATCTTGAGCAGATTTAGCTGTGTGTGTGTGTGTGTGTGTGTGTGTGTGTATCTGTGTCTGTGCCCATCCATACCTGTGACATTCCTTCATAAGGTGAAGGCCATGATTTTTAGTCAAGAGTCAAGGGCACATGGTAACTATTACCAATAATTCTATTCAAACATTTTTGGTTTTAGTCTCCTGGAAGACTCTTTAAAATAGTTCAGCAATCTTTATAATTTAGAATTGTTTGTTCAAACAATTGGGATTTCCAGTATTACTGGGCAATAATTCTGCTGGGAGTAATCGTTTTCTGCATCTGACATGTGTCTAGAGTCCTCATCCTTTCTCTCCCTAAAGTGGGGTTTGCCTGCCCCAAAGCCATGTGGATGACTTCCCTCCACGATCTCCTCAAGGTCTCTTGGGCATTTGTCTCCTTTGTTAAGGGCTGCTGAGCTATTGATGCCTCTCAAGTTACTTTGCTCAGGATTAGTCATAGCAGAGTATATGGCTCTCTGGACAACATGCATCTCTGGGCAGAGACATTTGGAGACAAAAGCCAACACTATCCAAGGAGTCTAGAGACAGCAGAAGAGAGGACTCTGAGATGAGACTTTTACTTCCGTAGTAAAGGGACACAAATCTCATTTCTTATGCCATGGATCACCCACAAAGTGAGGGGCTGGCTGTACTGTGGTTTCCCGGTCTTTATCAAAAATTACAAGAATCTGGGACAGTCTATTGGAAGTTGTGAGGGGAACTAGTTAACAAGTACTATAGCTACCTCCATGGACCAAATGCCATTTATCCTGGCCCCAATTCTTCTTTTTGGAAACTACAGATATGCTAAGGAAATGTGTTCTTCAAGTACTGTGAAAGATTTGTTTTGACACCTAGTTCTTTTTGTTTCCAAGGGCTCTGAGAAAGACTTCCAGCTGTGGGTGAGTTCTGGCAAGGAAAAACTTCCACTAACTGGTAAGTGTCAGGGAAAATCTAAGATGGGATTGATTAGGTTCAAAATTGTAACTCAAAGTTTCAAAGTAATGGTTGTTCTTTCTTAAGCTTCAAAATCCTTAAAGTGAAAATCACATGTTATATTCCCTCACATGTTTATTAAATAATTACCAGGTACTGTTTCCCAGGCATGATAACATCTCTTCATTCAGCAGCTATGATTTAGTGAGGGAGAGAAATGTAAATTTTTGTTTCTACTTCTTGTTACCTGACAAACAGAGCTGTCTTGAAAAAGTGTGATTATTTACTATTTACTTACTTATTTACTCACTTAGGTATGAAAGCAAAATGGATGGGAATTTTTTTCCCATACATTTATTTTTCATATTTCAATCTTGAATTCTAGTTCCTAACTACTAAGAAGCCTCTATTTTGTGAGAATCCTCTAAAATCCAGTTATGTCCCTGAATCTGGTTACAGATATGTATTTAACACCCCTGCCCTGTGCCCACTTTTCTCTGCATCATAAAGAAAATGAGATAATCACATTTAAACTCCTCTAGTCTTCACTGATGAAATCGCCTGCACTTTGCTGTTTCTCAGGTTTTTTCCATCACTGATCTTAAGGTTATTGATAAACAGATTGCACCTCTTCTAAAATAGTTATTAGCACAAGTTCTCTGAAAAAAAAATCTTTGGATTAGCAAAATTGTTTAGTGTTTCCAGTAATGGAAGGATTTTAAAAAAAGAAAAAGAAGACAGGGTCGGTAGCAGACCTTGAAGTATAGTAATAGATGGTAATGGTGACAATAATCTCTTCTAGAAATCTTAAAGCATTCCTTCTTACATGAAATTCTTTATCCTTGGGCAGCCCGGGTGGCTCAGTGGTTTAGCACCGACCTTCAGCCCAAGGCCGGATCCTGGAGACCCGGGATCGAGTCCCACATCGGGCTCCCTGCATTGAGCCTGCTTCTCCCTCTGCCTGTGTCTCTGCCTCTCTCTCTCCCTCTCTGTGTGTCTGTCATGAATTAAAAAAAAAAAGAAATTCTTTATCCTTTTAATAAACCTGTGAAGCTATAACTCTTTTTCAAATAATCTGGAATCTAAACAACCAATTTCCTTTTTTAAAAAAAACAACCAATTTCTTTCTGCAAAATATATATTCCCAGTCTTAGACTATAGAGTCACAAAGCTCATCACTGAGATCAAAATCCCCCAGTACCACTTCCTGTTTTGAATTAATGTTGATATCTTTGTAAAAGTTGGACAGGGGCAGCCCTGGTGGCTCAGCGGTTCAGCACTGCCTTGAGCCCAGGGTGTGATCCTGGAGAGCTGGGATCGACTCCCACATTGGGCTCCCTGCATGGAGCCTGCTTCTCCCTCTGCCTGTGTCTCTGCCTCTTTCTCTCTCTCTGTTTCTCATGAATAAATAAATAAAATCTAAAAAAAATGGTTAGCAGTAAAAAGGAAAAAAGCTAAATACTTATATATGTTTTAATAAAGTGCATTAATTTAGATAAAAATGATGTAGATGATAACTTTTTAGACTTTGAATAGCTTCACACACGAACGCAAGCTCTAAGGAATCTGAAGAGCCTGTTGTTCATGATGATCCATTACAGCATTCAAAATGCATTTTTTAAACATACTCTCATTCAATTGTGGATTAGCTCCTGGTTATCTTGGTTTGGTTGTATTGCTGTCATAGAAGCTTCTTTTTCCTTAATGGAGGGAAGTCCCTGTGATTCTTGTGAACATTGCATTTATGACGGATGAAAAGAACAGCAAAAGCTCCTTTAGGTACATTCAATAATAAATCTGAAATGACAGAATGAGAATTTTCATTCTATTCTTAAAAAATGAAATCCATATCATTGCATAGGGTCTTTGAGAATTCTCTAGAGAGGAAAAACAATTTAAAGCATAAAAGAGCAAAACAAATCACTTGGCAGGCAATTCTGGATGGCTGTGGGTGTGGTTTTCTATTCTCTAACCATCGTTTTACAGTTTGCTTCTGGGTTTCCCACTCTGCACACCCTTCCTTCTGATCATTGCCTGGCAGGACACCCATAGAGGGAGGGCAGCAGTGGGAGGGAACCATAAAGCATAAGGGCAACACATCCCACTACTCTCGAGTAGCTCTGGCTGGAGAATTGACAAAAGGAAATGAAAAAAAAATCTGTTCGACTGACATTCTGTTGGAGAGAATAGTGAAGATAGCAATTCTTTATATATATACTCCAAATATTTAAAATTTATTAACCAAAAAATAAAAATAAAAAATAAATAAAAAATAAAAAATATTAACCACCAATGCTTATTAATATATTCACTCTGATAAGTTTGTGTGTGGACAAGCATTTCAAAGAATGAATGTAAGGCTCGACGGTGTCAAGTAATTTGCCTAAGATGTATAGATCTAGTTAGTGTCAAGGCACAAACTAGAAAAACTTAAACATTCTCAGAAACACAGAAAAAGTCAGCATTGTTTAATGCACTCATGAATATATGTATTTCATGTAACATGCTTTAAATTGTTTTCTCTTCTTAAAATCTTTCCCTTGGGCACACGCTTTCTGTAAGGTGTTCCCACAAGGGTGCATATGATGCTCACTCAGGAGGCACAGCCTTCTTTATCTAGAAGTCCCAGAAAAATACCAACATATACAAATAGGGTGATGCTTACACTCGTGGTAAGGTAGGTTTGATGACAGCCATCACCATCAGCCTAAATATTCAGGTTTCTTTCCATACAGGACATGAACATCCCTATGGAATTAAAATGAGCCATCTTCCATCTACTAAACTGCTGCCAAAGGAAGCAGAGGACTCCGTCTCTCCTTCCCCTACTCAGGAGTCCCTCCTTCTGGAGCAGAAGATCACAGACATGCAAATCCATTTCATACTGAAGCCCAGGCACCCAGCCCAGAACAAGCAAGGGAGAGGTGAGCCACTTGCCTTTCTTCAAGTGCCTTCCCTTGGCTCATGTCTCCATGCTTAAACACAATTCAGACACACAGTTTATTCTTTCTGGGTGAGCTTATTGTCATCAATGAGGAGGAACAGTATAGGAAAGAATGCAAACACTACCAAAAATCAAGCTTAGAAAAATTCAAAAGTCTGACATCAAGACCCAACTCATTTCTATGAAGGTTGTTTTCTTGTTTTAAATCTTTTGGGAAGACCATTAACTCCTGTCTTTCTCTATATCCCCAGAGCACTTTCAAGGCTGCCCTGAGCCATGCCTTGTGCTGAGTAGTATATCATATATTTAGTTTAACGAGTTGTAGGCAGCATCATTTATGTTAAAGTTGAGCAAACTGAAGCTTTAAAATGCTAAGCTTCCTCAGTGGCAGGACCAGGATGCTTCTGGTGCAGGGCTGGCACCCACATGAGTGGAGGTGGTGATGCACTCACTACATCCCAGAAAAGCCAAGTGGCCGAGTGTTCAAGGTTATTTGGTGAAATGTTCCTCATTTGTTTATCCTTCGACAACTTGGCTCATCTGCTGACTCTTAAAGAAATCAGTTATTTAAGCAATGTTAAGGTATCTTCAAAGGGAAACATTCACAGCTGAGCACTAGAAACTTTGAACTCAGCTTCTCACTGCTGGTCACCTTTTCTTTGGAAAGCTCTTCCTTCATAGGGAATGTTGAGTAATTAAAAATCATCTCTGGAAACTGGTGCATATGCATTCATAACCTCTATAAATGCATTCATAACCTCTCATTGTTTTGCTTTTCTATGATTTCTTTCAAGCCTTGTACTTGTGTGTAGGTGTATATTTACATATATGTTTGAGTGTGTGTGTGAGGAAGTGTGTTTCCACACTTCATTGTGGTTTAGTCTCTTTTCAGTAAATGTTCAACCTATTTAACCGAAAACATCATCTCTGGGTGGGTTGGTGGGGTATGACAAGAAAACACAGCCACCAGAGGGCCAGCATGTAATGACAACATCCCAAGGACCCTGACTGCAGCAAGTCATCCTTGAAGATGGCCCAGAGCAGAGGAACATAGAAGTAGGGCTCAGGCAGATTGTGTCCTGAGAAGCAGATCCTTTGGATGGTAGAACTTGAGCACTCAGAAAGCCAAAGAGGAAATCTGAGGCTGAGGGGAGACTGGCTGTGAAAGCAGAGGATTACCACACTCAGCCTGATTTGCATACCAAATCCTTCTAGCTTTTAAAATCAGATCTGACACCTGAACCCACTGTTCACTCCAGTAGAAAACACATCTACAGGTTCAGTGCCTCCTGATGCAGTGTAACCGGCAGTAACTGATGGCACAGGAAATACTGACCTTCAATCTGATCAAGTCCCAAAGTTTAACCATCAGTCTGAAGGATATGGGTAAGAACTTATCAACACCATGAGGATGCTGTTAGCCAACATCAGAACGAGGAGAGTTCTACAAATAAATGACTCAGTTTCCCTCTTCTAGCCACTACAATGAACACACTGTATAATGGCAATGGTGAAAATAAGGCTAAGTGAATTAAAATACACTAATCTCCCTTCTTCCTTAGATTCAGGCCAGAAGACCATGAAAAGCACTGTTTTCAGAGACTGGGCCTTTTGGTGGCGCGCTGGCACTTGCCAGAAAAACCACTGCAGAGTTGCACCATCTGCAAAACCACGACAACCATTGGGGTTTCCCTCACAGGTATCTGTGATAAGGACAACTTGCCCTTCCCAATACTGGTAGGTCTCAGTTTGGTCTTTTATTACCTTCCTGAGGAGAGGGACCTTGGAGAGGCCAAGTGTTCTCATGCAAACCAACCCTTAAATGGAGAAATCATTAGACAGACCCTGGCTTTGGCTGAGAAGCTTTGCTAGTGTCATTTGATTTACCTACTGCAGAGTCATTTGGCCAATACAACAGAACGACGTTTTGTCCATTCCACTTGTTTCCACAGAGACCCATGTAGGCCTTGTTCAGATCAGTCAAAATGGACTCTGTGTGCATGAATCATCTTCACATTCTGCTATTGTCTTCCTGAACTCACAGTAGTCGCAGGTCTCCTTCAACTGAGTCTACTTAATCTAACAACTGAAAATATCTTACCTAAGCATAAAGTCTCATCCTGAGGCATATATGAATCTGCTAATTCTAAAAGAGCATGTTAAATGACAGCCACAGCGTTTGGCCTGTGTTATCTCAAATCAGTGCACTGAATTTTCAGTGTGGAAATTTACTGAGTACCCAGTACCTCTGCAACCCTGCACTAGATTTGGGAATGTTATCCTAGGTGTGAAAAAATTTACCATGTTAGTTACATGCTTGCTACTACCCCAGTCCTTGCATCACAGCCATTTTAGGGGGTAGCTGGAACTATTATCCTCCACACTTTACAAATGAATTAGCTTTCAATATAGTTCGCATGTGCCCCAGGTCACACAAATGATCAGAATGATAATAGGTTTCCGATCCCTTGGTCTATCAGACTCCAGCCCTTATTATCTTTCTACACTGCAGGGAGAGAACATGAAGATAGAGCAAAAGACAGTGAAAGACTCATGAAAGAAATGTAATCAGATAATAAGAAGAGAGCATTTGAGGTTTTTTTTTTTTTTTTTAAAGAGGAAGGGAAATAGAGATAGTAGGAATGGAGGATACAAACACTTAAAGAGGAATCAACAAATGGGAAATGAGTATGGCAAAAAGATTTGAAAACATGGGGAAGGGCATCTATGTAAGAGAATAAGGAGCCAAAACTGGTAAAGTAGGAGACAGGCGAGGATTCCACAAAGGCCTAGAAACACAGAAGTTTGATTTAAAAGGGTAAATTCAATGAAAAAATCTGATTTAAATAAGTGATTACAATGTTTCAGTGTATGTAAGGTGGATTTTGGGTAAAACTATAGAGAGACATTGACTAAAGAATCTAAATTGACTTTAGTCTTCCAGCTCTAAAACCGTAAACCATCCGATAGCCTAGCTCTTTCAAAAAGGAAGCAAGCTTTTGCTCTGGGCTTGGGATATGAAATGCCATATACTCTTCTTTTTTTCCTACAGGATATGCTTTCCGTGATCAATCGGAAAGGACCACTCCTGGAAGGCATCTTCAGAAAACCAGCCTGTATAAATTCATGCAGAAACCTAAAAGAGAAACTAAATTCTGGGGACAGAGTTAACTGTTACAGCAAATCTGTTCATGTGGTAGCATGTGTTTTAAAGGTGGGGAAAGTTCTAGCTTTACCACACATGGGTAACTGAAGCTGTGATTGGTGTCTTTCATTACGATTGCCCAGGAACCAACATAGGCATAACTGATTAAGAACTTGTCAAACTGGAAAACACTTCATGAAATCAAATTTAAGGAAGCTACTGTAGGAGTTAAAAGCCCCATAAATTAGAAATACTTTCTGTTATCACCATGAACAGCCTACCTGAGGACTCCATGCAAAATACTAATACTAATATGACTACTAGTAATAATAATAAATTTCAAAGTATACACTGACACATACATAATATTTACCAAAGCAAACATCTGCTTTTGATGACATCCTCACCACGCTCCTAATGAAGGCAGTTTCCAAAAGAAAAATCATATGAAAAATTTGAGAATAGGTAGGGAATTTCACAATAGTAAGCAAATGTTTACTTTATGAGGAATACAAAAAGGCTCAGTGAGGTGACCAATCATTCTTAACCATCACTGTCTCCTGTTTCTTGATGTCTTTTACTTTATAACTCATGAAGGAAGGATTTTGCCATTTGTGTCTCCTTTCACCACATCCTCGGCATCCTTTAGTTAATATTTGTGATGTCTAGCCCACCATCCAAGGTTATAATGACATGTTAACCAGCTCTTGCTACATGCCAGTTTGGATAAATCGAACTTTTGGAGTAGGTGCAACAGACAAAAGTAGTTTGGAATTCTGGAAAGTCAAGAGATCGATTCAAGAACTAGATTAATTTGGAAATTATACAGCTACATCACAGATATCCTGTTCTATTGCTAAACCGTAATGGAGAAAGATGTGAGAACTAGAATAGAGAATTTAATCCATCTACCTTGGCACTTGCTAACAGTTATCAACAAAACTAAGTTAAGGCAGTAATGATGACACTCTTAGAATCAAGGTCATATTTGGTCCTTCCTTGTCACATTTGGTCTTTTCTTGTCCCCCATTTCTTTTCTTTTAATTTTTTTTATTATTATTTATGATAGTCACAGAGAGAAAGAGAGAGGCAGAGACATAGGCAGAGCTTGTCCCCCATTTCTGTTCAACTATATGAAAGATACCAATAGTCCCTGACCACTACTACATTGGACTACAGTAAAACACACCAGTAAATATATATATAGGCATCAAGAGACAGGGGAAAGAATGATGATACATTAGGTACTCAAATAGCATGATAAGTGTTGCCCTCTTGAAGGTGCACACATACAATTGATGTTTCTAGCAAGACTTAGTAGGATCCTTTCTCTTTCCGTGTTATAGGCACAGACTAGGAAGATGGTGACCACGTGTGCATAGAGTTCTTAGGCATTTCTGAAGCTTTCCCTACCTAAAGTTGACTAATCTTTGTGGAGAATCAGACTCTGCAACCTTGGCCTGAATAGTATCATGTCAAACTCTCTGGAGAATTGGCCTACACTAGAAATGAATACATCCTCAGGACCATCATGAGTTTGCCATTAGACTCTCTACTTTTGTACAGTACAGGAAAGGAAGAATGAAGCGATTATGAGAGTAGCTTTTGTAATAGTTTGCAGAAAAGCACACAAAAGTGCCATATGATAGAAGGGAGCTTTGTCCTCATTTACACTGAAGCCTAGGCTCTGCTTAGATGCTTTCATTTTTGTTGGAGAAAATCCACACACCTGCTTTTCACGTGCAAGTCAATAGAGAATCAGAGCAGAGTTCCATGTGGGTCACAGTTTGGGTATCTATGACGTAAGTAGAGACTGAACTGAAGTTTGCAACTGTTTTCTCTGTAATATTTCCAATATCTATATTGCATATGTGAGTGTGTCTGTGTGTATTTTTCTTTTATCCACATAAGGATTTTCTTGAAAATATCGAAGGAAGTTTACTTTCATCCAAACTCTATGAAAAATGGCTTGGTGTTCTTAACGAAGTGACTGAGAAGGAAAAAATAAATGCAGCCCAGAGGTAATGATGCAATAATTACTCTACTCTGGTCATGGCTCAGAATACAGCCAATATACTATTAGGAAAATATTGGCTTCCTTCTTGCCACTTTGACCACTAAAATAACATTCAATGCCAAATAGTTTCGATTCTTCTCACCAATGGAGGCCAGTTTCAGAATACAAGCATGCCTTATGGCTATTATTGTACTTCTCCTGAACTTATTAACATTGACTCCTTAGTCACTGTACAACTTCTGAATATATGAAACTGGTACACAAAGTCAGTGGCCTGAGAGATGCCAGTGCATCAACAGCCAGTGGCATAACCTAAAGTTTGTCGAACATTTAACCAGAGAGGGTTAGCTCAGAAATTGAATTTGGTAAAACACTTTTGTGTACGTTCATGCCTGGAACTCTGCTACAGCAGGTTGCATACTAGATCTAGAAAGATGTTCTCTGCTTTCCGTCTCTATACTTCCAACTGCTAAGTGCAATGACTTGCCTTATTCAAAAGTGCATCTTTCTGACTTTAGGCTTCTAACACAGCTGCCTAAAGCGAATGTTGTTCTCTTGCGATACCTTTTCGGTGTGTTATACAACATTGAGCAACAATCCTCATCCAATCAGATGACAGCTTATGATTTATCAGTGTGTATAGCCCCAAGCATTCTTTGTCCACTTAATTCCTGCAGCTTGGAATTGGAAGACAACTTCATTAAAAAGGTAGAGAGATCTCTCATATGTGTCCCCTGGGGTTTAGAATCCATGCTTTGAATCTGAAATGTGTAGTAGTAATTGCGAAGGATCAGTTCTGAAAAGTGCACATCTTCATAGGCTTTCTTGGAATGGCAGAGTTTGCTATCCTTCTCTGGTGGAATATGGGAAGGGGTGTTGTTAAAGTGGGAAACGCAGAGCAGTTGAGTCGCTTCTTTCCCATCCAGGAGATTCAATACTAGACTGACTAAACAAAAGAGAGAGAAGAGTGATATAATATGATAGAAAAGACCTGGGCTCTGGAGTTTGACAAGGCAAGGTTCAACTCTCAGCCTGATCCTGGAGGGGGGAGCTTGTAACCTTGGGCAAAGCCATGGTTTCCTCATAACACAATGGTAACAAGACCCAGCTCCTGTGGTCGTTACTGGCACATCCTAGGTGGCTCGGGCACTATGAGCACCCATGGCTCCAAACACATTGGCTTTGCTCTGAAAGTTGTGGCTCATTTAGAAAAATACTTGGCTACTCTTTTGCCTCTGTTACATCAGACAGAAACTAGTGAGATATTCCAGAACATCCTAATGAAGCCACAGATGCCTAATAAGATGACAGCTTTTCCCCAAGCTCATGCCGAGAGCCAGCATTAAGCAAAGCAAGACATGAGAAGGGACTGTGGTTAGACAGACAGACATGATTTCCCCCAGCCCTGTGAGTTTTTACTCAAAAAAAAAAGAAAAGAAAAGAAAAGAAAACATCAAAAAAAAAAATCCACAAGAATATCCACTTTCCAAAAACTATTCTTCCCTATTTAAGAAATGGATTTCATAGGACTTTGTCTATGCTTTTTACATTTTAATCAGTTATGATACTAAGTTACAATCCAATATTTTCTGGAAGCAAAATTTTACAAAATACATAAACTTTTAGAAGGTACATTACTTTGAAAACTATCCTAGTTTTAAAGATGTAACCTTTGGTATCACAATGTTAGGTATTAAATTAGGCAACAAATTAGGACTTTAGTCCACTGACTAGTAATATTTTAAAATCTGTACCCAAAGTACAACAAAAAGTATTACTCTTTCTTATTTTATTAGAGAACTTGGGTTTCTATATATTTTTATGAACTCTGAATTTTTCATAGAAGTCTTTCACATTTTTGGTTAGATCCAAGGTCTATAAACAAAATGTGACTTCTAACTCTTCCATATGAAAAAGAGCACCCCATTGTGTTCTTTTTGCATTACAGGCTTCTCTTGTACAGTTTTTGATCGAAAATTGCCTCAAGATATTTGGAGAAGACATCACTTCTCTCTTGGGAGAGAATTCAAAGAGTTGTCATAACAATGAGAAGGCTGCAGGTACTGTGAATAGTTTAATAGGCTTAGGGAGACATGGACAGCAAGGTTCCCAAGGGTCATGGCAGATACTTAGCCCTGTTCTGGAGCCCAGAGCATCCCCAGGGCAATGATTCCCAGCTGCTCCTTCTTCTGAAGACTGGCTAGCAGGTCAAGGGAGGTTTCACACTGTTGGAGACCCAAGAAAGCATAGAAACTTCCAGATGTTTCTGGCAGTATTAGGAGATAGCATGGTATGATACAGTGTTTGGGAATTTTTTTTAACACAATTTTAAATGGATCCCACATCTATATTATATGATATATGTAGTTAAATGTATAATGCATAAGTATTAATTTCTACTTATAATATATAAATGTGCTCTGGTTGAAACCAGAGCATGCGACTTTTATTCCTGCTCCATCCTCTTTTTGATCAGTGGCTCTTGAGGCACCACAGGATTCCAGTGCTCTTTAAAATGAGTTGAAAGGAACCAGCATCATTGAGAGAAAAGGATTTGACTTGATGTCAATCATCTCTCCAGAGTACAAACTCCAGTGCCCCCATTTATCAGATATACAACCTTTGGCCAATTACTAGCTTGGTATCACTCTATTCATGCCTAAAATGCTGGATAAAAGTAATGTCTAAATCTTAGAAATGTTGTCAAGATTCAATAAGATAAGGGATGTAAAAACATTTCTAAAAAGCAAATATTAGAACTAGGAGAAGTTCCCCTGAGACTAGTGCGAGTATTATTTGAGCCTAGCTAATCACAGCTCACTGGCAACACCCCATTTTTTGTAAAACAGAGTTTAGATTCAGAACCTGGAGACACACATCATCAATCCCTCCATACTTTTGACATGTCTTCGTTTTACGACATATACCTCATTGTGTTGAGGGAAGCCTTTGGACAATCCGTGTCATCAGGAATTAAGATGAGTCTAGTGCCATGTCTGAGAATATGCTGGTGCAAGACAAGTGTTTGTTTTTCATGTCCTCAGTGACAGAAAAACAAACTGTTGAATCCAAGCCAGTGAGAGTGATAGTGATTTCCAAAAGAGCACAACTGCAGAATGCTACCAAGTCCCCATGTGGTCCATCCACCTACATGTCTACAGTTTAGTAAGTTACTGAAGACTGGAATCTCCATAATGACCCTTGACACTTCCTCTTTATCTGTTTTTCCAATGAATGAGAAATGAACCCCTTCCAAGACCCAGCTATTTCCATTTAAAGTTTTTTCCTTGGTCCCATATATTCATATTGAGGAAATCTTCCCACAAATTATCTCCTCTATCTTCAATGCCTATCATATCCTATGACATACCTTTTGAATTGTATTGTACTGTGTTGTATACTTTTATATGGATAATAAAAATCATTCCATAACTCAGTAGTTTACACAACCATTGCTTTGGTTATGATTCACATAACACTTCAGTGGAGACTCATCTGTGCAGTTCTGGTCTCAGACTGGATGTGAAAGCAGAGGATTTCCAAACTCAGCCTGATTTGGATAACAAATCCTTCTAGCTTTTAAAATCAGATCTGACAGCTGAACCCACTGTTCACTCCAGTAGAAAACAAACATCTACAGGTTCAGTGCCTCCTGTTGCATTGCAAAGACAGTAACTGATGGCACAGGAAATACTGACTTTCAATCTGATCAAGTCCCAAGGTTTAACCATCAGTGTGAAGGATATGGGCAAGAACTCAACAATGCCATGAGGATGCTGTTAGCCAACATCAGAACATGGAGAGTTCTACACAACAAATGACTCAGTTTCCCTCTTCTAGCCCTGCAATGAACACACTGTATAATGGTAATGGTGAAAATAAGGCTAAGTGAATTAAAACACACTAATCTCCCTTCTTCCTTAGATTCAGTCCAGAACAAGTTGAAAAGCACTTCTTTTAGAGACTCGGCCTTTTGCCAGCGCATTGGCACTTCCCAGTACAACCAGTGCACAGCTCTACTGTCTGCAAAACCAGGACAGCTCTTTGGAGTTTCCCTTACGGATATCTTTGATAAGGACATCATGCCCTTACCAATACTGGTAGGTCTCAGTTAGGTCTTTTATTGCCTTCCTGAGGAGAGGGACCTCGGAGAGGCCAAGTGTTCTCATGCAGACCAACCCTCAAGTGGAGAAATCATTAGACAGTCCCTGGCTTTGGCTGAGAAGCTTTGCTAGTGTCATTTGATTTACCTACTGGAAAGTCATTTGGCCAATACAACAGAACGACGTTTTGTCCATTCCACTTGTTTCCACAGAGACCCATGTAGGCCTTGTTCAGATCAGTCAAAATGGACTCTGTGTGCATGAATCATCTTCACATTCTGCTATTGTCTTCCTGAACTCACAGTAGTCTCAGGTCTCCTTCAACTGAGTCTACTTAATCTAACAACTGAAAATATCTTACCTAAGCATAAAGACTCATCCTGAGGCATATATGAATCTGCTAATTCTAAAAGAACACGTTAACATGACAGCCACAGAGTTTGGCCTGTGTTATCTCAAATCAGTGTAATGAATTGTCAGTGTGGAAATTTACTGAGTACCCAGTACCTCTGCAACCCTGCACTAGATTTGGGAATGTTATCCTAGGTGTGAAGAAATTAACCACGTTAGTTACATGCTTGCTACTTCCCCAGTCCTTGCATCACAGCAATTTTAGGGGAAGCTGGAACTATCATCCTCCACACTTTACAAATGAATTTGAAGCTTTCAGTACAGTTCGCATTTGCCCCAGGTCACACAATAGATCAGAAGCATAATAATAGGTTTCCGATCCCTTGGTCTATCAGACTCCAGCCCTTATTATCTTTCTACACTGCAGGGAGAGAACATGAAGATAGAGCAAAAGACAGTGAAGGACTCATGAAGGAAATGTAATCAGATAATAAGAAGAGAGCATTTGAGGTTTTGTTTTTTTTTTTTTTAAAGAGGAAGGGAAATAGAGATAGTAGGAATGGAGGATACAATCACTTAAAGAGGAATCAACAAATGGGAAATGAGTATGGCAAAAAGATTTCCATACTTGGGGAAGAGCATCTATGTAAGGGAATAAGGAAACAAGACTGGTAAATTAGGAGACAGGCGAGGATTCCACAAAGGCCTTGAAACACGGAAGTTTGATTTAAAAGGGTAAATTCAATGAAAAAAAAATCTGATTAAAATAAGTGATTACAATGTTTCAGTGTATGACTCTAAGGTGGATTTTGGGTAGAAACTATAGAGAGACATTGACTAAAGAATCTAAATCGACTTTACTCCTTCCAGCTCTAAAACCGTATACCATCACATAGCCTAGCTCTTTCAAAAAGGTAGCAAGCTTTTACTCTGGGCTTGGGATATGAAATGCCATATACTCTTCTTTTTTTCTTACAGGATATGCTTTCCTTTATCAATGAGAAAGGACCACTCACAGAAGGCATATTCAGAAAACCAGGTAGTATAAAGTCATGCAGAATCCTAAAGAAGAAACTGAATTCTGGAGACAGAGTGAGGCATTACAGCAAATCTGTTCTTGTGGTAGCATTTGTTTTAAAGGTGGGGAAAGTTCTAGCTTTATCCACACATGAGTAAGTCAAGCTGTGATTGGTGTCTTTCATTATGATTGCCCAAGGAGCGACATGGGCAAAACTGATTAAGAGCTTCTCAAACTGGAAAACACTTCATGAATTCAAAATTTAAGGAAGGTACTGTAGGAGTTAAAAGCCCCATACATTAGAAATACTTTCTGTTTTCACCACACACCACCCACCTGAAGACTTCATGCAAAATACTAATACTAATATGACTACTAGTAATAATAAGAAATTTCAAAATATACACTGACACCTACATAATGTTTACCAAAGCAAACATCTGCTTTTGATGACTTCCTCACCACACTCCTAATGAAGGCAGTTTCCAAAAGAAAACTCATATGAAACATTTGAAGATAGGTATAGAAGTTCACAATAGTAAGCACATGTTTACTTTATGAGGAATCTAAAAAAGGCTCAGTGAGGCAACCAATCATTCTTAACCATCATTGTCTCATTGTCTCCTGTTTCTTAGTGCCTTTTATAAGTCATGGAGGAAGGATTTTGCCATTTGTGTCTCCTTTCACCACATCCTAGGCATCCTTTAGTTAATATTTGAGATGTCTATCCCACCATCCAAGGTTATAACGACATGGTAACCACCTCTAGCTACATGCCTCTTTCGATAAATCTATCTTTTGGAGTAGGTGCAACAGACAAAAGTACTTTGGTATTCTGAAAATTCAGTAGATCGACTCAAGAAATAGATTAATTTGGAAATTATACAGCTACATCACAGATGTCCCATTCTATTGCTAAAATGGTAATGGAGAAAGATGTGAGAACTAGAATAGAGAATTTAATCCATCTACCTTGGCACTTGCTAACAGCTCTCAACAAAACTATGTCAAGGCAGTAATGATGACACTCTTAAAACCAAGGTCATATGTGGTCCTTCCTTGTCACATTTGGTCTTTGCTTGTCCCCCATTACTGTTTAACTATATGAAAGATAGCAATAGTCTCTGACCACTACTACACTGGGCTAGAGTAAAACACGCCAGTAAATATATATATAGGCATCAAGACAAAAGGAAAAGAATGATCATCCATTAGGCACTTGAATACCATGATAAGTGTTTCCCTCTTGAAGGTGCACACATACAATTAATGTTTCTTGCAAGACTTAGTAGGGTCTTTTCTATTTCCGTGTTATAGGCACAGACTAGGAAGATGGTGACCACGTGTGCATAGAGTTCTTAGACATTTCTGAAGCTTTCCCTACCTAAAGTTGACTAATCTTTGTGGAGAATCAGACTCTGCAACCTTGGCCTGAATAGTATCATGTCAAGCTCTCTGGAGAATTGGTCTACACTAGAAATGAATACATCCTCAGGACCATCATGAGTTTGCCATTAGACTCTCTACTTTTGTATAGTTCAGGAAAGGAAGAATGATGCAATTATGAGAGTAGCTTTTGTAGTAGTTTGCATAAAAGCACACAAAAGAGTAAGTTCCATATGATGGAAGGGAGCTTTGTCTTCCTTTCCAGTGAAGGCTATGCTCTGCTTTGATGCTTTCATTTTTGTCAGAGAAAATCCACAACCTGCTTTTGCATGTACAAGTCAATGGAGAGTCAAGCTGACCCCCCCTGTGGGTCACAGTTTGGGTATCTATGAAGGAAGTAGGAACTCAACTGAAGTTTTCAACTAAGTGTTTTCTCTGTGATATTTCCAATATATATTTTGTATTATATATGCATATATATGTGTGTGTGTGTTTCTGTGTATATTTGTGTGTATTTTTTTTTATCCACATAAGGATTTTCTTGAAAATATCGAAGGAAGTTTACTTTCATCGGACCTCTATGAAAAATGGCTTGGTGTTCTTGACGAAGTGACTCAGAAGGAAAAAATAAATGCTGCCCAGAGGTAATGATGCAATAATTACTCTACTCTGGTCATGGCTCAGAAATACAGCCAATATACCATTACAAAATATTGGTTTCCTTCTTGCCACTTTGACCATTAAAATAACATTCAATGCCAAATGGTTTCTTTTTTTTAATAATAAATTTATTTGTTATTGGTGTTCAATTTACCAACATACAGAGTAACACCCAGTGCTCATTCCGTCAAGTGCCCCCCTCAGTGCCCATCACCTATTCACCCCTACCTCCTGCCCTCATCCCCTTCCATCACCCCTAGTTCATTTCCCAGAGTTAGGAGTCTTTATGTTCTGTCTCCCTTTCTGATATTTCCCACACATTTCTTCTCCCTTCCCTTATATTCCCTTTCACTATTATTTATATTCCCCAAATGAATGAGAACATACAATGCCAAATGATTTCAATTCTTCTCACCCACAGAGGCCAGTTTCAGAATACAGGCATGCCTTATGGCTATTATTGCTCTTCTCCTGACCTTATTAAGTAGACTCCTTAGTCATTGTACAACTTCTGAATATATGAAACTGGTAGACAAGTCAGTGGCTTAAGAGAGATGCCAGAGCATCAACAGCCCATGGTATAACCTTAAGTTTGTCAAATATTTAACCAGAGAGGGTTAGCTCAGAAATTGAATTTGGTAAAACATTTTTGTGTACGTTCATGCCTGGAACTCTGCTACAGCAGGTTGTATACTAGATCTAGTAAGATGTTCTCTGCTTTCCGTCTCTATACTTCCAACTGCTAAGTGCAATGACTTGCCTTATTCAAAAGTGCATCTTTCTGACTTTAGGCTTCTAACACAGCTGCCAAAAGTGAATGTTGTTCTCTTGCGATACCTTTTCGGTGTGTTATACAACATTGAGCAACAATCCTCATCCAATCAGATGACAGCTTATGATTTATCAGTGTGTATAGCCCCAAGTATTCTTTGTCCACCTAATTCCTGCAACTTGGAATTGGAAGACAACTTCATTAAAAAGGTAGAGAGATCTCTCATATATGTCTCATATGGGGTTTAGAATCCATGCTTTGAATCTGAAATGTGTAGTAGTAATTGCAAAGGATCAGTTCTGAAAAGTGCACATCTTCATTGCCTTCCTTGGAATAGCAGAGATCTTTATCCTACTCTGGTGGAATATGGGAAGGGGTGTTGTTAAATTGCGAAATATAGAGCAGTTGAGTCGCTTCTTTCCCATCCAGGAGATTCAATACTAGACTGACTAAACAAAAGAAAGAGAAGAGTGGCATAATATGATAGAAAAGACCTGGGCTCCGGAGTTTGACAAGCCGAGGTTCAACTCTCAGCCTGATCCTTGAGGGGGGAGCTTGTAACTTTGGGCAAAGCCATGGCTTCCTCATGACACAATGGTAACAAGACCCAGCTCCTGTGGTCGTTACTGACACATTCTAGGTGATTCAGTCACTATGAGCGCCCATGGCTCCAAACACATTGGCCTTGCTCTGCAAGTTGTGGCTCATTTAGAATAATACTTGGCTACTCTTTTGCCTCTGTTACATCAGACAGAAACTAGTTAGATATTCCAGAACATCCTAATGAAGCCACAGATGCCTAATAAGATGACAGCTTTTCCCCAAGCTCATGCCGAGAGCCAGCATTAGGCAAAGCAAGACATGAGAAGGGAATGCGGTTAGACAGACCGACATGTTTTCTCTCCAGACCTGTGATTTTTACTCAAAAACAAAACAAAACATCAAAAAAAAATCCACAGGAATATCCTCTTTCCAAAAAACATTCTTCCCTCTTTAAGAAATGGATTTCATAGGATTTTGTCTATGCTTTACACATTTTAATCAGATATTATCCTAAGTTACAACCCAATATTTTCTGGAAGTAAAATTTTACACAATAAGTAAAGTTAAGAAGGTAGGTTGCTTTGAAAACTATTCTAGTTTTAAAGATGTAACCATTGGTATCACAATGTTAGGTATGAAATTAGGTGACAAATTAGGACTTTAGCCCACTGACTAGTAGAATTTTAAAATCTGTACCCAAAGTACAACAGAAAGTATCACACTAAGTTATTTTATTAGAGAACTTGGGTTTCTATATATTATTATCAACTCTGAATTGTTCATAGAAGTCTTTCACATTTTTGGTTAGATCCAAGGTCTATAAACAAAATGTGACTTATAACTCTTCCGTATAAAAAAGAGCACCCCATTGTGTTCTTTTTGCATTACAGGCTTCTCTTATACAGTTTTTGATTGAAAATTGCCTCAAGATATTTGGAGAAGACATCACTTCTCTCTTGGGAGAGAATTCAAAGAGTTGTCATAACAATGAGAAGGCTGCAGGTACTGTGAATAGTTTAATAGGCTTTAGGGAGACACAGACAGCAAGGTTGCCAGGGGTCATGGCAGATACTTAGCCCTGTTCTGGAGCCCAGAGCATCCCCAGGGCAATGATTCCCAGCTGCTCCTTCTCTGAAGGCTGGCTAGCAGGTCAGGGAGGTTTCACACTGTTGGAAACCCAAGAAAACATAGAAACTTCAAGACATTTCTGGCAGTATTAGGAAATAGCATGGTATGATACAGTGTTTGGGGATTTTTTTAACACAATTTTAAATGGATCTCACATCTATATTATACATGTTGTTAAGCATATAATGCATAATTATTAATTTCTAATTATATAAATGTGCTCTGGTTGAAACCAGAGCAGGGGGGTTTTATTCCTGCTCCATCCTCTTTTTGATCAATGGCTCTTGAGGCACCACAGGATTCCGGTGCTCTTTAAAATGAGTAGAAAAGAACCAGCGTCATTGAGAGAAAAGGACTTGACTTGATGTCAAACCTAGGTATTTGTGTATTGGCGCTGGCTCTCAATTGGTCCCCATGTCTTCCATAAGGTAGCTTCTCCTCCTTTCATATGGTGGAGGAAGAGTTCCCAGAAGCAAGAGGGACTTTTCAAGAGTTAATGTGGGAGAGGACTGTGCAAAGGACCACGCCAAAGGTGGTGGTTTACAAGATGAGGAGGCATTATTTCTTAAGACCACACATCATAAAACTCACAGCAGCACCAGTACACGCATATCCTTTCCTTCACTGGCTTTTCCTCCTCAGTTCTGTACACCAGCATTTCCTAAGGGGTATTCCAAGTAGGGTAGGAAGAATCTTTGAAATACTAACTCATTTATTTTACCTGAGATATTCCTTCCCTCATCCTTCTTCCTGTCTTAAGCTGCCTTAAGAGACAACTCACCTCCTCAGGGAATAGAAGCAAGAGGAGAATATGAGGAAAACGGTGCTCTTTGATGCTTATGAGTCTTAAAGACTTAGCTTTCTAGGAAACAGAAATGATTCATGGCATAGAGTAGAAGATTTACGTGGCAATCGCAAGGGGAAAAAGCCCAAAACCACTAGGTAGGTACATGGGATATCTGTACCATTTCCTGCATGGAAACCAAATGGAAGCAGAAATTCCTCACAGAACAGTGAGCTGACATGTCTAAGAACAATGGGGCCCTCTATGTCCATGCAGAGTTTCTTATACCTCAACATGGAACATGTATCTCCATCAGTCCCAGAAGAGTATGGAAGAAAAAGGAAGCCACTGGGTGTGAAAGACATGCCTCAGCAATAGGAGTACAGGTCAATTTCCCAGGACCAGAGAGCAGTCTGGACACTGCAGCGGCTATTTATATACATCAATGACACAGAGCAATCAGATAAGTGCACTTCACCATTTTACAACCTGTCTGGCAGCAGAACACTCCAGAACAGACACACTCATGGGGGCAATTAAGAAAACCTAAATCTCTACCAGTCTCGGAACAGAGAACCAAACTGGACAACAAGTGAGCTATTTAGAACTACAGAACTGTACATTTCTGACTTATGCCAGTGTATAGACGGAGATTGCTATCAGTGCATATAGAATATATGATCCATGCATTGTTTTCCCTTTCCCAGAAAGGGTTCTCTCGTCAAATAGGCTTGGGAAATTCATATTTTCCTTTTGGAAGTCAAATGCACCAGTTTTTCCCAGATTTATTTGACATTATTCGACCCTTTTGAAGCGACCCCATTCATTAATGATCCTGGGAATATTTATTGCCTTGTGCCGAGTAGTATCTTATATATTTAGTTTAACTTGGTGTAGGAAGCATCATTTATGTTACAGTTGAGCAAACCAAAGCTTTAAAATGCTGAGCTTCCTAAGTGGCAGAACCAGGATGCTTCTGGTGCAGTGCTGGCCCCACATGAGTGGAGGTGCTGATGGACGTACTATATCCCAAAAAAGCCAAATTGCCCCGTGTTTAAGGTTATTTGGTGAAATGTTCCTCATCTTTTTATCCTTCGACAGCTTGTCTCATCTGTTGACTCTTAAAGCAATCGGTTATTTAAGCAATGTTAAGATATCTTCAAAGGGAAACATTCACAGCTGAGCAGTAGAAATTTGAACTCAGCTTCTCACTGCTGATCTCCTTTTCTTTGGAAAGTTCTTCCTTCAATAGGGAATGTTGAGTAATTAAAAATCATCTCTGGAAACTGGTGGTCTATCAATGCACTCCTAACCTCTTATTGTTTTGCATTTTCTATGTTTTCTTTCAAGCCTTGTACGTTTATGTAGGTGTATATACACATGTATGTTTGAGTGTGTGTGTGAGGAAGTGTGTTTCCACACTTCATTGTGGTTTAGGCTCTTTTCAGTAAATGTTAAACATATTTAACCAAAAACATCATCTCTGGGTGGGTTGGTGGGGTTGACAAGAGAACACAGACACCACCACATAGCCAGCATGTAATGACTACTTCCCAAGAACCCTGACTGCAGAAAGTCATCCTTGAAGATGGCCCAGAGCAGTGGAACCAGAGAAGTAGGGGTCAGGCAGATTGTGTCCTGAGAGGCAATTCCTTTGGATGGTAGAAACTTGAGCACTCAGAAACCCAAGGAGAGAATCTGAGGCTGAGGGGAGCCTCGCTGTGAAAGCACAGGATTAACAAACTCAGCTTGATTTGCATACCAAAAACTTATAGCTCTTAAAATCAGAAAAAAATAAAAAAATAAAATCAGATCTGATACCTGAACCCACTGATCACACCAGTAGAAAACAAACACCTACAGTTTCAGTGCCTCCAGATCAGTGTAATGGCAGTAACTGATGGCAGAGGAAATAATCACTTTGAGTCTGATCAAGTCCCTAGGTTTAACCGTCAGTCTGAAAGTTATTGGCAAGAACTCATCAATGTCATGAGGATGCTGTTAGCCAACATCAGAACATGGAGAGTTCTACACAACAAATGACTCAGTTTCCCTCTTCTAGCCTCTACAATGAACATGCTGTATAATGGCAATGGTGAAAATAAGTCTACGTGAATTAAAACACACTAATCTCCCTTCTTCCTTAGATTCTGACCAGAACACCAAGGAAAGCAGTGCTTTCACAAACTCGTCCTTTGGCCACTGTGCTGGCACTTGGCAGAACAACCAGTGCACAGCTGCACCGTCTGAAAAATCAGGACAGCTCTTTGGAGTTTCCCTCACGGATATCTTTCATAAGGACAACTTCCCCTTCCCAATACTGGTAGGTCTCAGTTTGGTCTTTTATTGCCTTCCTGAGGAGAGGGACCTCGGAGAGGCCAAGTGTCCTCATGCAAACCTACTCCAAATGGAGAAATCATTAGACAGCACCTGGCTTTGGGTGAGAAACTTGGTAGTGTCATTTGATTTACCTACTGCAGAGTCATGAGGCCAATACACTGAACGACGTTTTGTCCATTCCACTTGTTTCCACAGAGACCCATGTAGGCCTGTTCAGATCAGTCAAAATGGACTCTGTGTGCATGAATCATCTTCACATTCTGCTGTTGTCTTCCTAAACTCACAGTAGTCTCAGGTCTCTTTCAACTGAGTCTACTTAATCTAACAACTGAAAACATCTTACCTAAGCATAAAGACTCATCCTGAGGCATATATGAATCTGCTAATTCTAAAAGAGCATGTTAAATGACAGCCACAGAGTTTGGCCTGTGTTATCTCCAATCGGTGTACTGAATTGTCAGTATGGAAATTTGCAGAGTACCCAGGACCTCTGCAACCCTGCACTGGATTTGGGAATGTTATCCTAGTGGTGAAGAAATTAACCACGTTAGTTACATGCTAGCTGCTACCCCAGTCCTTGCATCACAGCAATTTTAGGGGGTAGCTAGAACTATCATCCTCCACACATTATAAATGGATTAGAAAATTTTCAGTACAGTTCGCATGTGCCCCAGGTTACACAATAGATCAGAAGCATAGTAGGTTTCTGAACTTTTGGTCCATCTGACTACAGCCCTTATATCTTTCTACACAGTAGGGAGAGGACATGAAGATAGAGCAAAGGACGTTGAAAGACTCATGAAGGGAATGTAATCAGAGAATAAGAGAGTATTTGAGCTTTTCTTTTAAAGAGGAAGGGAAATAGAGATAGTAGGAATGGAAGATACAATCACTTAAAGAGGAATCAACAAATGGGAAATGAGTATAGAAAAAGATTGCCATATATGGGGAAGAGCATCTATGGAAGGGAATAATGAGAAAAGACTGATAAAGTAGGAGACAGGTGAGGATTCCACAAGGCCTTGAAACATGGAAGTTTGATTTAAAAGGGTAAAGTCAATGAAAAAAATCTGATTTAAATAAGTGATTACAAAGTTTCAGTGTATGTAAGGTGGATTTTGGGTAAAACTATAGAGAGACATTGACTAAAGAATCTAAATTGACTTTACTTCTTGCAGCTCTAAAACTGTATACCATCCGATAGCCTAGCTCTTTCAAAAAGGAAGCAAGCTTTTGCTCTGGGCTTGGGATATGAAATGCCATATACTCTTCTTTTTTTCCTACATTATGTGCTTTCCTTATCAATCAAAAATGACCACTCACGGAAGGCATCTTCAGAAAATCAGCCAGTATAAAATCATGCAGAATCCTAAGAAAGAAACTAAATTCTGGGAACAGAGTGAACTTGGACAGTGAATCTGTTCTTCTGGTAGCATGTGTTTTAAAGGTGGGGAAAATTCTAGCTTTATCCACACATGAGTTACTCAAGCTGTGATGGTGTCTTTCATTATGATTGCCCAAGAACCAACATAGGCATAACTGATTAAGAACTTGTCAAACTGGAAAACACTTCATGAAATCAAAATTTAAGGAAGGTACTGTAGAAGGTAAAAGCTCCTTACATTAGAAATACTTTCTGTTTTCACCACACACCTCCCACCTGAGGACTCCATGCAAAAGACTAATACTAATGTGACTACTATAATAATAAGAAATTTCAAAATATACATTGACACATACATAATGTTTACCAAAGAAAACATCCTGTCTCTGATGACTTCCTCACCATGCTCCTAATGAAGGCAGTTTCCAAAAGAAAAATCACATGAAAAATTTCAGAATAGATCTAGAAGTTTACAATAGTAAGCAAATGTTTACTTTATGAGGAATATAAAAAGGCTCAGTGAGGCGACCAATCATTGTTAACCATCATTGTCTCCTGTTTCTTGATGCCTTTTACTTTATAAGTCATGGAGGAAGGATTTTGCCATTTGTGTCTCCTTTCACCAGATCCTAGGTTATCCTTTTGTTAATATTTGTGATGTCTAGCCCACCATCCAAGGTTATAACGACACAGTAACCAGCTCTAGCTACATGCCTCTTTTGATAAATCTAACTTTAGGAGTAGGTGCAATGGACAAAGGTAGTTTGGAATTCTGAAAATTCAATAGATCGTCTCAAGAACTAGATTAATTTGGAAATTATACAGCTACATCACAGATATCCCATTCTATTGCTAAAATGGTAATGGAGAAAGAACTGAAAACTAGAACAAAGAATTTAATCCATCTACCTTGGCACTTGCTAACAGCTCTGAACAAAACTATATTAAGGCAGTTATTATGGCACTCTTAGAACCAAGGTCATATGTGGTCCTTCCTTGTCACATTTGGTCTTTGCTTGTCCCCCATTACTGTTTAACTATATGAAAGATAGCAATAGTCTCTGACCATTACTACACTGAGCTAGAGTAAAACACACCAGTAAATATATATATAGGCATCAAGACACAAGGAAAAGAATGATCATCCATTAGGTACTTGAATACCATGATAAGTGTTTCCCTCTTGAAGGTGCACACATACAATTGATGTTTCTAGCAAGACTTAGTAGGGTCTTTTCTATTTCCGTGTTATAGGCACAGACTAGGAAGATGGTGACCACGTGTGCATAGAGTTCTTAGACATTTCTGAAGCTTTCCCTACCTAAAGTTGACTAATCTTTGTGGAGAATCAGACTCTGCAACCTTGGCCTGAATAGTATCATGTCAAACTCTCTGGAGAATTGGTCTACACTAGAAATGAATACATCCTCAGGAACATCAGGAGTTTGCCATTAGACCATCTACTTTTGTACAGTTAAGGAAAGGAAGAATGAAGCAATGATGAGAGTAGCTTTTGTAGTAGTTTGCAAAAAAGCACACAAAAGAGTAAGTGCCATATGATAGAAGGGAGCTTTGTCTTCCTTTCCACTGAAGCGTAGGCTCTGCTTTGATGCTTTCGTTTTTGTTGGAGAAAATCCACAACCTGTTTTTGCACGTGCAATTCAATGGAGAGTATGAGGTGAACTCCGTGTGGGTCACAGTTTGGGTATCTATGAAGAAATTAGGGACTGAACTGAAGTTTTGAACTAAGTGTTTTCTCTGTGATATTTCCAATATATATTTTGTATCATATATACATATATTTGTGTGTGTGTGTGAGTCTCTACATCTGTGTGAGTGTGTCTGTTTGCATGTATTTATTTATTTTTCTAACCACATAAGGATTTTCTTGAAAATATCGAAGGAAGTTTACTTTCATCGGAACTCTATGAAAAATGGCTTGGTGTTCTTGACGAAGTGACTGAGGAGGAGAAAATAAATGCAGCCCAGAGGTAATGATGCAATAATTACTCTACTCTGGTCATGGCTCAGAAATACAGCCAATATACTATTAGGAAAATATTGGCTTCCTTCTTGCCACTTTGACCACTAAAATAACATTCAATGCCAAATAGTTTCAATTCTTCACACCCACGGAGGCCAGTTTCAGAATACAGGCATGCCTTATGGCTATTATTGCTCTTCTCCTGACCTTATTAACGTGGACTCCTTAGCCATTGTACACCTTCTGAATATATGAAAATGGTAGACAAAAGTCAGTGGCCTAAGAGAGATGCCAGAGCATCAACAGCCCATAGTATAGCCTTCAGTTTGTCAAACATTCAACTGGAGTGGGTTAGCTCAGAAATTGAATTCGGTAAAACATATTTGTATACATTCATGCCTGGAACTCTGCTACAGCAGGTTGTATACTAGTTCTAGTAAGATGTTCTCTGCTCTCTGTCTCTATACTTCCAGCTGCTAAGTGCAATGGCTTGCCTTATTCAAAAGTGCATCTTTCTGACTTTAGGCTTCTAGCTCAGCTGCCAAATGTGAATGTTGTTGTCTTGCGGTACCTTTTTGGAGTGTTATACAGCATTGAGCAAGAATCCTCACCCAACCAGATAACACCTTATGATTTATCAGTGTGTATAGCCCCAAGCATTCTTTGTCCACCTAATTCTGGCAGCTTGGAATTGGAAGAGAACTTCGTAAAAAAGGTAGGGAGAGCTCTCATATGTGTCCCCTGGGGTTTAGAATCCATGCTTTGAATCTGAAATGTGTAGTAGTAAATTGGATGGATCAGTTCTGAAAAGTGCACATCTTCATAGGCTTCCTTGGAATGGCAGAGTTTGCCATCCTTCTCTGGTGGAATATGGGAAGGGGTGTTGTTAAAGTGGGAAACACAGAGCAGTTGAGTCACTTCTTTCCCATCCAAGAGATTCAATACTAGACTGACTAAACAAAAGAGAGAGAAGAGTGATATAATATGGTAGAAAAGACCTTGGCTCTAGAGTTTGACAAGCCAAGGTTCAAATCTCAGCCTGATCCTTGAGGGGGGAACTTGTAAACTTGAGCGAAGGCATGGCTTCCTCATGACACAATGGTAACAAGACCTAGCTCCTGTGGTTGTTACTGGCACATCCTAGGTGTCTCGGGCACTATGAGCACCCATGGATCCAAACACATTGCCTTTGCTCTGCAAGTTGTGGCTCATTTAGAAAAATACTTGGCTACTCTTTTGCCTCTGCTACATCAGACAGAAACTAGTGAGATATTCCAGAACATCCTAATGAAGCCACACATGCCTAATAAGATGGCAGCTTTTCCCCAAGCTCATGCCAAGAGCCAGCGTTAGGCAAAGCAAGACCTGAGAAGGGACTGCAGTTAGACAGACAGACATGTTTTCTCCCCAGCCCTGTGAGTTTTTACTCAAAAAAAAAGAAAAGAATAGAAAAAGAAAAACATAAAAAAAATATCCACAGGAGTATCCACATTCCAAAAAAATATTCTTCCCTATATAAGAAATGGATTTCATAGGATTTTGTCTATGCTTTATACATTTTAATCAGTTATGATACTAAGTTACAACCCAATATTTTCTGGAAGCAGAAGTTTACAAAATAAGTAAACTTTAAGAAGGTAGGTTACTTTGAAAGCTATCCTAGTTTTAAAGATGTAACCACTGGTATCACAATATTAGTTATTAAATGTCACAAATTAGGACTTTAGCCCACTGACTAGTAGTATTTTAAAATCTGTACTCAAAGTACAACAGAAAGTATCATGCTTTCTTATTTTATTAGAGAACTTGGGTTTCTATATATTTTTATCAACTCTGAAGTTTTCATAGAAGTCTTTCACATTTTTGGTTAGATCCAAGGTCTATAAACAAAATGTGACTTCTAACTCTTCCATATGAAAAAGAGCACCCCATTGTGTTCTTTTTGCATTACAGGCTTCTCTTATACAATTTTTGTATGAAAATTGCCTCGGGATATTTGGAGAAGACATCACTTCTCTCTTGGGAGAGAATTCAAAGAGTTGTCATAACAATGAGAAGGCTGCAGGTACTGTGAATAGTTTAATAGGCTTTAGGGAGACACAGACAGCAAGGTTGCCAGGGGTCATGGCAGATACTTAGCCCTGTTCTGGAGCCCAGAGCATCCCCAGGGCAATGATTCCCAGCTGCTCCTTCTCTGAAGGCTGGCTAACAGGTCAAGGGAAGTTTTACACTGTTGGAGACCCAAGAAAGCATAGAAACTTCAAGACATTTCTGGCAGTATTAGGAAATAGCATGGTATGATACAGTGTTTGGGGATTTTTTTTAACACAATTTTAAATGGATCCCACATCTATATTATATATGTTGTTAAGCATATAATGCATAATTATTAATTTCTACTTATAATATATAAATGTGCTCTGGTTGAAACCAGAGCAGGGGGGTTTTATTCCTGCTCCATCCTCTTTTTGATCAATGGCTCTTGAGGCACCACAGGATTCTGGTGCTCTTTAAAATGAGTTGAAAAGAACCAGCGTCATTGAGAGAAAAGGACTTGACTTGATGTCAAACCTAGGTATTTGTGTATTGGTGCTGGCTCTCAATTGGTCCCCATGTCTTCAATAAGGTAGCTTCTCCTCCTTTCATATGGTGGAGGAAGAGTTCCCAGAAGCAAGAGGGACTTTTCAAGAGTTAATGTGGGAGAGGACTGTGCAAAGGACCACGCCAAAGGTGGTGGTTTACAAGATGAGGAGGCTTTATTTCTTAAGACCACACATCATAAAACTCACAGCAACACCATTACACACATATCCTTTCCTTCACTGGCTTTTCCTCCTCAGTTCTGTACACCAGCATTTCCTAAGGAGTATTCCAAGTAGGGTAGGAAGAATCTTTGAAATACTAACTCATTTTTTTTTACCTGAGATATTCCTTCCCTCATCCTTCTTCCTGTCTTAAGCTGCCTTAAGAGACAACTCACCTCCTCAGGGAATAGAAGCAAGAGGAGAATATGAGGAAAACGGTGCTCTTTGATGCTTATGAGTCTTAAAGACTTAGCTTTCTAGGAAACAGAAATGATTCATGGCATAGAGTAGAAGATTTAGGTGGCAATCCCAAGGGGAAAAAGCCCAAAACCACTAGGTAGGTACATGGGATATCTGCACCATTTCCTGCATGGAAACCAAATGGAAGCAGAAATTCCTCACAGAACAGCGAGCTGACATGTCTAAGAACAATGGGACCCTCTATGTCCATGCAGAGTTTCTTATACCTCAACATGGAACATGTATCTCCTTCAGTCCCAGAAGAGTATGGAAGAAAAAGAAAGTCACTGGGTGTGAAAGACATGCCTCAGCAATAGGAGTACAGGTCAATTTCCCAGGACCAGAGAGCAGTCTGGACCCCGCAGCGGCTATTTATATACATCAATGACACAGAGCAATCAGATAAGTGGCACTTCACCATTTTACAACCTGTCTGGCACCAGAACACTCCAGAACAGACACACTCATGGGGGCAATTAAGAAAACCTAAATCTCTACCAGTCTCGGAACAGAGAATCAAACTGGACAACAAGTGAGCTATTTAGAACTACAGAACTGTACATTTCTGACTTATGCCAGTGTATAGACGGAGATTGCTATCAGTGCATATAGAATATATGATCCATGCATTGTTTTCCCTTTCCCAGAAAGGGTTCTCTCGTCAAATAGGCTTGGGAAATTCATATTTTCCTTTTGGAAGTCAAATGCACCAGTTTTTCCCAGATTTATTTGACATTATTCGACCCTTTTGAAGCGACCCCATTCATTAATGATCCTGGAAATATTTATTGCCTTGTGCCGAGTAGTATCTTATATATTTAGTTTAACTTGGTGTAGGCAGCATCATTTATGTTACAGTTGAGCAAACCAAAGCTTTAAAATGCTGAGTTTCGGGATCCCTGGGTGGCGCAGCGGTTTGGCGCCTGCCTTTGGCCCAGGGCGCGATCCTGGAGACCCGGGATCGAATCCCACATCGGGCTCCCGGTGCATGGAGCCTGCTTCTCCCTCTGCCTGTGTCTCTGCCTCTGTCTCTCTCTCTGTAACTATCATAAATAAATAAAAATTAAAAAAATAAATAAAATAAAATGCTGAGCTTCCTAAGTGGCAGAACCAGGATGCTTCTGGTGCAGTGCTGGCCCCACACGAGTGGAGGTGCTGATGCACGTACTATATCCCAAAAAAGCCAAATTGCCCAGTGTTTAAGGTTATTTGGTGAAATGTTCCTCATCTTTTTATCCTTCGACAGCTTGTCTCATCTGTTGACTCTTAAAGCAATCGGTTATTTAAGAAATGTTAAGATATCTTCAAAGGGAAACATTCACAGCTGAGCAGTAGAAATTTGAACTCAGCTTCTCGCTGCTGATCTCCTTTTCTTTGGAAAGTTCTTCCTTCAATAGGGAATGTTGAGTAATTAAAAATCATCTCTGGAAACTGGTGGTCTATCAATGCACTCCTAACCTCTTATTGTTTTGCATTTTCTATGTTTTCTTTCAAGCCTTGTACGTTTATGTAGGTGTATATACACATGTATGTTTGAGTGTGTGTGTGAGGAAGTGTGTTTCCACACTTCATTGTGGTTTAGGCTCTTTTCAGTAAATGTTAAACATATTTAACCAAAAACATCATCTCTGGGTGGGTTGGTGGGGTTGACAAGAGAACACAGACACCACATAGCCAGCATGTAATGACTACTTCCCAAGAACCCTGACTGCAGAAAGTCATCCTTGAAGATGGCCCAGAGCAGTGGAACCAGAGAAGTAGGGGTCAGGCAGATTGTGTCCTGAGAGGCAATTCCTTTGGATGGTAGAAACTTGAGCACTCAGAAACCCAAGGAGAGAATCTGAGGCTGAGGGGAGCCTGGTTGTGAAAGCACAGGATTAACAACCTAGCTTGATTTGCATACCAAAAACTTATAGCTCTTAAAATCAGAAAAAAATAAAAAAATAAAATCAGATCTGATACCTGAACCCACTGATCACACCAGTAGAAAACAAACACCTACAGTTTCAGTGCCTCCAGATCAGTGTAATGGCAGTAACTGATGGCAGAGGAAATAATCACTTTGAGTCTGATCAAGTCCCTAGGTTTAACCGTCAGTCTGAAAGTTATTGGCAAGAACTCATCAATGCCATGAGGATGCTGTTAGCCAACATCAGAACATGGAGAGTTCTACACAACAAATGACTCAGTTTCCCTCTTCTAGCCTCTACAATGAACATGCTGTATAATGGCAATGGTGAAAATAAGTCTACGTGAATTAAAACACACTAATCTCCCTTCTTCCTTAGATTCTGTACAGAACACCAAGGAAAGCAGTGCTTTCACAAACTCGTCCTTTGGCCACTGTGCTGGCACTTGGCAGAACAACCAGTGCACAGCTGCACCGTCTGAAAAATCAGGACAGCTCTTTGGAGTTTCCCTCACGGATATATTTCATAAGGACAACTTCCCGTTCCCAATACTGGTAGGTCTCAGTTTGGTCTTTTATTGCCTTCCTGAGGAGAGGGACCTCGGAGAGGCCAAGTGTCCTCATGCAAACCTACTTAAATGGAGAAATCATTAGACAGCACCTGGCTTTGGGTGAGAAACTTGGTAGTGTCATTTGATTTACCTACTGCAGAGTCATGAGGCCAATACACTGAACGACGTTTTGTCCATTCCACTTGTTTCCACAGAGACCCATGTAGGCCTGTTCAGATCAGTCAAAATGGACTCTGTGTGCATGAATCATCTTCACATTCTGCTGTTGTCTTCCTAAACTCACAGTAGTCTCAGGTCTCTTTCAACTGAGTCTACTTAATCTAACAACTGAAAACATCTTACCTAAGCATAAAGACTCATCTGGAGGCATATATGAATCTGCTAATTCTAAAAGAGGATGTTAAATGACAGCCAGAATTTGGCCTGTGTTATCTCCAATCGGTGTACTGAATTGTCAGTATGGAAATTTGCAGAGTACCCAGGACCTCTGCAATGCTGCACTAGATTTGGGAATGTTATCCTAGTGGTGAAGAAATTAACCACGTTAGTTACATGCTAGCTGCTACCCCAGTCCTTGCATCACAGCAATTTTAGGGGGTAGCTAGAACTATCATCCTCCACACATTATAAATGGATTAGAAAATTTTCAGTACAGTTCGCATGTGCCCCAGGTAACACAGTAGATCAGAAGCATAGTAGGTTTCTGAACCTTAGGTCCATCTGACTCCAGCGCTTATATCTTTCTACACTGTAGGGAGAGGACATGAAGATAGAGCAAAGGACGTTGAAAGACTCATGAAGGGAATGTAATCAGAGAATAAGAGAGTATTTGAGCTTTTCTTTTAAAGAGGAAGGGAAATAGAGATAGTAGGAATGGAGGATACAATCACTTAAAGAGGAATCAACAAATGGGAAATGGGTATAGAAAAAGATTTCCATATATGGGGAAGAGCATCTATGGAAGGGAATAATGAGAAAAGACTGATAAAGTAGGAGACAGGTGAGGATTCCACAAGGCCTTGAAACACGGAAGTTTGATTTAAAAGGGTAAAGTCAATGAAAAAAATCTGATTTAAATAAGTGATTACAAAGTTTCAGTGTATGTAAGGTGGATTTTGGGTAAAACTATAGAGAGACATTGACTAAAGAATCTAAACTGACTTTACTTCTTGGAGCTCTAAAACTGTATACCATCCGATAGCCTAGCTCTTTCAAAAAGGAAGCAAGCTTTTGCTCTGGGCTTGGGATATGAAATGCCATATACTCTTCTTTTTTTCCTACATTATGTGCTTTCCTTATCAAATCAAAAATGACCACTCATGGAAGGCATCTTCAGAAAATCAGCCAGTATAAAATCATGCAGAATCCTAAAAAAGAAACTAAATTCTGGGAACAGAGTGAACTTGGACAGTGAATCTGTTCTTCTGGTAGCATCTGTTTTAAAGGTGGGGAAAGTTCTAGCTTTATCCACACATGAGTTACTCAAGCTGTGATGGTGTCTTTCATTATGATTGCCCAAGAAAAAACATAGGCATAACTGATTAAGAACTTGTCAAACTGGAAAACACTTCATGAAATCAAAATTTAAGGAAGCTACTGTAGAAGGTAAAAGCTCCTTACATTAGAAATAGTTTCTGTTTTCACCAAACACCTCTCACCTGAGGACTCCATGCAAAAGACTAATACTAATGTGACTACTATAATAATAAGAAATTTCAAAATACACATTAACACATACATAATGTTTACCAAAGAAAACATCCTGTCTCTGATGACTTCCTCACGATGCTCCTAATGAAGGCAGTTTCCAAAAGAAAAATCACATGAAAAATTTGAGAATAGATCTAGAAGTTTACAATAGTAAGCAAATGTTTACTTTATGAGGAATATAAAAAGGCTCAGTGAGGCGACCAATCATTGTTAACCATCATTGTCTCCTGTTTCTTGATGCCTTTTACTTTATAAGTCATGGAGGAAGGATTTTGCCATTTGTGTCTCCTTTCACCAGATCCTAGGTATCCTTTTGTTAATATTTGTGATGTCTAGCCCACCATCCAAGGTTGTAACGACACAGTAACCAGCTCTAGCTACATGCCTCTTTTGATAAATCTAACTTTAGGAGTAGGTGCAACGGACAAATGTAGTTTGGAATTCTGAAAATTCAGTAGATCGACTCAAGAACTAGATTAATTTGGAAATTATACAGCTACATCACAGATATCCCATTCTATTGCTAAAATGGTAATGGAGAAAGAACTGAAAACTAGAACAAAGAATTTAATCCATCTACCTTGGCACTTGCTAACAGCTCTGAACAAAACTATATTAAGGCAGTTATTATGGCACTCTTAGAACCAAGGTCATATTTGGTCCTTTCTTGTCGCAAGTGGTCTTTCCTTGCCCCCCATTACTGTTCAACTATACGATAAATAGCAATAGTCCCTGACCACTACTACACTGGGCTAGAGTAAAACACACCAGTAAATATATATATAGGCATCAAGACACAGGGGAAAGAATGATGATACGTTAGGTACTCGAATAGCATGATAAGTGTTGCCCTCTTGAAGGTGCACACCTGCAATTGATGTTTCTAGCAAGGTTTAGTAGGGTCTTTTCCATTTCCATGTTATAGGCACAGACTAGGAAGATGGTGACCACGTGTGCATAGAGTTCTTAGACATTTCTGAAGCTTTCCCTACCTAAAGTTGACTAATCTTTGTGGAGAATCAGACTCTGCAACCTTGGCCTGAATAGTATCATGTCAAACTCTCTGGAGAATTGGTCTACACTAGAAATGAATACATCCTCAGGACCATCATGAGTTTGCCATTAGACTCTCTACTTTTGTACAGTTAAGGAAAGGAAGAATGAAGCAATGATGAGAGTAGCTTTTGTAGTAGTTTGCAAAAAAGCACACAAAAGAGTAAGTGCCATATGATAGAAGGGAGCTTTGTCTTCCTTTCCACTGAAGCGTACGCTCTGCTTTGATGCTTTCGTTTTTGTTGGAGAAAATCCACAACCTGTTTTTGCACATGCAAGTCAATGGAGAGTATGAGGTGAACTCCGTGTGGGTCACAGTTTGGGTATCTATGAAGAAATTAGGGACTGAACTGAAGTTTTGAACTAAGTGTTTTCTCTGTGATATTTCCAATATATATCTTTTATCATATATACATATATTTGTGTGTGTGTGAGTCTCTACATCTCTGTGAGTGTGTCTGTTTGCATGTATTTATTTATTTTTCTATCCACATAAGGATTTTCTTGAAAATATCGAAGGAAGTTTACTTTCATCGGAACTCTATGAAAAATGGCTTGATGTTATTGACGAAGTTACTGAGGAGGAGAAAATAAATGCAGCCCAGAGGTAATGATGCAATAATTACTCTACTCTGGTCATGGCTCAGAAATACAGCCAATATACTATTAGGAAAATATTGGCTTCCTTCTTGCCACTTTGACCACTAAAATAACATTCAATGCCAAATAGTTTCAATTCTTCACACCCACGGAGGCCAGTTTCAGAATACAGGCATGCCTTATGGCTATTATTGCTCTTCGTCTGACCTTATTAACGTGGATTCCTTAGCCATTGTACACCTTCTGAATATATGAAAATGGTAGACAAAAGTCAGTGGCCTAAGAGAGATGCCAGAGCATCAACAGCCCATGGTATAACCTTCAGTTTGTCAACATTCAACCGGAGTGGGTTAGCTCAGAAATTGAATTCGGTAAAACATATTTGTATACATTCATGCCTGGAACTCTGCTACAGCAGGTTGTATACTAGATCTAGTAAGATGTTCTCTGCTCTCTGTCTCTATACTTCCAGCAGCTAAGTGCAATGACTTGCCTTATTCAAAAGTACATCTTTCTGACTTTAGGCTTCTAGCTCAGCTGCCAAATGTGAATGTTGTTGTCTTGCGGTACCTTTTTGGAGTGTTATACAGCATTGAGCAAGAATCCTCACCCAACCAGATAACACCTTATGATTTATCAGTGTGTATAGCCCCAAGCATTCTTTGTCCACCTAATTCTGGCAGCTTGGAATTGGAAGAGAACTTCGTAAAAAAGGTAGGGAGAGCTCTCATATGTGTCCCCTGGGGTTTAGAATCCATGCTTTGAATCTGAAATGTGTAGTAGTAAATTGGATGGATCAGTTCTGAAAAGTGCACATCTTCATAGGCTTCCTTGGAATGGCAGAGTTTGCCATCCTTCTCTGGTGGAATATGGGAAGGGGTGTTGTTAAAGTGGGAAACACAGAGCAGTTGAGTCACTTCTTTCCCATCCAGGAGATTCAATACTAGACTGACTAAACAAAAGAGAGAGAAGAGTGATGTAATATGGTAGAAAAGACCTGGGCTCTAGAGTTTGACAAGCCAAGGTTCAAATCTCAGCCTGATCCTTGAGGGGGGGAGCTTGTAAACTTGGGCGAAGGCATGGTTTCCTCATGACACAATGGTAACAAGACCTAGCTCCTGTTGTCGTTACTGGCACATCCTAGGTGTCTCGGGCACTATGAGCACCCATGGCTCCAAACACATTGCCTTTGCTCTGCAAGTTGTGGCTCATTTAGAAAAATACTTGGCTACTCTTTTGCCTCTGCTACATCAGACAGAAACTAGTGAGATATTCCAGAACATCCTAGTGAAGCCACACATGCCTAATAAGATGGCAGCTTTTCCCCAAGCTCATGCTGAGAGCCAGCATTAGGCAAAGCAAGACCTGAGAAGGGACTGCAGTTAGACAGACAGACATGTTTTCTCCCCAGCCCTGTGAGTTTTTACTCAAAAAAAAAAAAAAAAGAAAAGAAAAGAAAAGAGAAAGAAAAAGAAAACATCAAAAAAAATCCACAGGAATATCCACATTCCAAAAAATATTCTTCCCTATTTAAGAAATGGATTTCATAGGATTTTGTCTATGCTTTATACATTTTAATCAGATATTATCCTAAGTTACAACCCAATATTTTCTGGAAGCAAAAGTTTACAAAATAAGTAAACTTTAAGAAGGTAGGTTACTTTGAAAGCTATCCTAGTTTTAAAGATGTAACCACTGGTATCACAATATTAGTTATTAAATGCCACAAATTAGGACTTTAGCCCACTGACTAGTAGTATTTTAAAATCTGTACTCAAAGTACAACAGAAAGTATCATTCTTTCTTATTTTATTAGAGAACTTGGGTTTCTATATATTTTTATCAACTCTGAAGTTTTCATAGAAGTCTTTCACATTTTTGGTTAGATCCAAGGTCTATAAACAAAATGTGACTTCTAACTCTTCCATATGAAAAAGAGCACCCCATTGTGTTCTTTTTGCATTACAGGCTTCTCTTATACAGTTTTTGTATGAAAATTGCCTCGGGATATTTGGAGAAGACATCACTTCTCTCTTGGGAGAGAATTCAAAGAGTTGTCATAACAATGAGAAGGCTGCAGGTACTGTGAATAGTTTAATAGGCTTTAGGGAGACACAGACAGCAAGGTTGCCAGGGGTCATGGCAGATACTTAGCCCTGTTCTGGAGCCCAGAGCATCCCCAGGGCAATGATTCCCAGCTGCTCCTTCTCTGAAGGCTGGCTAACAGGTCAAGGGAAGTTTTACACTGTTGGAGACCCAAGAAAGCATAGAAACTTCCAGATGTTTCTGGCAGTATTAGGAGATAGCATGGTATGATACAGTGTTTGGGATTTTTTTAAACACATTTTTAAATGGATCCCACATCTATATATATGATATATGTAGTTAAACATATAATGCATAATTATTTATTTCTACTTATAATATATAAATGTGCTCTGGTTGAAACCAGAGCACGGGACTTTTATTCCTGCTCCATCCTCTTCTTGATCAGTGGCTCTTGAGGCACCACAGGATTCCAGTGCTCTTTAAAATGAGTCGAAAAAAACCAGCATCATTGAGAGAAAAGGACTTGACTTGATGTCAAACTACCTCTCCAGAGTACAAACTCCAGTGCCCCATTTATCAGCTATACGACCTTTTGCCAATTACTCTAGCTCGGTATCACTTTATTCATGCCTAAAATGTGGATAAAAATAATGTCTAAATCTTAGAAATGTTGTCAAGATTCAATAAGATAAAGGATGTAAAACACATTTCTAGATGGCAATGAATAGAACTAGGAGAAGTTCCCCTGAGACTAGTGCGAGTATTATTGGAGCCTAGCTAATCACAGCTCATTGGCAACACCCCATTTTTTTGTAAAACGGAGTTTAGATTCAGAACCTGGAGACACACATCATCAATCCCTCCATACTTTTGACATGTCTTAGTTTTACGACATATACCTCATTGTGTTGAGGGAAGCTTTTGGATAATCCATGTCATCAGGAATTAAGATGAGTCAGTGCTGGTGTAAGACAAATGTTTGTTTTTCGTGTCATCACTGACAGAAAAACAAACTGTTGAATCCAAGCCTGTGAGAGTGATAGTGATTTCCAAAAGAGCACAACTGCAGAATGCTACCAAGTCCCCATCTGACATGGGTCCATCCACCCACATGTCTATAGTTTAGTAAGTCACTGAAGACTGGAATCTCCATAATGACCCTTGACACTTCCTCTTTATCTCTTTTTCCAATGAATGAGAAATGAACCCTTTCCAAGACCCAGCTATTTCCATTTAAAGTTTTTCCCTTGGTCCCATATATTCATATTGAGGAAATCTTCCCACAAATTATCTCCTCTTTCTTCAATGCCTATCATATCCTATGACATGGTTTTTGAATTGTATTGTACTGTGTTGTGTTGTATACTTTTATATGGATAATAAAAATCATTCCATAACCTAGTAGGTTAGACAACCATTTCTTTGGTTATGATTCACATAACACATCAGTGGAGGTTCATCTGAGCAGTTCTGGTCTCAGCTGAGGGAACTTGTGCACTTGCAGTTAGCCTGCAGCTCATCTGGAGCTAACCTAGGTGTTTGTGTATTGGCGCTGGCTCTCAATTGGTCCCCATGTCTTCAATAACGTAGGTTCTCCTCCTTTCATATGGTGGAGGAAGAGTTCCCAGAAGCAAGAGGGACTTTTCAAGAGTTAATGTGGGAGAGGACTGTGCAAAAGACCACGCCAAAGGTGGTGGTTTACAAGATGAGGAGGCATTATTTCTTGAGATCACACATCATAAAACTCACAGCAGCACCACTACCGCACATATCCTTTTCTTCACTGGCTTCTCATTCTCAGTTCTGTACACCAGCATTTCCTAAGGGGTATTCCAAGTAGGGTAGGAAGAATCTTTGAAATACTAACTCATTTTTTTACCTCAGGTATTCCTTCCCTCATCCTTCTTCCTGTCTTAAGCTGTCTTAAGAGGCAACTAAATCACCTCCTCGGACATAGAAGCAAGAGGAGAATATGAGGAAAAGGGATC
Source organism: Canis lupus familiaris (assembly GCF_011100685.1). Lineage (NCBI taxonomy): Eukaryota > Metazoa > Chordata > Mammalia > Carnivora > Canidae > Canis > Canis lupus. The sequence continues at coordinate 21,192,676 of NC_049240.1, forward strand.
TCCATGTTGCTTATGAGTTTATCAGAGTTGGCTTTCTAGGAAACAAAAATGATTCGTGGCATAGAGTAGAAGATTTAGGTGGCAATCTCATGGGAAAAGCCAAAACCACAGGGTAGGAATATAGGATATCTGAACCTTTCCCTGGATAGAAACCTAAAGGAAGCAATAATTCCTGACAGAATAGCAAGCTGACATGTCCAGGAAAGATGGGGCACTCTATGTCCATGCAGTTTCTTATACCTCAACATGGAACACATCAGTTAGTAAAAGTATCTCCATCAGTCCCAGAATAGTTGGAAGAAATAAAAAACCACTGGGTGTGAGAGACATGCCTCAGCAACAGGAGTACACACCAACTTCCCAGGATCAGAGAGCAATTTGGACACTTCAGCAGCTATTAGTATACACCAATGACACAGAGCAACCAGATAAGTGGCACTTCACCAATTTACAGCCTCCCCGGCACCAGAAGACTCCAGAACATAGACACACTCATGGGGGCAATTAAGAAAACCTAAATCACTACCAGTCTTGGAACAGAGAATCAAACTAGGCATCAAGTGAACTATTTAAAACTACAGAACGGTACATTTCTGACTTATGCCAGTGTATAGATGGAGATTGCTATCAGTGCATATAGAATATATGATCCATGCATTGTTTTATCTTTCCCAGGAAGGTTTCCCTTGTTAAATAGGTCTCGGAAATTCTTACTTTCCTTTTGGAAGTCAAATGCCCCAGTTTTCTTCCACATATATTTGACATTATTCCACCCTTTTGAAGTGACCCCTTTAATTAATCATCCTGGGAACATTTATTGCCTTGTGCAGAGTAGTGGCCAGGTGTTTAAGGTTATTTGGTGAAATGTTGCTCATCTGTTTATCCTTCGACACCTTGGCTCATCTGTTGACTCTTAAAGAATTCAGTTATTTAAGCAATGTTAAGGTATCTTCAAAGGGAAACATTCTTTTGAGCAGTAGAAACTTTGAACTCAGCTTCTCACTGCTGATCAACTTTTCTTTGGAAAGTTCTTGCTTCAGTAGGGAATGTTGAGTAACTAAAAATCATCTCTGGAAACTGGTGGTCAATAAATGCATTCATAACCTCAGGATACCTTGTTTTCCTTATTCTATGTTCCCTTTCAAGCCTTGTGCTTGTGTGTAGGTTTATATATACATGTATGTTTGAGTGTGTGTGTGAGGAAGTGTGTTTCCACACTTCATTGTGGTTTAGGCTCTTTTCAGTAAATGTTCAACCTATTTAACCGAAAACATCATCTCTGGGTGGGTTGGTGTGGTATCACAAGGGAACACAGCCACCACATAGCCAGCATGTAATGACTATTTCCCTTGGACCCTGACTGCAGAAAGTCATCCTTGAAGATGGCCCAGAGCAGAGCAACAGAGAAGTAGGGTCAGGCAGATTGTGTCCTGAGAGGCAGATCCTTTGGATGTTAGAACTTGAGCACTCAGAAAGTCAAAGAGGAAATCAGGCTGAGGGGAGACTGGCTGTGAAAGCAGAGGATTACCACACTCAGTTTGATTTGCATACCAAATCCTTCTAGCCTTTAAAATCAGATCTGACACCTGAACCCACTGATCACTCCAATAGAAAACAAACATCTACAGGTTCAGTGTCTCCTGTTGCATTGCAAAGACAGTAACTGATGGCACAGGAAATACTGACCTTCAATCTGATCGAGTCTCAGATCAGTCTGAAGGATATGAGGAAGAACTCTTCAACACCATAACGATGCTGTTAGCCAACATCAGAACGTGGAGAGTTGTACACAACAAATGACTCCGTTTCCCTCCTCTAGCCACTACAATGAACATGCTGTATAATGGCAATGGTGAAAATAAGGCTAAGTGAATGAAAATACACTAACCTCCCTTCTTCCTTAGATTCAGGCCAGAAGACCACTAAAAGAAGTCTTTTCAGAAGGTTAGCCTTTTGGTGCTGCGGTGGTATTTGCTGGAACAAGTGCACAGCTGAGCCTTCTGCAGAACCCAGAGAGCGCTTTGGAGTTCCCTCTCGCGGATATCTGTAGTAATGACAACTTGCCCTTCCCAATTCTGGTAGGTCTCAGGCTGGTCTTTTATTGCCTTCCTGAGGAGGGGGACCTCAGAGAGGCCAAGTGTTCTCATGCAAACCTACCCCAAATGGGGAAATCAATAGACAGCCCCTGGCTGTGGCTGAGAAGCTTTGGTAGTGTCATTTGATTTAGCTACTGCAGAGTCATGAGGCCAATACAGCAGGACAACTTTTTGTCCATTCCACTTTTTCCCAGAGGCCCGTGTAGGCCTGTTCAGATCAGTCAAAATGGACTCTGTGTGCATGAATCATCTTCATATTTTCCCATTGTCTTCTGAACTCACAGTAGTCTCCGGTCTCTTTCAACTGAGTCTACCTAATCTAACAACTGAAAACATCTTACCTAAGCCTAAAGACTCATCCTGTGCCAAGTATGAATCCATGAATCCTAACAGAATATGTTAAATGACAGTCACAGAGGCATCTTCAAAAAATCAGCCAGTATAAAATCATGCAGAATCCTAAAGCAGAAACTAAATTCTGGGGACAGAGTTAACTTGGATAGTGAATCTGTTCTTGTGGTAGCATCTGTTTTAAAGGTGGAGACTTCTAGCTTTTTCTGCACATGAGTATGTGAAGCTGTGATCGGTGTCTTTCATTATGATTGCCCACGAACTGACATAGGCATAACTGATTAAGAACTTGACACACTGGAAAACACTTCATGAAATCAAAATTTAAGGAAGCTGCTGTAGGAGTTAAAAGCCCCTTACATTAGAAATACTTTCTGTTTTCACCACACACTGCCCACCTGAAGACTCCTTGCAAAATACTAATACTACTATGACTACTAGTAATAATAATAATAATATTATTATTATTATTAATAACAATATAATATCAGTCCATTCATCCCTAAAATGTGGATAAAAATAATGTCTAAATCTTAGAAATGTTCTACAGATTAAATAAAATAATATATGTAAAATACATTTCTGAAAAAGCAGTTAATGGAACTAGGAGAAGTTTCCCTGAGACTAGTGTGAGTATTATTGGAGCCTCGCTAATCGCAGCTCACTGGCAAAACCCAATTTTGTTAAACGGAGTTTAGATTCAGAACCTGGAGACACATATCCTCAATCCCTCCATACTTTTAACATGTGTTCATTTTTTCTTTAGTGTAATCCATATCATTAGGAATTAAGATGAGTCTAGTGTCATGTCTGACAGTATGCTGTTATAAGACAAATGTTTGTTTTTTATTTCATCAGTGACAGAAAAACCACCTGTTGAATCCAAGCCAGTGAGAGAGAGAGAGTGATTTCCAAAAAGGCACAACTGCAGAATGCTACCAAGTCCCCATCTGGCATGGGTCCATCCACCTACATGTCTATAGTTTACTAAGTCATTGAAGACTGGAATCTCCATAATGATACTTGACACTTCCTTTTTCTTTATTCTTCCCATGAGTGAAAAATGAACCCCTTCCACGATCCAGCTATTTCCATTTAAAGGTTTTTCATTGGTCCCATATATTCATATTGAGGAAATCTTCCCACAAATTATTTCCTCTATCTTCAATGCCTACCATATCTATCATATTACATAGTTTTGTATTGTGTTGTGTTGTATGTATTTATATGAATAATAATCATTCCATAACTCAGTAAGCTTGACAACCATTTCCTTTGGCTATGATTCACATAACACTTCAGTGGAGGCTCATCTGAGCAGTTCTGGTCTCAGCTGAGGTCACCAGTGCACTTGCAGTTAGCCTCAAGCTCCTCTGGAGCTTACCTAGGTGTCTGTCTATTGGCGCTGTCTCTCAATTGGTCCCCATGTCTTCAATAAGGTAGCTTCTCCTCCTTTCATATGGTGGAGGAAGAGTTCCCAGAAGCAAGAGGGACTTTTCAAGAGTTAATGTGGGAGAGGACTGTGCAAAGGACCACGCCAAAGGTGGTGGTTTACAAGACGAGGAGGCAATATTTCTTGAGACAACACATCATAAAACTCACTGCAGCACCAGTACCACACATATCCTTTCCTTCACTGGCTTTTCATCCTCAGTTCTCCACACCAGCATTTCCTAAGTAGTATTCCAAGCATGGTAGGTAGAATCTTTGAAATACTAACTCATTTTTTTACCTCAGGTGTTCCTTCCCTCATCCTTCTTCCTGTCTTAATCTGCTTACAAGGCAACTAAATCACCTCCTCGGACATAGAAGCAAGAGGAGAATATGAGGAAAATGGAGTTCTTTGCTGCTTATGAGTTTTACAGATTTAGCTTTCTAAGAAACAAAAATGATTTGTCACATAGAGTAGAAGATTTACGTGGCAATCTCATGGGAAAAGCCCAAAACCACTAGGCAGGTACATGGGATATCTGCACCATTCCTGGATGGAAACCAAAAGGAAGCAGAAATTCCTCACAGAATAGTGAGCTGACATGTCTAAGAGAGATGGGGCCCTCTACATCCACGCAGAGTTTCTTATACCTCAACATGGAACAGATCAGTTAGTAAAAGTATCTCCATCAGTCCCAGAATAGTATGGAAGAAATAGAAAGCCACTGGGTCTGAAAGACATGCCTCAGCAACAGGAGTACAGACCAATTTCCCAGGACCAGAGAATCAAACTAGACATCAAGTGAGCTATTTAGTACTACAGAACTGTACATTTCTTACACATGCCTGTGTATAGACTGAGAGTGGTATCAGTGCATATAGAATATATGATCCATGCATTGTTTTCCCTTTCCCAGAAAGGGTTCCCTTGTCAAATAGGTTTGGGAAGTTCATGCTTTCCTCTTGGAAGTCAAATGTGCCAGTTTATTCCACATTTAGTTGACATTATTTGACTCTTTCGAAGTGACCCCATTAATTAATGTTCCTTGGAACATTAATAAACATTTCTCTAAATTTATTTCTTTTTTTTTTTAAAGATTTTATTTATTTATGATAGTCACACACAGAGAGAGAGAGAGAGGCAGAGACACAGGCAGAGGGAGAAGCAGGCTCCATGCAGGGAGCCCGATGTGGGATTCGATCCCGGGTCTCCAGGATCGCGCCCTGGGCCAAAGGCAGGTGCCAAACCGCTGCGCCACCCAGGGATCCCTCTAAATTTATTTCTTAAGTCATAGTTTAACATTCCACTCCCTGCTTAGAAGCCATCAATGGATTTCAATAAATCTTTGGTGTTTTCCTTTTTTTGTCCAAAAAAAAAAATCTCATCTTTAAAATCCTCCCCAATGCAGCCTGCTCTAGTAATTAGTATTGTCTTCACTCTTTCCCAGTGCAGATCCTTTAGTTTAGCTGGGTCAGACATATCCTTGGTTCCTGAACACAGCACACTCACTTTTCTACTATAATTCTCACCTCTTCTTGGACTCTGCATTGCCACACACTATGTAGGCTAGCCATTTGGGTTCTCCAATCCCAGTAATTTCACAAAGCCTTTCTGATCTCAATTTAATTTTTTCTTTATAAAATATGAGCACCTAACCCTACTAGACAGTGGCTCACATGCTGCTTTGACCATCAGGAATTATGCTGATGTGTTCATACGTTATACAGAAAATCCAAATTCCTGAGGTAAACAACTGTATCTTGTGTTAGTTTTATAGTACTTTTAAAGCCTGGCTAAATGTCTACTCAAAAAAATGTACGAATTAATATGTTCAATTTTCTAAGAGTATAGAGATTTTATAGAGACTGGTAGAAACTGCAAGTTTTAAAACATGAGGTTGAACACAGCACATGAAATTTTAGGGGGCGACAATAAGACATAGGTTTGAGTAATTGTTTTAGATATGACTTCACAGGCTGAGTCACATGTTCTTGGATAGACTATTTTTATTCATTATACAAACAACGTGATATTGGTGTGATATATTTGGGAATAATTGCATGTTTGTATGAAATTTAAATATCAACAATCCAGAATAAAAGGGGCAAAACACATAGCTGGGTAAGGCATCTGTGAGTTTTTAAACCAAGGAAGATATTGGAAAAAAAGGAAAGAAAGAAATTGACAAGAAGAGGAGATAGAAATACAAGGAGGTATAGAAAAGCTGAAACAACTAATTTGTCAATTGTGACTCATAGAAGAGATTTCTGACATAGGGAAATAGTTAATAAATGTTAGTTTTGCCCTCAGGATACTCCAGCATAATATCTCTGAGAACAGCAATTCATTTCTTAATTTTGAAGAAAAGATCCTGAGAACTCTGATAAACTGTAAAAGGATCTAACTGCATAATCTAGAATGAGTGACAGGCAATTAGGTGTTCCCCATTGGCCTTTACCATACCTGGGAGTAAGATGTGTGTAATCATTAGTTAATATGCACTTAGTGATACAGTTAAGGTTAAACATGTCTAAAAGTAAAATAAAGGTACTTAGAATGACTATCTTACTTTATTCCAGAAAGAAAGTTACTCACAGGCTACCAGTATAAGAAAACTATTTCTCAAAATTGGTGGATCAATTACCATGATGAATCTCTCTCTCTCTCTCTCTCTCTCCCTCTCTCTCTCTAATAACACTCAGTTTTTATTCATACGAGGAACATGTAAGAATTTGGTGAATGGAATATATACCAGTACAAGAAACCAGCTTTTTTTCAGAGAGCACTGAACAATGCCTTTTATATTTTTCTGTAATTCTTTCTATGCTAGTCGAATGGGCCAATAAATACTCTGAAGATTTATAGTGGATGGTGACTATTTTCCAGTTTTGTTTTGTTTTACTTACCCATAGCATAACTGGTGCTACGAGCAAATTGGTTTCTTCATAGTCTTGGGCCTCAATGTCAGTATTAATTTAGTTGGCTTACTCTTTTAAAGAATGAAGTCATTCCTTTGTCAAATAAAAGAAACAAGTAGAAAAACCAAACTGCCAAAGGAAAATTGTAATTTCTTAAAGTGGATAAAGAGAAACTGCTTTATAAGAATGGGAGGTTTTCCAAAATGTAAAAGTATAAAACTAGTTGGGAAATAAATAAACAAAACAAAGCAACACCATCCTCAGGATAATAATTATCTCTGTGCAAGGAAAGACTAGGATTAGGAGAAAGGGGAAAGAAAGAAACTCCAAGCACACATACATCAATTTAAATTCTTGGAAGATTTAAAAATGCTTACACTTCACCATGTGCTTCATACTTCTGAAGAACATGTTGTAGGTAACTTGATCATATAAATATCTACCACATACCCATGCATACACAAACGCACACATTGAATTGTATATGTAAACATACAGAACACTGTTAAATGAATAAGTAAACAAACGACAGAAATTTTAAGATTTTGTATTTATTCATAAGATACCGATAGAGAGGCAGAGACACAGACAGAGGGAGGAACAGGCTCCTCACAGGGAGCCAGATGCGGGACTCGATCCCCAGACCAGGATCACACCCTGAGCCAAAGGCAGGCAGGTGCTCAATCGCTGAGTCACCCAGAGGTCCCTAAAGTACAGAAATTCTTAGCATTCAGCAATTTTATCTGTGATTCCTCTGTATTGATGATCTGGTTCACTCAGTCCAAGTGGCTGAACAGTAGTACAACATTATATGATGATACATTTATGTGTGTACACATCTAGTCAAACTTTCTAGAGGCTTACCTAGTTTATTAGCTTTCAAAGAAATTGATTTTTTAAATCATCTCCATAAATGTTTTTCCCAGGCTTATTAATTTGTGTTTTGTTTTTATAATTCTGTTGCTTCAACTTTCTTACTCCTTTGATTTCTTCATCTAGCTTCTTGGATTAAATGCTAGCTAATTGTAGTAAATATATTTAAGACTATTCATAACTTCTAAGTATTGCTTTAGCTATACCTCACAAATTTATTTTTCATATTTTAGTTTGTTGATAAAACCATTACAGTTTATGATTTTCCTTGTGAAGTCTTTTTTAACCTAGTCATTATTTAAGCTTTTGGGTTTTTTTTTTTTCAGATTTTCTAACCTGTAGGATTTTAATTACTAGCTGTAATAGTTAATTTCTAATTAAACTGCACTGTAATCAGATAATATGGTTTGAATAACTATGACTCTTTGTGACTGAGAGTGTACAGTTAATTTTATAAATATTTAAAATGTTGCATGCATGCTTTAGGAGAATGTGTATTCTCTGTTGTATTCTCTTTTGAGTGCAGGGATATGGAAACTCACAATTATGTCATACGTGTTACTCAAATTCTCTATATATTCTCCAAATATGCAGTTTCTGAGAGAGGTGTTAAATTTTGCCATTATGCTTCTGTGAGCTTTTTTTAAAATTTTTATTTATTTGTGATAATCACAGAGAGAGAGAGAGAGAGAGAGAGGCAGAGACATAGGCAGAGGGAGAAGCAGGCTCCATGCACCGGGAGCCCAATGTGGGACTCGATCCCGGGTCTCCAGGATCGCGCCCTGGGCCAAAGGCAGGCGCAAAACCACTGTGCCCCCCAGGGATCCCTCTGTGAGCTTTTCACTTTTATTTTGTAATTCTGAGTTTTCGTAGTTGCTGGCTTTTGGTGTTTTATGGTTTAAGTCTATATTATTAGGCACATACAAATTTATAATTTCTATAGCCTTTTCATGAATTATAAATTATAACTTATTTGCTTTATTCGCATTAATGCTTCAACTTCATACTCGCCTTTGACAGATATTGTTGCACTAGCTTTTTTTTTTGGTTCATATATGCTTAGTCTATTTCTTTTTTTTCTTTTTATATTTTCTGTTTTAGGTTGTGTGTGTAGATGTGTCCCCTGTAAGCAGCATATAACTGATTTTTTATATCCACACTGATAATTTCTGATATTTATTAAAGCGATTTAATCTATTACATTTATTGTCATTATAGTGTATTTCGAGTTATACTGACAAACCATATTTTGTATTTTTATTTCATCAAAGATTTCTCCTGGTTCCTTTTTTCTTCTTTCCTAAGTTTTGTTAGATTCATAAATCATATTTTTGTATCCTCTGTGTCAATTTTTATTTATATTAGAATTTCTTAGCTATTATGTCTTTGACCACTTTTTCCAATATTCCTCTATTATCTCTTACTAGAATCCATTAAAATTTTATGAAACAATGATTCTCAAAGAACACTCGATACGAACAACCTTTTCACTTTTCCTCTTTGTACTGCATCCTGGGTAAAATTCTCAGTTCTTTTTTCCAGTTTAATTCCTTAACCTTGGTCATTCTAGAGTCTATTCTCTTACTTTCATATTTTTTCTTTTATTTTTTCTTTTTTCCACACCTATATGTTTTCTGGGATTACTAATCAGATCTTTTTCCTATTCATACAATTTTATATTTTTTCAATAAAGATCATTTCAGGGGCACATGAGTAGCTCAGTCGGTTGAGTATACAATTCTTGATTTCAGCTCAGGTCATGAGATGGAGCCCCCACATGGGGCTCCTCACTGGGCGGGGAGTCTGCTTGAGATACCTTCTCTCCTTCTCTCCTTCCCTGCTCTCTCTCGCTCATGTGCTCTCTCTTCATTAAATAAAAATCTTTAAAAAGATCATTTCATTCATTTTCCCCTCTGATTTTGGTACCAAGAAGTAGATCTTACTGTGACAAATACCTAAAAATGCCAAAGCAGCTTTAGAACCGGGTAAGGGGGAAGGATGTAGAAGTTTGGAGGGCCACACTGGGAAAAGCCCACATTGCTGTGAAGGAACTATTGGTAGAAATAATAGATGTTGAAGGCGATTCTGGTAAGAGTTCAGAAATAAAAGCAAGAGCTTCAGAGATAGACTCTATCTTCTTAGAGAATACATAACTAATCAGAAACAGATTGTTCGAAATATGGACGTTGAAGATTTTTCTGTGAGATCTCAGATGGAAATAAGGAACGTGTTATTGGAAACCATAAAAAAGGAGAACCTTGTCATGAAATGGCAAAAACTTGTCTTAATGAGTGTTCCAGTATTTTGTGGAAGTTTGAACTTGGAACAATAAAATCGGATATTTATCTGAGTAGATTGCTCAGGAAAGTTTTAAAGGAGCTTGTTTCCTCCTGACTCCTTATACTAAAATGCAAGAAGATAGAAATGAGTTGAAGAAGGTATTAAGCACAGAGAAGTCAGGACTCAAAGATGTGGAAAATTCTCAAGTTTCCTAATTTCTCAGTTTGTCATTTCTGCTCTAGCACTTGTGCTCATGCTCTTGCTACCCCTAGACAGTTCCCTTCTTGTCCTCTTCCCATCCATGTCCGACCTATAGAGTCAGCTTCCCAACAAAGTCTGTCTTGATTTGATCAGCCATGTTGGCATTTTCTCTTGTGAATTTCTGTAGCCTTATAATCATTTTCCTGTGATTTTTGTGACATGTAGTCTTTAAGGCACGTTTCATTTTTTAATTTTACATTTTCTGAAATTGAAATTTCAATTTTACTCTTTTGTCTGTGTATATATCTATATCTTTTTCAGCAATTCTCTGTTTACCCATCAAATGCTTTTTATGGATAACACATATGTAATCCACGGGTTCTAGAATATGAGGAAATAGAAAATGTGACTTCTGAATGGTTCTCAGGTGGTTCTCCATGGCACGTACCAGAGCAGGGCTAGAGCAGTGGGAAATTTAAGCAAACCAGTGGAGCCTTGCTCTGGTCACTCCACAGCCTTGAACAAGCAGCTCAACGCTTTTTTTATACTTTTTGCTTTATTATTTTATTTTTGGGTCTGAGCAAAAAGTTTCGTGAACCCAAAAATATTGGTATAAATGTGTAGTATGTTTTAGCTTTGTCTCTCTTAGGAGAACACAGGCTTCTGCACCCAAAGAGACTGGCACAGTTATGTCTAGATAATTGGGTCAGCTTATTCTTGATTGGTTTGTGTGCAAACATGCAGACTACATCCATAGTCATCACTCCTCTTAATCTTTCAAACATCTCTGAGCCAATCTCCTAAATGTTAGTTCCCTTCTAACATTTTCCTTAAAAAAATGGTGCCTCAGGCCTCCCAGAATGAACACAAATTTTATAGCATTAATAGTTCTTTGCAGACAGCAAATTTTAGATTTCTTTCCAAAGCACATGAATGGATTTTAAGAAAATCTGTAAATGGCTATAATTTAAGAAGAAAATATTATCCTTAAGAGAACATTATAAATTGGAGGGAAAAACAACCACAACTTTTATCTAGAAACTTGTTATCTTCTACCTCTGCCCCTTCTCCTGCATGCTCTCAATCAATCAATCAATAAAATCTTTATTTCAAAACAGGAAATGGGCTCACACAATTGTGGAGTCTGGCAAGTCTCAAATCTTTGTGTATTGTGAAAGAGAGTGGTCTAGTTTCATTCTTCTGCATGTGGATGTCCAATTTTCCCAGCACCATTTATTGAAGAGACTGTCTTTCTTCCAATGGATAGTCTTTCCTAATTTATCGAATATTAGTTGGCCATAAAGTTCAGGGTCCACTTCTGAGTTCTCTATTCTGTTCCATTGAACTATGTATCCGGTTTTTTTTTTATGTGTCTGCTTTTGTGCCGATACCACACTGTCTTGATGACCACAGCTTTGTAGTACAACCTGAAATCTGGCATTGTGATGCCCCCAGATATGTTTTTTTTTTAAATTCCCCTGGCTATTCAGGGCCTTTTCTGATTCCACACAAATCATAAAATAATTTGTTTTAACTCTCTGAAAACAATCCATGGTATTTTGATAGGGATTGCATTAAACGTGTAAATTGCCCTGGGTAACATTGACATTTTCACAATCTTAATTCTGCCAATCCATGAGCATGGAATATTTTTCCATCTCTTTGTGTCTTCCTCAATTTCTTTCAGAAGCGTTCTATAGTTTTTAGGGTATAGATCCTTTACCTCTTTGGTTAGGTTTATTCCTAGGTATCTGATGCTTTTGGGTGCAATTGTAAATGGGATTGACTCCTTAATTTCTCTTTCTTCAGTCTCATTGTTAGTGTATAGAAATGCCATTGATTTCTGGGCATTGATTTTGTATCCTGCCACACTACCCAATTGCTGTATGAGATCTAGCAATCTTGGGGTGGAGGCTTTTGGGTTTTCTGTGTAGAGTATGATGTCATCGGCAAAGAGGGAGAGTTTGACTTCTTCTTTGCCAATTTGAATGCCTTTAATGTCTTTTTGTTGTCTGATTGCTGAGGCTAGGACTTCCAATACTATGTTGAATAGCAGTGGTGAGAGTGGACATCCCTGTCTGGTTCCGGATCTTAGGGGAAAGGCTCCCAGTGCCTCCCCATGGAGAATGATATTTGCTGTGGGCTTTTCGTAAATGGCTTTTAAGATGTCGAGGAAATTTCCCTCTATCCCTACACTCTGAAGAGTTTTGATCAGGAATGGATGCTGTATTTTGTCAAATGCTTTCTCTGCATCTAATGAGAGGATCCTATGGTTCTTGGTTTTTCTCTTGCTGATATGATGAATCACATTGTTTGTTTTACGAGTGTTGAACCAGCCTTGCGTCCCGGGGATAAATCCTACTTGGTCGTGGTGAATAATTTTCTTAATGTGCTGTTGGATCCTATTGGCTAGCATCTTGTTGAGAATTTTTGCATCCATGTTCATCAGGGATATTGGTCTGTAATTCTCCTTTTTGGTGGGGTCTTTTCTGGTTTTGGAATTAAGGTGATGCTGGCCTCATAGAACGAACTTGGAAGTACTCCATCTCTTTCTATCTTTCCAAACAGCTTTAGTAGAATAGGTATGATTTCTTCTTTAAACATTTGATAGAATTCCCCTGGGAAGCCATCTGGCCCTGGACTCTTGTGTCTTGGGAGGTTTTTTTCCATGTCTTTGTGTCTTCCTCAATTTCTTTCAGAAGTGTTCTATAGTTTTTAGGGTATAGATCCTTTACCTCTTTGGGTAGGTTTCTTCCTAGGTATCTTATGCTTTTGGGTGCAATTGTAAATGGGATTGACTCCTTAATTTCTCTTTCTTCAGTCTCATTGTTAGTGTATAGAAATGTCATTGATTTCTGGGCATTGATTTTGTATCCTGTCACGCTGCCAAATTGCTGTATGAGTTCTAGCAATCTTGGGGTGGAGGCGTGTGGGAAATATCAGAAAGTGAGACAGAACATAAAGACTCCTAACTCTGGGAAACGAACTAGGGGTGGTGGAAGGGGAGGTGGGCGGGGGTTGCTGGTGAATGTGTGATGGGCACTGAGGGGGGCACCTGACGGGATGAGCACTGGCTGTTATTCTGTATGTTGGTAAATTGAACACCAATAAAAAATACATTTATTATAAAAATAAAAAAAATTAAAAAAAAAACTTCTGATGTAAAATAGAGCAAAAATGCTCTGGGAACACAATATGCTCTCTAATCGCTTGTCTATAAAATAGCCACTGTGTTCTCTGTGACATAATCTTATTCTAAAGTTTCTTGGCCTGTCGAGATTGATAATTTACCTAAGTAAAATAGTTGAGGTATACTTTTTTTTTTCCTGTGAAGAGTACCTGTTTCCTAGGATCAAATCACATGTTTTCTGTGTAACAGAGTTTTCTTTTTATTCTCTTGTCTTTTCTGTTGACTTTTTTCCATGTCAGATTTTTAAAAAAAATTTTTTTTTAATTCTTATTTATTTATGATAGGCACACAGTGAGAGAGAGAGAGGCAGAGACACAGGCAGAGGGAGAAGCAGGCTCCATGCACTGGAAGCCTGACGTGGGATTTGATCCTGGGTCTCCAGGATCGCGCCCTGGGCCAAAGGCAGGCGCTAAACCGCTGCACCACCCAGGGATCCCAGATTTTTTTTTTGTAAGATACTTTAAAGATTACTGTCTTTGCCTGAGCCCCTCAGAGAAAGATAGCATATATGTTAGTGATTTGTGATTGTTGCTTTTTATTTATGGACTTAGTTTTTTGCCTAATATAGTGTCCCATTCCTAGGAATCCTATTAAATTGTTTCCTTGCTGTGTGTCTGATTATTAGCTGTTATTAAAACCACCAGAGACCATTTTAGTGGCACCTGGATGGCTCAGTTGGTTAAGCATTTGACTCCTGATTTCACCTCAGGTCATAATCTCATGGATTGTGGGATCCAGCCCTGAGTAGGATTCCACACTCAGCAGGGAATCTGCTTCTCTCCTTCTTGCTCTCCCTCTTCCCCTCCATTTTTTCTCTCTCACAAATAAATAAATAAATCTTTTTTAAAAGGAAAGAAAAGAAACATTTACATTTGTTTGAAACTTCACTTTTTAATACGACCTGATGAATGTGCCATAAATATGAAATTAACTTATTTTGCACAGTTCACTCTTTTGAATACACCTGTCATTTTTCTGCTTCACATAAATATCCTTGATTAAAAGTTGCTTTATTTTTACCAAGGGAATAATTTAAAAAGTATTATTTTGCTTAAGTCATTGTATCAGCCAACTTTTGCCAAGAAGACTGCTCAAACAAATAACCTTAAAGTCTTAGTGGTTTATAGCAACAAAGATTTAGCTCTTGTCCATGCAAGTGTGGGGTACAGGAGGCTGTGCCTCTTTCCAGCATTTGGTTCCACTTGATGTGTAAAGGAACAACACTTACAAGAGACATGCATTTTTCTGGCAGAAGGGAAAGAACAGTCACCCAAACATGACGACTCTTGAAGCATTCTCTTGGACATGATTCACTTTGCTTCCAGGCACATTTCATGTGCCAATACAAGTCACTTGGTCGAGCCTGATATAGTACACACCTCCTACACACACACACACACCACTCTGGGCTAGATCACAACTTGGTACAGTCCCCCCTCCTGGGTTGGGAGTAAATAAATAGGAATGCAATGCTCTGTTACAGTTAGGTCTTTCTTATTTTTTACTAATAAACTTATTTTTTATTGGTGTTCAATTTGCCAACATACAGAATAACATCCAGTGTTCATTTTAAAGATTTTTTCTATTGTTAGGGGAGTATTAATGATATATTTTGTGAATTTTACTGTGGAAATAATTTTTTCCTGATATTTTTCAGCTTTATATTTTGAACTCTGTAGAACTGATGTTAATATACAGGTTGAGGTTGAATTAGGATTTTTGTAAGGAAGAATTAAGTGAAAGGATATTACATATGGAATTCTTACTTCCTACTTCATTATATTTTATTTTCTCCACTGTATAACTTGTCTCCTACTTCTATTGATAATTGAGTAGGAGTTCAAACTTTCCTCATCCATACTGCTATAGTTTCAGTTTGTAACTTTAGGAATTTTGAAGATTATTTCCTACTCTATTGATTAGTCATTAGTCAATTTGGCTGGATAATCTGACACTATCTTCTACCGTTTCAATACACTAAATTATGCCTTTGCCAATTTCATAGTCATATGTTTTTTTTTACAGCACCTACATGTGGACAGCATTCTGCCAACAAGTAAAGAGAAATCAAGTTAAGTCACAGACAGGTGCAGCTGAAATACCAAATCACCCATTGCCTTTTCTAGAGTTATATTTACTTGTGCACAGTGGGGACTATATTTCCTTACAAAACAAGAGATAGTTACATTTGCTGTTTTGAAATAGCAGAACTGAACCTCAAATGCATGAGATCATGAAATCTTAGTGGGGTATGGTACTTGAAAAGGGACAGTGGGCAAGTTGTCAGAGAAAGTGGAGATTTGTGAGTGATGCTGGATGTTGGAAGGAGATAGGAAATTTGAAAAGTAGATACATCTAGATATCCAGGAGTAAATGTTTTGTGATAGTGATAGAATCAGAAAGAATTAGACTGGAAGGCATTGTGAGTTTATTTGGTCTTAGCTATTGCCACAATACAGAAGCAGTTCCATTGGTAAAAGCTTATCAAATGGTGGCTTACATTATCCTGTGTAATTTCAGAGAAGTCCCCTCCCCCAATCTTCCAAGATTGTGTATTCCACTTTTTCACTGTCATACCCCACTTAAGTGTTTTTCTTAATTCCATACCAACTGTCCTTTTCATAGGGTGAGGTCTGAGAGGGGCAGCAATGATCACATCATCCTGTATATGCATTTCTCTTTAACTTCATTAAAGCTCTTGGGAAAGATGTTATTTCACCTGTGATTGAATCTACTTCTGAAAGGGATGAGATTATAAAGTCTACCTACACTATTTTACAGATTAAGTGAAAGAGTTTCAAAGATGATGAGACTCACCCAAGGTGAAATGGCCCACATGGGAAATCCAAAGCCAGAAGAACAATCTTGTCTCCTAATTAAGTGTTCTTACTTTGTATATGACATATAAGTGGCTATTTCATGAGTATATTAATATCAGATGTACATAACAGAATATAAGTTTTTTTCCTGCTCATAAGATTGAGGTAGCATAGTAAATAATAGGTGTCTGGCCAAAGAAAGGAAATTATTTTGTGAGTCATTGAAAATTAAGCAGAAGAAATAAAAGAAATATATGAGGACAAATTCCCTTTAGCCCTTAAATGCATTGGGTTGTTTTAGCCTCCTTTAAGAAATGTTTTATCCAGGAAAATTGAAAGCTATATAGATGAACTCATTCTATTTCACTCCTGAGTTCACTATGCCAGTTCTTCTCATGGTTCTAGTTCTAGACTGGCTCTAGGATTTGGTAAGTGTGAGCTTTACAATTGTTTATCATCGCTTAGTCTCAATTCCCCCATCGGTAAAATGTGCACAGCTTGGAGGTGTTCTTCTGGGAGATGGACCCAGATTTTTTTGGATTTTTTAATCCAGAATTACTCTTTTAGGTAGGTGCTATTGATCCTATTTTGTAGATAAGGTAATAAATGAAGTTAAGATAACCTTTCCTGAGGATACATTGCTAATAAGTTGTATACCAGAATCCCAAGTCAGGTCTGTCTGATTCCAAGGCAGAGTCTCTCCACCCAGTGTACTTGGAAATGCACTTGACATTTTCATCCATCTCTCAGAAGGTGAAAATCTGATAAAGTACGTGATATTTTTAGAAAATTGCCAAGTGCTATATTGATGTGAGGTATTGTTGTTTCTTTTATGTGTTCTTAGCCACTTATTGGAAAATAGCAGTACGATCCAAGGCATAAATAAGTTTTATATTTTCTGCTTTACGGATGAGGAAATTGAGGCCCATGGGATAAGGAAGGATATCTACATAGGCAGAAAGTAGCAGAGTAGTGTCAGTTCCTAGTCTAGTTCTAAAGCCCATCATCCAGTCTCTCTCCTTATTCCTCTCTAGACCTGAGTTTTTATTCTGGCATAGGGGCTGATTCCATCACTATGTACTGATCCTGTGTTGGAACTTCCCAATCAGCTAAGACACTCTAGCAAGGTAAGAGTAGGTTACTAGTATGGAAAGAGGTAATGACATTGACGATAGTATTTTTTAAAGACTATATGCATACAGGTAATCATTCAAACTTCATGACAGTTGGATATAACACTATATGGTGGCCCTTCCATACTTTATGAATTCAGAAACGGTCATCGTGGTGCATTAGGATTTTGGCAGAGCACCCGCCTCAAGAGAATACTCTGTAGCAGCTCTACCATAAGGCACTATCTCCAATTTTCCTGTTGAATCATTCCAGCCAGGTTACTTACTACATTTTTCTGGGCTTGTTCATCTTCATTTCCTAAGTTTGTTAAAAAAAAACCCTAACAATTAGGATATTCAGAGAAGCTCTTGTATGTGTAAATTTGCCTGTAAATCTGAATTCTGTATGAGATGTTACTACCAAAATGATGAATCTAATAAAACTGTAAGCCACCATGATTTTTTTGTGTCATTCAGAGAAACAGATCAACATTCTCCTGTACTTTACTTATTTGAATAGATTATCAGTCCAAAGGAAGAGCTTTGCAAGTAGTTTGTTACTAAAATGATTTATTTTTTGGTTGGGAATTATAAATGACTCTGTGTAGATTTGTTGAAGAATAGTAGTTAATTTTAAAAATGGCTGAATTTGGGTTATCCGGGTGGCTCATTTGGTTAAGCTTCTGCCTTCAACTCAGGTCAAGATCCCAAGGTCCTGGGATCAAACAACACATGAGTTCTCTGCTCAACAGGGAGTCTGCTTCTCCTTCTCCCTCTGCTCACCCCCAGCTCATGCTTGTTCTCTCTTGTTCTTTCCATCTCAAATAAATAAATAAAATCTTTTTTTAAAAATGAGTTGATTAATATTCTTTGGCACATGAGTGAAGGACCACATGAAAATATGTTGAAATATACAGAGAAGATATAGATTCAAAGCAAAAATCTGTAGTTAGTGTTTTATTTTGAACCTTAAGAAGAATTATTATTATTTTTCAACAGGAAATTTTCCTTTCTCTCTTTTTTAAAGATTTTACTTACTTATTCATGAGAGACACACAGAGAGAGGCAGAGACATAGGCAGAGGGAGAAACCGGCTCCATGCAGAGAGCCCAATGCAGGAGTCAATCCCAGGACTCCAGGATCATGCCCTAAGCTAAAGACAGACACTCAACCACTGCTGAGCCACCCAGGCATCCCAAGAATTATCATTAAATAGAGTAACATCTGTGAATGCTTGAGGGAAAACTGTAGTACCCTGGACTCACCCTTAAACCTTTTACTCTCATACTGCATGTACATTCTGTCAGGAAATAGCATCTGCTTTCTCTTCAGATCATACTGATTACTTCTCCCCATCTCCACTATTCCCCTGTCATAATATTCCCAAGTCATCACTATCTGTGACCTGGCTTATTGTAATAGCCTACTACCAAAGTCAAGTAAAGGAAAATATCAGTAAACTTTTATTTATTTATTTATTTATTTATTTATTTATTTATTTATTTATGAAACTTTTATTAATAAGTGTTTTTCTTCTATAGACACAAGCATTTTAATATGCTTTTTTTACTATTCATTATTTGTCAAATGTTGAGCAACTGTATGAGTACAGCTACTACTGTGGGCAACACATGGTAATTCTTGTTTGTTGCCTTGAGGAAATTATCTTTGGGAAAATGATATAAACACATATTAGAATCTCACTGATCATATGAATTAAATGACAAAAAAACACTGAAATGGATTATAAGTAACCAATAAAATTAAGACATTTTATATAGAAAAACTCCTGGAACCTACATGCATTTAGTAGATTAGATATGGAGAAGGATACAAATGAACTGTGCCTCAGATGATGATGATGAAGCATTGTAAGAGAGGCCAGGTGGCATCTTTGCAGTTGTACTAAGGCAGGAACGAGTCCAGTGTTTTTGAGACGAAGTATACCAATTGGACTGAAAAATAAGATGTAGGTTCTTTTGAAGGATATTTGAAGATGAGAGGACAAACTGAGTTCAGATTATGGGAGTCTATTTGATAAGCTGTTGAAGCCATATTTGGGTTATGGCTGGTTCTGCCTATTGAGAGTCCTGAGCTGGGACTAGAGATTGGGGGATGCACCCAGTAAATATTATTGGTAGGAAATCATAAGTAGAGTTAAGAATGTGGTTTTGGAGAACATGATGGGTATAATTAGGGTGACCAAAAATTCTGTTTTGCTCAGAACTCTTTTTAGTTTTAACTCTGAAAGCCCCATGATCTGGGAAACTCTTCAGTTGCAGACAAAGCAGATGGCTGGTCACTTTAGATATAGTTCAGACAAGTGGTTGGGATCAGAGGTTCAAACCAGAGTGATGCATTAGTATGTTAACAAGTGAACAGTGCGTGACAACAGAAATCCAAAGCAATTCAGAGCTCTGGGAGGCAGTCGGTGGAATTGAATTATATTTTGGCTGAGATCAATTTGGCCAAATGAAATTTAGTCAAAAGCAGCATTGTCAGAGCAACTTTATTTGACAGTTGGGTTGAAATAAATTTGAAAATAAAATGAATATTTTAACCACAGGCTTTCAAGCTTTACATAATACTAATACTACTACTACTACTACTAATAATAATAATAATAATTAGTAATAATAATAGCGACTACCATTCACAAATGCTCATGTGCCAAGCACCTTATTCCTTAAAATCAGTCTATGAGATAAGCACTGTTATTTTCTCCATCTTGCAAATGAAGAAACTGGTGGTTTGAGAGATGAAGCTGTTTGCAGTTACACAGCCAATTAATCATAGAAAGAGACATTGAACCCTAGTCCACCCAAAGCCTGTGCTGTTTAGTCACTAAGTGGTACCACTGCTCGGCATCAAGTTTATTTATTTATCAAGGTCTGTTTATTATTTATTATTTTTTTACTGCAAAAATAACACATGTTAATTCTAGAAAAATTATAACATATGGACTAACAGAAGAACATGGTAAAATATGTACAATTGCTTTTACTTAGAAATAGGCTCTGCTATTTGCAAATGACATATCAGATAAAGGACTAGTATCTAAGATCTATAAATAACTTAGTAAACTCAACACCCAAGAAACAAAAAGTCCAATCATGAAATGGGTAGAAGACATGAACAGAAATTTCACCAAAGAAGACATACACATGGCCAAAAAGCACATGAGAAAATGCTCCGCATCATTTGCCATCAGGGAAATACAAATCAAAACCACAATGAAATACCACCTCACACCAGTGAGAATGGTGAAAATCAACAAGGCAAGAAACAACAAATGTTGGAGCGGATGAGGAAAAAGGGGAATCCTCTCTTTTTTTTTTAATTTTATTTATTCATGGGAGATACAGAAAGAGGCAGAGACGTAAGCAGAGGGAGAAATAGGCTCAATGCAGGGAGCCTGATATGAGACTCATCCCAGGACCTTGGGATCATGCCCTGAGCCAAAAGCAGACGCTCAACCACTGACCCACCCAGACATCCCTAAAAGGGGAATCCTCTTACACTGTTGGTGGGAATGCAAGCTGGTACAGCCACTCTGGAAAACAGTGTGGAGGTTCCTCAAAAAGTTAAAAATAGAGCTACCCTATAACCCAACAATTGCACTACTGGGTATTTATCCCAAAAATACAGATGCAGTGAAATGCTGGGACACCTGTACCCCAATGTTTATAGCAGGAATGTCCACAATAGCCAAACTGTGGAAAGAGCCATGGTGTCCTTCGACAGATGAATGGATAAAGAAGATGTATATATAGAGAATGGAATATTACTCCGCCATCAGAAAGGACAAATACCCACCATTTGCTTTGATGTGGATGACACTGGAGGGTATTATGCTGAGTGAAGTAAGTCAATCGGAGGAGGACAACCATTATATGGTTTCACTCATATGGGGAATATCAGAAATAATGAAAGGGATTATAAGAGAAAGGAGGGGACCTGAGTGGGAAAATTTAGAGAGGGGGACAAACCATGAGAGACTCCTAACCCTGGGAAATGAACAAAGTGTTGTGGAAGGGGAGACGGGGAGGAGGCTGGGGTAACTGGGTGATGGGCACTGAGGAGGGCACTTGATGGGATGAGCACTGGGTGTTATACTGTATGTCCGCAAATCGAACTTCAATAAAGCAAACAAGCAAGGTCTGTTAACGTGTTTGATATCTTTTTCTTTTGGGAGCACATTGATAGGTATATATCTATACACACTGAGATATATATGTATATATATAGCACAATGATATACATGACATACATATATATTTTTTCCTCTAAAATTACATTTGAGGCTCTCGGAGGGGGCAGGAGATTCCAGTTACACACCCGCCAGGCTCCCAGCCCCCCACTCTTCTTGGCCATTTTGGGAAAATAAGGCTCAGAGTCGTCTGAGGTCAGAAGAAAGGGGTGCCAGCCTCACCCACAGCAGAGAAGAGAGGACAGAAGGATCTGAGATCCCTCTGAGGGCCAGGCCTGGGGCAACGGGTAGGGGCACCAGTTTTGCTGGGTTTCCAGTTTGAAAGGCAAGGGGCTCACCACCACGCCAGAGCCCGCCTGGAGAAGACAGATATTAGTAGAAGGGTGTGGGCAGGGCGGGGCTGGGGCGCTGGGCAGCGGCCAGTACTCTCAGAGCTGGCTGGCTCGATGTCTCAGCGCAGGCCTTCAGGACCCCTGCATGGCCCCCCTTCAGGTAGCGCCCACTAACCTTGATGGCCACTTTGTTGTAGTCACAGAATTTGAAGAAGTCCACGGGGGTGTCGCTGCTGCTGGCGACCGATGAGTCACTTGCCTGTGGAGTCTTTGATGTTGTAGGCACCATCATTGAACTCCAGCTGGAGGACATCGTAGCTGGAGCGGTTGGCATCCAGGGTGCCCATGACGGCAACCAATGAAGCCATGCTCTCCACGGAACACGATGACGGGACGGTTGATGAGCTTCATGAGGAAAAGCTCCGATCCCCTGCTCTCTCCACCAAGGCAGCCAGCTGCCGTTCTTCTTGGCTGTCACAAACTTGCACGGACACACGCAGTGTGATCCGCCGATCACGCCACTCGATGTCAAAATAGCAGCTGGCATTCTTGGTGGAGGCAGTGGATTGCACGCCTCCCGTGGCTGTCAGCGTCCAGTACGTCCCCGTGTGAGAGCCTCTGTCCCCCACTTCCCAGGAACTGTACCATCGGACCCCTCCTGGTGCACCTTCCCTGTGTCTGGCGAAGGCCGCGGGAAGGAGGGGGTGCAGCCAGCAAGTGCCTGCTGCTTGCTCCTGTGCACCAAGCAGGCTCACCCTCCGCACAGCCCGCTCTGGCCTGGGGCTCTGCTCTCTCTCCTTTCATCCAGGCCTGACTGGAATCAGAAAATGACCAAATCAGTATTTTTTTAAACGAAGCATTATTGCTGGAAGCACCCAGGCAAGCCTCGTGGTAGCCGTGAATGATTTTCAAGGGGTCCTGTGGGGGAATCTTGAAGCAGCATCTCCAGGAGTCGGTGCTCTCCTTGTCTGCTAGTTGGGGGGAGGTGCAGGATGTTCCCCTGAATCCAGAACCTGCCCCTACCTCCCCAGGAGGCTTTCGCTGGCCCCCTCCTTCCTGCCTGCCTATGCTTCTGTCCCCATCTGGTGGTGCTGAGCTCCCTCGCCACCTAAGCCAGAACCTCCCGGTGTGATCGGTGCTCCCTGTCCGACCAGACTCCTCGGGTCTCGGGGTGGGATGAAGCTAGGCGTCACCCTCCACCGGGAGCCCCATCGGGAAACCGCAGGCCCCTGGCTCCCAGCCCTGCCCCTGCCAGCCCCCCTACCAGTTCATCTCTGCCATGTATCTCACTCTGGGTGTCTTGGTCTTTTATGTTTTGTGTGATTTGTATAACTAAATGCCCATGATAGTAGCTTCAGACTGGAAAAGCAAAATAAAATAATGCGAGTGTATGCCCCCCCAAAAAATTACATTTGATACTTTTTAAAACCATTTTTTAAGCATTTAATTTATTGCAACTTCTCTTGTTGGACATTTGGACTACTGCAGCTTTTTGATACTCCAAACAGCTTACAGTAAAAAGTAATTAGCTGAAAATGATATACAAATAAAGCAAAATGAATTAAGACTGAAATACAGGGGATCCCTGGGTGGCTCAGCAGTTTAGCGCACCTGACTTTGGCCCAGGGTGCAATCCTGAAGTCCCGGGATCGAGTCTCACGTCAGGCTCCCTGCATGGAACCTGCTTCTCCCTCTGCCTGTGTCTCTGCCTCTCAATGTCTATCGTGAATAAATAAATAAAATCTTTAAAAAAAAGACTGAAAAACAAAAAATTCAGAATGATGGATGATATAATGCAAGAGACAGATAACGTAAAACCACTTGTTCTATGTTGTATTCTGATTACCAACACAATGAAAACCACTGGTTGAAGAATATTTGCTTTTCGGGTGCCTGGGTGGCTCATTCCATAAAGCATGGGACTCTTGGTATTGGCTCAAGTAATGGTCTCAGGGTCGTGAGATTGGCCCCCCCTCCTATGGTGCTGCTAGCTCAGCGGGGAGTCTGCTTGAAGATGCCCTCCCTTCTGCCCTCTACTCCTTCTGACTCCCACTCATGCTCGCTTTCTCTCTCTTCCTCTAAAAGAAATAACTTTTTTAGAAAAAGAATATTTGCTTTTTGAAAGATCATGTCAGCCTTCTTTCAGCTAAGGCATTTTTATTTTTTTTATTTCTTAAAGATTTTATATATTTATTCATGAGAGACACAGAGAGAGAGGCAGAGACACAGGCAGAGGGAGAAGCAGGCTCCATGCAGGGAGCCGGATGTGGAGCTCGATCCTGGAACTCCGGGATCATGCCCTGAGCCAAAGGCAAATGCTCAACCACTGACCACCCAGGCGTCCCAGCTAAGGCACTTTTTAAAAAGACTTTATTTATTTGAGAGAGAGAGATTAAGCAGGGGGAGGAGCAGAATGGGGGAGGGGGTCAGCCTGACTCTGCTGAGCACAGAGCTTGACAGGAGAACCTAATCTCAGGACCCTGCGATTGTAACCTGAGTGCAAACCAAGAGTCTGATGTTCAACTGACTGAGCCACCCTGAGTGCCCCCAGCTCAAGCATTTTCAACAGAATCACCTGGAGCCCATAGCAGGAACCATAAGCAGGACCCCAGACTCCAGGCAGAGTTTAGGAAGGGGTTAACTCCTAAAATGTAAATGTAAAGGGTGACTTTCTCTAATGGAGGGAACTATGTTCGGGAGAATGAGCCACAAACCTGGTGACCAGAAACTGATAGCTAGAATAAGAGAGGTAAATGTCAGGATCAGAATACGAAAGTAGTCACCAGAGCTGGAATACCAGGGCAGAGCCATGCTAATGACAATGGGGAGTTGCTGAGTTCCCAGGAGATTGGGTCAATACCCTTTATTTTTTTCTGAAGATTGATTGATTTATTTATTTATTTATTATTTATTTATTTATTTATTTATTTATTTTAGACACAGAGAAAGAAAGAGAGCAAGGAGAGAGAGAGAGAGAGAGAGAGAGAGAGAGGCAGAGACACAGGCAGAGGGAGAAGCAGGCTTCATGCCAGGAGCCCGATGCGGAACTCGATCCTGGGATCATGCCCTGGGCCAAAGGCAGGTGCCAAACCGCGGAGCCACCCAGGGATCCTCAGGTCAACCCCCTTTAAATTCTTGCCAAAGGGCACAGAATTTGGCCTGGGGGTGAGTCTACACGTGAGGAATATTGCCCCAAGAGCTCAAAAGAGCTCCAGGATTAGGAATCTGGCAGGTTCTGACAATGGGAAATTTTGAAGGAGAACAATATAGTGAAGAGTTATTATGTGATTAAACTAGAGAAGTTTAGGGATATTTCTGAAAACTATTGTGGTAGTGAATGAAGGGGGAGATTTTGGGCAGTGGTAGGAATTATATTTAGAAAGGTACCTAGAGATTTCTATTAAATAAATAGAGTGGAGAAATACCTGTAATGACATTTCTCTTCTTACCATATCTTGGCAAACAGACAAAACATGTGGTTGGACCTTGGTGGCTATAATGCTATTATTACTCTAAGTTCAGGTTTTAACTGGTACATTAAAATTTTCTTTTGTTACGGAGCCCCTAAATAGGCATGCTGTGTCTGTCTTATGATTGCAGTTTAAGTTAATGTTACCATGTTTTTTTTTTTTTAGGTGTTTTTTTTTATTTTTTTTTAATTTATTTATGATAGGCACACAGTGAGAGAGAGAGAGAGAGAGAGAGAGGCAGAGACACAGGCAGAGGGAGAAGCAGGCTCCATGCACCGGGAGCCCGACGTGGGAATCAATCCTGGGTCTCCAGGATCGCGCCCTGGGCCAAAGGCAGGCGCCAAACCGCTGCGCCACCCAGGGATCCCTGTTACCATGTTTTAAAATTAAAACTTATTATCTTTTCTTGCTGCTATGAAGGCCATCAGGAATCTAATGATTAATATTCTGGAAAGACATTTCAATTGAATTTCTTGGGTATTGATCAGATAAGTATTAAGATTTATGATTGTCTTCTGAAATTTTCATTAGGTGAGTCCTTTGTTGCTTTGGGTAACTCTTAGGAAGTGGTTTCCAAACCCTGGAAATTACCACTTTGAGTTAATTTAGAAAGAGACGTCTCTTTTGCTGAGTGTGTTGTTTTTTGTGTATTTTTTTTGCACAAAAAAGTAACAATTGTATAGAAGTTAATTACCTTCTTAATTACAAATAACTTTATAGTTTCTGGAGGTTTGGAATTAAAACACTTCCAAGGATGTTTAACTATTAGAGGAACATCCGTTAATTAACTGTAGCTGATGGTTAGATTTGCTTCAGTGCTTTGAACTTTTGCATCAAGCCTTTCTTGCCC
The DNA here is from genome assembly GCF_011100685.1 of Canis lupus familiaris. NCBI lineage: Eukaryota > Metazoa > Chordata > Mammalia > Carnivora > Canidae > Canis > Canis lupus. The sequence goes on from NC_049240.1 coordinate 21,218,810, forward strand.
AGAAATGATGACTATGATCATCATTTCTGTCTCTTCCTGGAATTTTCTAATATATATTGTTTTAAAAATTACAACAATTCTGTTCATTGTAAAAACCAAAACAAAAAACCCTAAAACTGTATTGAATACAGACTACTTTTTCTCCCAGCCTCCAAATGATAACTGTTAACAGTCTGATTCATATTTTTACAACTTTTCACAAGGATTCTGCTTATGTACACACACACACACACACACACACACACACACACACTATACGTTCCTCTTCCTCCCCTCTCCCTTCTCCCACTCACCTTACCTCTTCCCCCTCCTCTGTCTCCTCCTCCTTCACAGGAGTGTGGAGTGTGGTGATAATGCCAAGGGAGAGAAGGCTTTGTTCTGTGTTCTCTCCCTTATTGAATCTCACTCCTTAGTGGAGCTTACTGTCCTTGTCCTTTCCTCCCCTTGCCTACCACCAAGGTTCAAAAAATTCAGGCTATGCTTTGCTTCTCTTTATCCTCAGCAGCCAGACAAGGAACTCCCAGAACAAATCCTCAACTATGTAAAAGACAGCCGTTCTGGGTGTTTCTCTTGGGGACAGCAAGCTAAGCAGCCCCAGTTCTGGCCTCCCTGGTGATTGGCTGAGGGTCCAGTGGGGTTTTGTGTACCAGTTCATTCCAAGTGTGAAGTTTCTCTGGGGTTTCCTTGGGAAGTAGGTTCTTCTTTGTAACATTTTTCTTGTGTCTGTTATGGGTTGAGATTTCTTCTGCAGTGGTTATCTATCATTTCAACCCTGATTTCTAATCTTCCAGACTTTTCTAAAATTTTTTCATGTGTTGATAATGGAGCTTCTTTTCTGCTCTCCTGTCATTTCTTTTTTTTTAATTTATGATAGTCACAGAGAGAGAGAGAGAGAGAGAGAGAGAGGCAGAGACACAGGAAGAGGGAGAAGCAGGCTCCATGCACCGGGAGCGTGATGTGGGATTCGATCCCGGGTCTCCAGGATCGCAACCCTGAGCCAAAGGCAGGCGCAAAACTGCTATGCCATCCAGGGATGCCTCTCCTGTCATTTAAGTGGAATGTAGGTACACATGATGATTCAGTCAATTCCTTGAACCTCTCAGGTGCCTGATCTTTTTTTCTCTTTCTGGACCAGGGTTTTGGAAATTCTTTTAAGGTTTGTTTGTAGTTCCCCTGTCTTATAACATGAAAGTTCTAGCTTAATTTAAATATTCCAGTTTAAACATAATATTAATCATAATTAGATCACCGATACCATATTGTTCTCTAGATGCAGAAATGACACGATTACTTAATAAACTTCTTTTTGCTGCATTTACAGGCCTCCACAAGATGTTATTGCATTGGACAAATTAATGATGTGGAATTCACTCTTAGAAACTTAGATAATTAGCCTTTCCTTTGATATATATGAATGTCACTATTTGTAATATATATTTTATGTATATTTTATGTATATGTATTTTATTTGCCAGGTAACTGAATATTGTCAGTTTCCTTTTCAGTATCTACATCAGTTGGAAAAGTAAAAAAAAAAAAAAAAAAAAAACCATAGTAACTTTGAACTGGCACGTGGTACTCAATGTATCTTAAAATGATTTTTTCTTAATCACTATTAGAAACAAATGAATAGGGATCCCTGGGTGGCGCAGCAGTTTGGCGCCTGCCTTTGGCCCAGGGCGCGATCCTGGAGACACGGGATCGAATCCCACATCGGGCTCCTGGTGCATGGAGCCTGCTTCTCCTTCTGCCTGTGTCTCTGCCTCTCTCCCTCTCTCTGTGACTAAAATAAATAAATAAATAAATAAATAAATAAATAAATAAATAAATAAATAAATGAAACAAATGAATAGGGCAACCTGGGTGGCTCAGCAATTTAGCATCTGCCTTTGGATGGGGCCTGATCATGGAGACCCAGGATCAAGTCTCTCATTGGGATCCCTGCATGGAAAGCCATAAACTACCAGAACTGGAACAGGACGAACTAGCAAATCTGAACAGGCCAATAACCAGGGAGGAAATTGAAGCAGTCATCAAAAACCTCCCAAGACACAAAAGTCCAGGGCCAGATGGCTTCCCTGGGGAATTCTATCAAACGTTTAAAGAAGAAACCATACCTATTCTACTAAAGCTGTTTGGAAAGATAGAGATAGAGTACTTCCAAACTCGTTTTATGAGGCCAGCATCACCTTAATTCCAAAACCAGACAAAGACCCCACCAAAAAGGAGAATTATAGACCAATATCCCTGATGAACATGGATGCAACAATTCTCAACAAGATACTAGCCAATAGGATACAACAGTACATTAAGAGGATTATTCACCATGATCAAGTAGGATTTATACCTGGGATGCAAGGCTGGTTCAACACTGATAAAACAATCAATGTGATTCATCATATCAGCAAGTGAAAAAACAAGAACCATAGGATCCTCTCAATAGACGCAGAGAAAGCATGTGACAAAATAGAGCACCCATTCCTGATCAAATCTCTTCAGAGTGTAGGGATAGAGGGAACATTCCTCAACATCTTAAAAGACATCTACGAAAAGCCCACAGCAAATATCATTCTCAATGGGGAAGCACTGGGAGCCTTTCCCCTAACATCAGGAACCAGACAGGGATGTCCACTCTCACCACTGCTATTCAACATAGTACTGGAAGTCCTAGCCTCAGCAATCAGACAACAAAAAGACATTAAAGGCATTCAAATTGGCAAACAAGAAGTCAAACTCTCCCTCCTCACCAATGACATGATATTCTTCATAGAAAACCCAAAAGCCTCCACCCCAAGATTGCTAGCACTCGTACAACAATTTGGCAGTGTGGCAGGATACAAAATCAATGCCCAGAAGTCAGTGGCATTTCTATACACTAACAATGAGACTGAAGAAAGATAAATTAAGGAGTCCATCCCATTTACAATTGCACCCAAAAGCAGAAGATACCTAGGAATAAACCTAACCAAAGAGGTAAAGGATCTATACCCTTAAAACCATAGAACACTTCTGAAAGAAATTGAGGAAGACACAAAGAGATGGAAAAATATTCCATGCTCATGGATTGGCAGAATTAAGATTGTGAAAATGTCAATGTTACCCGGGGCAATTTACACGTTTAATGCAATCCCTATCAAAATTCCACGGACTTTCTTCAGAGAGTTAGAACAAATTATTTTATGATTTGTGTGGAATCAGAAAAGACCCCGAATAGCCAGGGGAATTTTAAAAAAGAAAACCATATCTGGGGGCATCACAATGCCAGATTTCAGGTTGTACTACAAAGCTGTGGTCATCAAGACAGTGTGGTACTGGCACAAAAACAGACACATAGTTCAATGGAACAGAATAGAGAACCCAGAAGTGGACCCTGAGCTTTATGGTCGACTAATATTCGATAAAGGAGGAAAGACTATCCATTGGAAGAAAGACAGTCTCTTCAATAAATGGTGCTGGGAAAATTGGACATCCACATGCAGAAGAATGAAACTAGACCACTCTCTTTCACCACAGACAAAGATAAACTCAAAATGGATGAAAGGTCTAAATGTGAGACAAGATTCCATCGAAATCCTAGAGAAGAACACAGGCAACACCCTTTTTGAACTCGGCCACAATAACTTCTTGCAAGATACATCCACGAAGGCAAAAGAAACAAAAGCAAAAATGAACTATTGGGACTTCATCAAGATAAGAAGCTTTTGCACAGCAAAGGATACAGTCAACAAAACTCAAAGACAACCTACAGAATGGGAGAAGATATTTGCAAATGACATATCAGATAAAGGGCTAGTTTCCAAGATCTATAAAGAACTTCTTAAACTCAACACCAAAGAAACAAACAATCCAATCATGAAATGGGCAAAAGACATGAACAGAAATCTCACAGAGGAAGACATAGACATGGCCAACATGCACATGAGAAAATGCTCTGCATCACTTGCCATCAGGGAAATACAAATCAAAACCACCATGAGATCCCACCTCACACCAGTGAGAATGGGGAAAATTAACAAGGCAGGAAACAACAAATGTTGGAGAGGATGCGGAGAAAAGGGAACCCTCTTACACTGTTGATGGGAATGTGAACTGGTGCAGCCACTCTGGAAAACTGTGTGGAGGCTCCTCAAAGAGTTAAAAATAGATCTGCTCTATGACCCAGCAATTGCACTGTTGGGGGTTTACCCCAAAGATACCAATGCAATGAAACCCCGGGACACCTGCACCCCGATGTTTCTAGCAGCAATGGCCACGATAGCCAAACTGTGGAAGGAGCCTCGGTGTCCAACGAAAGATGAATGGATAAAGAAGATGTGGTTTATGTATACAATGGAATATTACTCAGCTATTAGAAATGAGAAATACCCACCATTTGCTTCAACGTGGATGGAACTGGAGGGTATTATGCTGAGTGAAGTAAGTCAGTCGGAGAAGGACAAACATTATATGTTCTCATTCATGTGGGGAATATAAATAATAGTGAAAGGGAATATAAGGGAAGGGAGAAGAAATGTGTGGGAAATATCAGAAAGGGAGACATAAGGTAAAGACTGCTAACTCTGGGAAACGAACTAAGGGTGGTAGAAGGGGAGGAGGGCGGGGGGTGGGAGTGATTGGGTGATGGGCACTGGGGGTTATTCTGTATTTTTGTAAATTGAACACCAATAAAAAAATGAAATATATTTTTCTATCTAGCATCTCGCCAAGAAAACTTGTAGGAAATGAAAAATGTAAATAATGGCACCAATAATGAATGACTCACTCTATCAACTATCCTCTTAAAGACTCATATTGTGAATTTATTTACAAGTTTATATTTGGTACCCAGAGTAACAATGTTATATACAATCTTTTCTTTTTCATACAAACCATTTTTAGTCCACCAGTATGAAGGAAAGGGATTTATAGGTTTGTTTTGCTTAATTCATCATTTTTCAATTCTGTAAAATTTTACTCAACTCCTGAAACAAGAGTTCATAGCAGAGATACGTATTTATCTTTCAATTATCACAAACAAGAAACCCCTCTTGGGTATATCTCTAGGTATGATATTTCTATACAGTTTTTTAAAGATTTATCTATTTTAGAGAGAGAATGAGCAGGAGACAGAGAATCTCAAGCAGACTCTACACTTAGTACAGAGCCCAATGTGAGGCTTGATCCCAAGACCCTGAGATCAGGACTTGAGCTAAAACCAAGACTTGGATGCTTAACCAGCTGTGCCAGCCAGGCGACACCTCTACACAGTCTTTAAAGATGTGTCTTAACATACTAAAATCTGGGCACCTGGGTGGCTCAGGGGTTCAGCATCTGCCTTTGGCTCAGGGCATGACCCCAGGGTAACGGGATCGAGTCCCACATTGGGCTCCCTACATGGAGCCTGCTTCTCCCTCTGCCTGTGTCTCTGCCTGTCTGTCTGGGTCTCTCATGAATAAATAAATAAGATCTTTCTTAAAAATATGAAAATCTTTAAGATTATAAATGTACAGATTATAAATGTATAAATGTATATTCAAATGTACATATGAATACTATGATTATTAAAGTTATTTTTAATCTTTGTTTGAAAAATTTCTAGAACTCGAAATATGCCTTTCAGACATTTTCACATTTAGAGACTATGTCATTTTCCTGTGACGGGCTGTATTGTTGGTTTGCAACCTTGAGGGCTCCCCAGGTGAAATCTGAATGTGGCCCCCACACACAGGGGGCTTGGAGATCCCAGAGAAAGCAACAGAGGATTCCAGATTGGCAGGTGGCTGTTTTAATAAACAAGGGAATATGAGGCTTATCCTAAGTGGCCCCAAGACAAGGAGATTCTCACACCCACCCACGCACTGGGACTTAACAGTTTAGGGGTTCCTGGGTGGCTCAGTCCGTGAAGCATTAGACTCCTGATTTCACGTCAGGTCATGATCTCAGGGTTGTGAGATCGAGCCCCACATCAGGCTCTGTGCATATTTAAAAAAAGTTTATACAGAGGACTTAACTTGGTTTAGTTATTTGCTCTCAACAACATCTTAATTGTCTCAAGAACACCTCACTCTCATCAGACTGCATCCCCAAAAGGGCTGCCGGCATGAGAATAGTAGTTTGCAGGCACATTTCAAGGACAGGGGAGGGTTTAAGGAGCTTCTTCTCAAGATCTTTGACCTAACATCTGCAAAGATCCTTTCTTCCAAATAAGGTGACAGACGTGTCCTGTTTCCAGAAATATGACGTGGGCATACCTTCAGGGGGAACACCATTTGACACTCCACAGAAACTACACATTATTATTACATAAAAACTGTGCTCCTGTCTCGGGTAAGAGAAATATTGGCCCCTGAAAGATGCCCACATTGTAACCCTTGGAACATATCATATTGCCATGCAAACAGGCTTCTGCAGAAGTGATTCAGTTAAGGATTCTGAGATGGGAAGATTGTCCCGGATTTTCCAGGAAACCCAATATGATCAGAAGAACCAGTGTAAGAGGGAAGCAGGAAGGTCAGAGTGAAGGAGGATGTGGCTACACGGCTGAGGACAGGGGGGCAGGTGCACACACCAAGGACGGAGGGCAGCCTCCGGAACCAGGAAAAGGCAAGGGACAGAATCTTCCCTACAGCATCCGGATAAAACACAGTCCTTGATTTTAACCTTACAAAACCATTTCAGACTTTTTCTTCTAGAGATGCAACTAATACATCTGTATTGTTTTATACCACTAAGTTCCAGGTAATTTGTTACAGAGCATTGGAAATGACACAGGATGCAATGTCTTTCACGGCATATTAACAGTTGTGTGTTTAAGGACAGTCTGACTACCATGGTTTTAATTCACTGCTAGGGCTGCCTGATTTGAGAAAAGGGAAGTCAATTCTATTCTATTTCTACTCAAGGAATTATTTTATGTTAGTTGGGATGTTAACAGAATGTTAACCTGATGTTAACAAAATCAAGAATTTGAATTCTGTTTTGTTTTGTTTTTCCTTAGCTTCGAGATAAGACCTGCCATTGACCCTACAAGAGGATTCCTAACAGATGTTTTACGGGGTCACTCTCAGGAGTCCATGCTCTCTCAATATAGCCAGGTTTAAAATTCTTATCCCTGTTTAAAACTGTGAGATAAGTAGTTACACTTACCCAAAAATCATCCAAATCGTTAGATAGCTAAATTTAAAAACAATCTATTATCTACTTCAAAATAAGATCTATTAACATAAAAAAAGTCAAGACCCCAGGGCATGCTACCTTTGTATACCTGGCCTTATAGCTTTGATGGCTTGTAGACTTTGGATTTAAATTTCCCTAAAGCAAGAAACCAAGATATTTGGTGGAGAGAAGAGGTGGCAAGAAGTGTAGATATTAATGACCTGGTCTCTCAATTTAATTTTTGTTTGCTGTTATTTTTCTATTCCTATGTTATTTGAAAAGCATGAAAGTTAAATCCGAGTCGATATTCATTTTATAGCTTTTTTACATACATGCCACGTTAAAATTTTGTTTTATGTCTCACAAACTTTAATTTCCATTTTAAAGTTAAAAATCGGTCTCGAAGGTTATCAAAGTATTCAAAAGTATTCAAAAATTATATTTACTGTTATTAGAACATTTCATGTTGTTGCATATATTCTTTTAGCTGTTTGATATCATCCACTTGGCCTCATTATAATAAATGAGAGAAGATAGCTATGGAGCAAGTCTACCTTGTAACTTGGATGATTTCCCCACTTCATTTAATTGACTTTTCCCTACTGCTTTGCTCAGCATCATTTAATACCTTATGCCTAATTCTATTTAGAGTTTACAAATCCATAAAGTGAAAGATTGACTCCAACACTGTTACGACTTTCTAGTTGTGAACAGAACATAAGGTAATATTTTAATAGGCACTTGTTGCCTCAAATATACTTCTATAAATGTATAATGTTTAATTCTTAGGTACTGATTTTAATTTTTCTCAATATCATATAATAAAGCCTAGAGGAAAAGTGCAAAGGCCGTCAAGTCTATCACTTAATCTGCAAGAGCTAACAATACATACATTGAAACTATCTTGTTTCAAGACTTAATACCCATTAATATTTCAAAAGGTACTACAGATTTAGAAATTTTTAAAATTTGAAAATGTCCGATTTCTAAATTTGGTACACACTGAAGGAAAAAAAATTCATCCCTGTTCTTGCCATTTTTTTTTCATAGAATGTGCACAGATCAAAAAGAATAGGTTGGGATTTTCCCTCAGTGGAAGGCAATAATTTTCAACCAGTTTCAATCATGAGAAGTTGTAATCTTCATCATCTTTCAGGAGCTTCACTGGAGAGAGGTCATTTGTCTTAGCCACTTAATGTTTACCAAGATACTATGTGAGTCATGTCATTGAAAACTGACCAGAAATTCACAGCAATTCAAAAGCCAGGCACACAGGCAATATTTCACAACTTTTTCTCCAACCTAGGCACGTCAAAGTATTTGTTTTCCTATATAAAATGTGTGCATGCATGCGTGTGAAATTAAGTCAGGCTGTTTTAATCCACCAGAGACTCCAACGACAATTTTAATGGTATTCTGATGAATAAATACTTGCCAAGGGAATGACTATATGAAAAGAAAATCATTTTCCAGTGTGCAAAACGCTGGTCTAGTTGTCATCCCACTTCCGAATTTATCTATCAATAAGCAAAAAAGAGCAACCATATTTTTTCAATGTCCTATCAGAATAAGTAATTTTTAAATGTGAATTTTTAAAAATTCTCCTGAAGCAACAAACAATATGGATCAAACAGACTTTGTGACCCTCCAGCTACTGTCCAATATTTTTCCCTGTAAATCACTGGTTCTCAAAATGTGGACCACAAAACTAACAGCACCAGCATCAGGTGGAATATTGTTAGATGAGCAAATCTTTTTTTTTTTAGACTTTTTATAGGCAGAGAGAGAGAGAGGGAGAGAGTCAGAGACACAGTCAGAGGGATAAGCATGCTCCATGCCGGGAGCCTGACCCGGACTCGATCCCAGGACTCCAGGATGGCGCCCTGGGCCAAAGGCAGGTGCCAAACCGCTGAGCCACCCAGGAATCCCCTAGAAGAGCAAATCTTAAACACACTCCAGGGAGTTCAGAAACTGAGGTAGTAGGGCCCAGGAATTTTCAAGGCCCCCATGAGATTGTCATGCAAACTGAAGTTTCAGAACCCTTGTTCTACGACCAACTCTGACTAGAAGTGTGCGTGCATGTACTCTAAACATTCAGAATCGCAACCTTGCAAACAGTGCGCACTCATTTGCGGTATGGGTTCCCAAACTACCATTTAATAATGGAAAATACCACTGTAAAGTCAGCAGTGTAGAAATTTCAAGTAAACAAAGAATTATGCGATGTGGAAGTGCATGTATCGATGGGCCAACCACGTCTTCATGTTCGGCAGAACCGGGCTGGCAAGCTGTCACGGAGGGAGGCATCCATCAACTCCGTGTGTTCATAGAAGTAAACATTTTTCCTAAGACTTATTTTTTTTGTTGTAGAGAGAGAGCGAGCATGAGCAGGAGGGCCAGAGGGAGAGCGAGAGAGAATTTCAAGCACACCCCTACCTGAACATGAAGTGACGGGGGCGGATCTCAGGACCATGAGATCACTACCTGAGCCAAGACCAAGAGCTGGATGCTGAACTGGCTACACCACCCAGGCGCCCCAAAATTAAACACTTTAAACAATAGTAAATTGTCAACAGAGTACAAATCATGTTATATATTGTTTTCACATTTAACGGTAAATCTGCATTTAAAAATTAGAAGTATTCCATTATGTTGTATCACAGGCCTCAAAACTTTTCTGAGGTACCTATATTTGGGGACACTTATATGAATGCAATGAGCAATAGTAATTCATTTTATACCTAACTAATTTAGAGGTAGCAATTTTTAAATATTCTCTCCTTATTCTACAGTCACATTTCCATGTGAGTAGGTGTTGAGTGATGAAAATATTCAACGGATTCAACTTTTATAGATTGTTTTTACTCTTTTGCTAATTTTTGGGAACAAAAGCATAAAACTTTACTACTTTCCTGATGTTATCCAGTGCTATATTTGCCAAAATATCAGTAAAAGCTGCACATGAATTTTAGATAATATCGATTAAACTTTGTTATTCTATAACACTTGCACATTGGAAAGTTCAGTTAGACAACAATGCCAAGGGATCCCTGGGTGGCGCAGCGGTTTAGCGCCTGCCTTTGGCCCAGGGCGCGATCCTGGAGACCCGGGATCGAATCCCACGTCGGGCTCCCAGTGCATGGAGCCTGCTTCTCCCTCTGCCTATGTCTCTGCCTCTCTCTCTCTCTCTCTCTCTCTGTGGGACTATCATAAAAAAAAAAGACAACAATGCCAATAAAAGGAAATTTTAATATATTAAACTTAGGAAGTGTAGATTTTGTAAGTTCTCTATTATAAGTTTTATATTTCTAAATATAAATTTTGTAGTTATACTCTTTTTAAGAATATATGCATATATGGGCCTTGGCATCACAACTCGCTCATCCATAAAGTTAACATTTTTGATTATATAACAATCCAGCATTATTATTCTGGACTCACATGCCAAAAACTTAATATAAGTTATTTTTATGTATAATGCAGAACTGTCCATAAATGAGTCCCTCATCCTCCTTCCTTTTTGTTAGGTGTGTGCTTCTCTGACAGGAAAGGGAGGAAACCTGCGCTCCCTCTAAAACATCTTGAAACAGACACATACATACATATGTATATATATATATATATGCATGCATAAATAAGCTTGGTTAAATATAGAAATTATGAATACTTAGAGTGATATTTTTTCTGAGTGTTTCCCATCCAATGCATCAAGTGAAGAAAAGGACATGAACTAATGGAATATGATATAGTAGATTTGATAATGTTACACTTAGCTTTATATATTTTAAAAATTTTAATATGGAGGATAAAATCTGTCTTAAAACGCATTATGTTCATTTAAAAAATGAAAATTAATATTACTTTTATTGATTCATTTTTTATTGAATTTGTTTTTTGTGTATATGCTACTTAAAATATGAAATGAAATTTTAATTTGGCTTAGTTATCAAATACTGTAGCCTGACCTCATTCTTAGCCATCAGCAACACTTTCAAAAAGGACTCAAATTTAAAAAAAAAAATTTATTATATAGGTAAGCCATGGCCATTGTAGTTAATATGTAAAATATAGAAATGGATAGGGATATTGTTTATATATATATATATAAATTTAATTGTTTATATCATATATAAACAATTAAAATATCTACTAAAATATTTTGATTTAAATATGTTCAGTCTTTTACACCAGTGTATATTAAAATATGCATGTTTTGATACAAAATAGGTTTAATACATATTTATGTATTCAAATCTGTCCATCTGTTCTGGTGTGAATCTTCTATTATATTTAAGCTAAGGTGATTCTTCATCATGAAATCCAAAATTCAAATATTCACTTTTGCTGTTTTTTCTCTAGCTCCTTTAGGTGTAAGGTTAGCTTTTTTACTTGAGTTCTTTCCAGTTTTTGAATGGATGCTTGTATTGCGATGTATTTCCCCCTTAGGACTGCTTTTGCTGCATCCCATCGATTTTGAATGGTTGTACCTTCATTCTCATTAGTTTCCATGAATCTTTTTAATTCTTCCTTCATTTCCTGGTTGACCCTTTCATCTTTTAGCAGGATGGTCCTTAACCTCCACGTGTTTGAGGTCCTTCCAAACTTCTTCTTGTGATTTAGTTCTAATTTCAAGGCATTATGGTCTGAGAATATGCAGGGGAAGATCCAAATCTTTTGGTATCGGTTCAGACCCGATTTGTGACCCAGTATGTGGTCTATTCTGGAGAAAGTTCCATGTGCACTTGAGAAGAATGTGTATTCAGTTGAGTTTGGATGTAAAGTTCTGTAGATACCTGAAGTCCATCTGGTCCAGTGTATCATTTAAAGCTCTTGTTTCTTTGCAGATGTTGTGCTTAGAAGACCTATCCAGTGCAGAAAGCCTTAAATCGAAGTCACCAAGTATAAGTGTATTATCATCTAAATATGTCTTAATTTTGGTTATTAATTCATTGATATATTTGTCATCTCCCACATTCAGGTCATATATATTGATAATTGTTAAGTCCTCTTCTTGGATAGATCGTTTAAGTATGATATAGTGTCCCTCTTCATCTCTCACTACAGTCTTTGGGGTAAAGTTCAGTTTATCTGATATAAGGACCGCTACCCCTGCTTTCTTTTGAGGACTTTTTTTTTTTTTTTGAGGACCATTTGAATGGTAAATGGTTCTCCAACCTTTTATTTTCAGGCTGTAGGTGTCCTTCTGTCTAAAATGAGTCTCTTGTGGACAGCAAATAGATGGGTCCTGCTTTTTTATCCAGTCTGAAACCCTGCGCCTTTTGATGGGGTCATTAAGCCCGTTCACATTCAGAGTTACTATTGACAGATAGGAGTTTAGTGTCATCATGATATCCATTCAGTCCTTGTTTTGTGGATTGTTCCACTGAACTTCTTCTTAAAGGGTAATTTTAAGAGTTCCCCCTTAAAATTTCTTGCAGAGCTGTTTGGATGTCACATATTCTTTCAGTTCCTGCCTGTCTTGGAAGCTCTTTATCTCTCCTTCCATTTTGAATGAGAGCCTTGCTGGATAAAGTATTCTTGGTTACATGGTCTTCTCATTTAGGACCCTGAATATATCCTGCCAGCCCTTTCTGTCCTGCCAGGTCTCTGTGGAGAGGTCTGCTGTTACCCTAATACTCCTCCCCATAAAAGTCAGGGATTTCTTGTCTCTTGCTGCTTTAAAGATCTTCCCTTTATCTTTGGAATTTGCAAGCTTAACTGTTAGACGTCAAGGTGTTGAAAGGTTTTTATTGATTTTAGGGGGGGATCTCTCTATTTCCTTCATCTGAATGCCTGTTTCCCTTCCCAGATTAGGAAAGTTTTCAGCTAGGATTTGTTCAAATACATATTCTGGCCCTCTGTCCTTTTCAGCGCCCTCGGGAACCCCAATTAAACGTAGGTTTTTCTTCCTCAGGCTGTCGTTTATTTCCCTTAATCTTTCCTCATGGTCTTTTAATTGTTTGTCTCTTTTTTCCTCAGTTTCCCTCTTTGCCATCAACTTGTCTTCTATGTCACCCACTAGTCTTCCACCTCGATAACCCTCGTCATGAGGACTTCTAGTTTGGATTGCATCTCATTCTATTGATTTTTAATTTCTGCCTGATTAGCTCTAAATTCTGCAGTCATGAAGTCTCTTGAGTCCTTTATGCTTTATTCTAGGGCCACCAGTAGCTGTGTAATAGTGCTTCTGAATTGGCTTTGTGGCATCGAATTGTAATCCAGATTTTGTAACTCTGTGGGAGAGAGGACTGTTTCTGATTCTTTCTTCTGAAGTGAGGTTTTCCTTCTAGTCATTTTGCTCAGTGCAGAGTGGCCAAAAACAAGTTGTATTGGGAAAAGGAGAAAAAGAGAGGAGAGAAAGAAGGAAAGAAAAGAGAAAAAGAAATAAGGAAGAAAAAAAGAGAAGAAAAAGAGAAAGAAAAAGAAAGAAAGGGAAAAAGGGTGGGGGAAGCAAACAGAAATCAAAAATAAAAAAAAAAAACACGGGGGAGTATCTTCTGATTCTGTATACTTTAAGTCCCTTAAATTCCCCTGGAACTTGTCTGTCTAGCTGGTCTTCTGGGGGAGGGGCCTGTTGTGATTTTCAGGTGTTAGCACTTGGGGGAGCTGCTCTGCCCCTGCCTGGTGCAGGGCTCAGTGGGGGTTGTTTACCCCGTGAGACCCCAGGAGGAACAACCACAGTGGCAGGGCCAGGTCTGGAGCCCTGGATTCAGCTCCCGCAGTAACTCCGGAGCTCTCTGTCTGCTGCAGGGGCCTGGATGCTCGGGGGTGGGTCTGCTGATCTGCTCAGCTCCAGGCAGGAGGGTCCTAGCTGTCCTGGGCCCTCCCGGCCTCTGCCTGTCCCGGGGGGAGGCCGGATCCTGGGCTGTGTCCCGGTCGCCTAGTGCTCCTGGGGCCTGCGCTGTTGGATGTTTCTAGCAGCAATGTCCACAACAGCCAAACTGTGGAAGGAGTCTTGGTGTCCATCGAAAGATGAATGGATAAAGAAGATGTGGTTTATGTATAGAATCGAATATTACTCAGCCATAAGAAATGACAAATACCCACCATTTGCTTCGATGTGGATGGAACTGGAGGGTATTATGCTAAGTGAAATGAGTCAAGCGGAGAAGGACAAACATTTTATGTTCTCATTCATTTGGGGAATATAAATAATAGTGAAAGGGAATAGAAGGGAAGGGAGAAGAAATGGGTAGGAAATATCAGAAAGGGAGACAGAACATGAGAGACTCCTAACTCTGGGAAACGAACTAGGGGTGGTGGAAGGGGAGGAGGGCGGGGGGTGGGGGTGAATGGGTGACGGGCACTGAGGGGGGCACTTGACGGGATGAGCACTGGGTGTTATTCTATATGTTGGCAAATTGAACACCAATAAAAATAAATTTATTATTTAAAAAAAGTGCAAGTAAGTAGACAGCACAGAGAGACCTGCATTTCTGCCTCCTGGGCAGTGAATGCCAAGTGGATCTTTCCAGGTTGGAAGGAAAAAGAGAAGGAGCTTCATGTACTTGTGAAACAGGACATAAAGCCACCCCGACAAGGCTTTGACAAAAGTTACCAGTACATACAAGATGAGCGATTTGTCTATTTGAGACTTAACTAGGGTGGCACCTGGTGTTCAGAAGGGCTCAGTGATGGGGTTGTAACAAGGAGAATGCTGCAGAAGCAGGCACGATGGGGACTCGGTCACGGGGGACAGTCTCTGAAGGTTGAGCCACTCACACGAACACGTGCCCCGTACCGCAGCCTTTCAAAGGGAGTCGCACGGGATTTCTGGGTCTCCTTAGAATGAATTTACTTAAGAACAAACTTTCGTTATGGACATTCTCTGCAATCTGAGAGCGCAGCAACCAAAAGAAAAGCAAGGACATAATCCTGCTGCCTTTATAGGGGATTACGGAGATGCTCTGACTCGAGCCTTTAAACCCACTCTGGACACACCTCCTGTCCTGCAGGCCTTAAGACCCCTTTGAGGATCCCTGGGTGGGGCAGCGGTTTGGCGCCTGCCTTTGGCCCAGGGCGTGATTCTGGAGACCCAGGATCGAATCCCACATCGGGCTCCCGGTGCATGGAGCCTGCTTCTCCCTCTGCCTATGTCTCTGCCTCTCTCTCTCTCTCTGTGACTATCATAAATAAATAAAAATTAAAAAAAAAGACCCCTTTGAGCAGCTCCTTCCACCCATCGATGTGTCCGATGAACTGTGATCACATAGATGCAAAAAGGACACTTCACACCCAGATATGTCCCTGCTCAGCAGCGTCCAGAAAGTTGGGAGCCAGGCCGCTGCACCTCAGGGCCAGGTCCCCCTGTGGCCAGGCCGGTGGTGCAGCCAGGCCCAGCGCCCGGAGAGCACAGTGTGGGCAGCTCAGGGTGCAGGCGAGGGGGTGCTGTGATGTCCGGGGGTCGGGGGCTCCCACCTCCTCCTGGTCCCCCTGCTCTGCATGAAGGCTTCGGCTACTGGCTCCGGCCCAACAGTGCCTCGCCTAGGCCTGTGTCTCCCTTCCTGTGGGAAGCAGGACACAGCCAGGCTTCGGGGTGGCCCTGGACCCCTCACGCTCTGCGGGGGAGGGTCCCCGGGGGTCCATCAGCCTGGCGCCCCGGACTAGCCAGCCCGCCGCCTCCACACCAGGATGCTCCAGGGGCAGGACACAGCACAGGGCCCCGGGAGGGCCTGGCGGGTGGGAGGGTACTCATGTGACTGGCCCTCCTCTCCATCCCTGGGGGAGGGTGCTCCCGTGACCCAGTCCTCCTCTCCATCCCCAGGGGAGGGTGCTCCTGTGACCTGCCCTCCCTCCTCTGAATACTCCTGTGAACCTGCCCTCGTCTCCATCCCCAGAGGAGGGTGCTCACAGTGACCAGCCCTTCTCCCCAGTCCCAGCCCCTCTGCCCTGGGAAACGTCTGTCTTCATGTCAGTTGACACCTTGAGCCTTCCTGAGACCTTTGCCTCTAAAATGGGCTTAAAAACACAAAGGCTTTTACAGTTTGACTCCTTCTCGCTCTTAAAGGGCAATGATGGTCTCTTGCTGTTCTGGACATCTTACCTGTAATTAGAAGCAGTTCTCTGAAGGTGCATTTACCTTGTTTTCAATTATTAGAAAAAATTATTATTTTAATAAACCTGATTATCCCTGTCTTTTTGGCTGTGTGTGTAAATGCCTTATGCACGGACCTTTAGGGATGGAGTTCTGGATCATAGGCTCTATGTAGTTCATGTATTTTAATTTTATGTGCATTTTATACTCCATGAGCTATTGTTTCTGCTTTTAGGGTCATAATTTACTTACATTTGCCCACACATTTTTTCTTTCCATTACTCTATACCTTAATGATTTTAGTGTTTCTCTCTGTTATTGTATTTTTGTCCTGGAAAAAGTAATTTTAGTAATTCTTTCAAATGAGAGTGTGCTGCTGATGAATTCACTCCGTTTTATTTTGGTTCGAGATATTTATTTCTATTCTTCAGTCCAAAAGATACAGATATAGAGTTCTGTTTGGCAGTCATGTTCTTTCTGGAATTTAAAGCTTATTCCATTCTCTTCTGGCTTTCATCACTTAAGATGATAATAGTTAACTGTTGATTTTATTGTTACTCCATGAAGGCTAAACTTCTCTTAATGCTCCCACCCCTGGCTGCTTTTCAGTTTCTAATTTCTTTTTAACTTATATTTTAATATGCTCAGATTCAGATGTCTTATGCTAGTTTGCTTGTTTGTGTTTAACTGCCTGGGATCTATCATTCTTGAATCTATAGATGATGCATTTTATCATTTTTAGAAAATCTCAGCCATTATTTCTTCATGTATTATGTTAGCATCACCTTTTCTCTTCTGTGTTTCGTCGTTTGCAATCACATAAATTAGACTTTATTCCATATACACACATTTTATCTTTTTCTTCCTTCTCTTTGTTCACTTGTAAAAACTCTTCTGGTGCTCTAGTCTGGATATTTTCTCCTGAACTTTATTCCAATCCTCCATTCTTCTTTACCTAAAACATGGATGAGTGACTTTTTTTTTTTTTTTGTAAAAGACTAGATAGGAAATATCTTATGCTTTGTAGGACACACAGGTTAGAAAACTGGGCATCCTAATACACAGAGAGTCAGACACATTATGTAACCACGCGGCTATGACCTGTTCCAATACAAAATCCATTATCAAGTATTCTGCATTTGGACCATAGGCTGACATTTGCCAATATTATGTTTAATAGGACCTTTGAGTTCATAATTTCATTACTGTATTTTTTATGTCTAGAGTTTACATTAGACCATTTTCATAGCCTCTAGTTCTCTGGTGAAATTTAATATATTACCAGCTCTTTCCTGAGCACCTTAGTTGTCGTTATTTTGGCATTTGTGTCTGATAATTCCAATGTCTGAATCAGCACTGAGTCTACTTCTACTGCTGTTTTTTGCTTTTAGCTGTATCTCTTGCCGTGTCTGTTAACATCTTATGAAGTCGGAGTCTTAATTAATATGAAAAACTCTCAGAGCTCCAAATGATACATTATCTTCAGCCTGTAGTCAGCATATGGATGTATCACCTTAATACAAGTCAGGTCAAGCTCGATCAAGGCTGAGTTTTAGTGCTTTTAAGACCCGGTGTATTTCTGCTTCTCCCTTACTCCCGTGGTTACTTGTTTTCAGAAGTCCTACATGAAATTCTTGGGAATTTGTAAGGGGCCCTACTCAGTGGCAAGCCCTATGTGCCATCCTGGTGCTGGAGCTGCCCACTGCTGCAGGACCCCAGCCCTCCAGCCTGTGTGGCCTCGGGGTCGCTGGGCTCCTGGAGGAGGCAGCAGTGCTCCCTTGCCCAAGTCTCACTTGCAGGGAGATCTTGTTACTCAGGCATGGCGGGCTTAGCATCCTTGGCGTCTGGGTTGCACCTACCAGTCTTCAGAAATGTGGAGAAACTCCATTTATGGTCTCCATCCCTTAGTAGCCATCCTGCTCAGCTTCTCAGCTATTCCCGCTCATCTTAGAAATGGATGTTTGCTTGTCATGAAGAGTGGCGTGTGGCACCAAGTCCTCCCCTGTGAGCATCTCTTCTCCTGCCATAATCACCTTTCAAGCACACACTTACTTGAGAATTTTTCATTGCCTTTAAATAGATGGTTGATTTTCATTGTCTGCTTGTTTGAATAATTTCTAGTTTTTTCCTTAGTTTTTTGCTTCGTTTTGAGAGGATGTTATATAGTTTGCTATGAGGTAGTCCATCTTACCAGGGAAATGAAAGTTTACCTATTATTTTTTAATCTCTTGAAAATAATTCAACATGACGTTTTCCCCTCTTTTTATCACTTGCATTTGCTGTATCAAAGTCATGCGCTGCATGTTTCCTCTCTGCTCCATGTCTGAGGAGATCCCTCAACCTGTGTTACCCACACTCCCTTGCTGCCTGGCTTCCTATTGGGTTTTGGGGGAAGGGAGTCCAAGCATGGCAGCTGAGAGGCTAAAGCATTTGTTCCCTTTCTTCATGGAAGGAAGCATTCTCACCCTTTGGCCTCAGATTCTGTGCAAAGGCTGCTCTCACACGGGTCTAGCTTCCGTTTGGCTAGACCGCCATCCTGCTTTGCCCTTTCCATGTACTTTGGGCCTAAGGGTAGGTGGTGGGGTTTCTTGTTTTTGCTGGAAACGTGGTATTTAACTTGACCTCGGTTATTCCCTTAATAGCCCCTTAGTTACGTTTCTTTCAGTTAATCTTTTGAATATGCCATCTGCTCTGCTTGGACCTTGACTGATACATATTCACATTCTTCATCAGGATAATGAGAGGGGCTTTTGGGGATTTATAGCTAGGATGGTTCATATTTTGCCCCAAACTATGGACCTTTTAACGAATGTAGCCTTGCATTCAATAGAGTCAAACCTAAAAGAACAAATAGTGATAATTTCATAAAAAGAACTCTCCAAATGCACGTGTACACTAATGTAATTTGTGCACCTACAAAACACAAGATTAAAAAACAAAATGTTAGTTATGAAGTAGAACAAGATACATAGAGTTGTTAAGAAGATTCCAGCTGGCATTGTAGTACAAAGGTAAGTCAGTAATTAAAATGCATTGGGCTGGACAAAAATGGGGCAGACAAAGCTCAACTGGCTTTAGTTTGTCAGTGTCACTGACTTTGAGTATTTTTCATTACTACAATGATTAGTCTAAGATTTGCAGTTCTTCCCTTGACATGCTGACCTTTTCACATTGATTCTTTCTACCTGCTGCTAAGATGCAAAATCAATATAATCAAACAGGCAAATCACTTGATACTGAAATTGCCTGATAATAGAGAAGAAAATCTCATTATCCAGTGTCCTTGGATGTGCTTATGCATCTATAAAGACAGGCCCAGAGACCTACCTTGAAGGAGACCTGTTACACTCCCACATCCAACATGTGACCTTAGTATTTAAAGGTGTGCTGTTGAACAGAATCCAGTGGGCGGACGTGCCTGCTGATGTTTGATGACATCTCCCCTTGATGATATCCTATGGTATTTCTTTCTCTTTTACTTTTATGGTAGTTTTGTTAGCTCTCCTCCCATCCCCATTTCTCTCCTGTTTTTCTGCACCTCACCTGACATAGAGCTCGTTGAAACCAGATATGTAATGGAACAGTTTTAAAGAGGTGATTCAAAGGGATTGTGGACCCTGGTCATTTTTCTTCCCTTCCCATCCTTCCACTCCTTTGGGAGACATGCTGGTCATTTGAAATATTAACAGCAGCCCCTTCAGCCTTTGTGGGTTTTTTTTCTGCCAGAGTCCTGGATCTTGTTCACAAAAACCCAAAGCAAGTTGCTTCCTTAGGGGGGTTACCCTGACACAATTCCTTAAATCATAGTTTGTCAGTAGTCATCCATGTATCAGTTAGCTTTAATATACTACTAATTAATCTGCATAAAAAAACTAACTGTAGTACATGTAAAATTTGTAAAAAGTTGTTTTTAGAGCACCTTGCTCTGTTTGGAAAGTTTTGACTATTAAATTTTACTCCCTGAGAAAGAAAATCCTATAGGGAGTTCTATGATTCAGGTATTTGCTGGAAATGATATTTTATTTAGCTGTGCTATGTGTTCATCATTGTCAAGAGTGGCAAAACATATATGCTGATTTAAGGGCACAGTGCATTTCCTTTTGAATATTTTATCAAAGTTAAGTTTCTTAGTTACTTTTTTTAAAAAGTGGTAATGTATTTTATAATCCATCGTTTTGAATCTAGGAATCAAACTGGTAACAGGATAATATAAAGAATCTACAACACGTTTTTCCCTTTGGAAGCAATCTTCATAGAACTCATCTATAATAAGGATATTACATATTCTCTAAATGTAATGCATTCACGTTAACTGGTGATAAATTGAGAATGTTCATTCTTAATGTCTGGTTGGAAACTAGTCCCAAATTTTAAAAATTGCTGTTTAAAGAAATAAACAAGTCTTCTATAGAAAAAATGTATTTTAATAGCATAGTAATTCATTCCATGAATGGGGCAGATGGGGCTGGTTGGAATCATCATCTCAACTAAGTGCCTTTTATTTGCTGAGATTGGGTCTCATGTCTATAATATAAAAATGTGTTCTGACTAAAGAACTGTTGTTTATCTCAACTTTTAATGGAAAAAAAGTTGATCGGTGTTGGGTTTAAATTATGAAAACATTTCAGACTTAAACTGCAATTGAAAAATATATGCTTTTTTTAAACTTTATTTTTTAGAGTAATGTAAGCTTCACAGCAGGACTGGGAGGATCATGGAGATTTTCCACATGTTGCCCACTGCCACACACACGTGGCCTCCTGCGTTATCAGCATCACTCACTAGGTAGTGCATTTGTTACCAACGATGAATCTACATTGAACATCAAAATCACCCAGAGTCCAGAATTAACCTCGAGGTTCGTGCTTGCTGTTGTGCATTCCATGGGCTTAGACAATCATATAATGACACTTATCCATCATTCTAAAATCATATAGAGTAGTTCCACTGCCCTAAACATGTGCTCTGTACATTTATCCTTTCTTCTGCCACCGTTGACATTTTTACTATTTCCATATTTTTACTTTTTCCAGAATATAATTTAGTCATAATTACGTGGTCTATAGTCTTTTCAACTGGCGTCATTCACTTCATAATATGTACTTAGGGTCTCTCCATGTCTTTTCATGGCTTGAAAGCTGATTTCCTCTTAGCACTGAATAAAATTCCCTTGTCGGATGTACCATAGTTATTTTTCCATTTACCTACTGAAGAAGAATAGATAAAAAAAATGATGTTCCCATTGCTTCACATCCTCACCAGCAATTAGTGTTGCCAGTGTTCCAGATTTTAGGAATTCTATTAGGTATGTTGTGATATCTTATGCATTTTTCTATGGGCATATCATGTGGACTATTTTTCATATGCTTGTTTTATATCCATATATATTTTAAGGTCTTTGGCCCATTATTTAACTGGGTTATTTTTCTAATTGTATAGTTTTATGAGTTCTTTCATATTTTGGATACCATCTTTTATCAGATATATTTTTTGCAAATATTTTCTCCTGGTCTATACCTTGTCTTCTAATTCCCTTGACATTGAATTTCATTGAGCAAAAGCTTTTAATTTTAATGAAGCTCAGCTTATCAATTATTTCTTTCATGGGTTGTGTCTTGTGTTATATCAAAAAGGCATCACCATACCCAAGATTATCTAGGTGTTCTCCTATATTGTCTTCTAGTTCTAAGACACAGTTTTTTCTTTAAGAATTATTCTAACCACATATTTTATATACGCACTTTTTAAAAATATACCATTTATATAAGAGAAAAATGAATGACACAATGTTTGTATATTAGATTATATTTAGATTTTTGACTGTATAAGTGGCCAGTTTCTTATAAGATAAAATATATTTGCACATCATTCTGAAAAATGGTTATTATAACTATTTTTAAATGAAAAAAGATCTCATCTAATACAGCAAATTCTGTAGTACCATTGATAACACTGATAGAATCATCTTCATTTGGGGAAGTAATTACTAATAATTCATAATCTTGTGTTGGAATAGCTCTCTTAGAAAAAAGGATTATTTAACTATTTTATTAAAGGTTTCCTGGTCAAATGATGAGAGACTCTTTACTCTGGGAAACAAACTGAGGGTTGCTGAAGGAAAGTGGGTGGGGAGGGTAGGGTAACTGGGTGATGGAGATTAAGGAGGGCATGGGATGTGATGAGCATTGGGTGTTATACTAGATGTTGCAATTTTAATTTGTTTATTTTTAAG
The DNA here is from genome assembly GCF_011100685.1 of Canis lupus familiaris. Classification (NCBI taxonomy): domain Eukaryota; kingdom Metazoa; phylum Chordata; class Mammalia; order Carnivora; family Canidae; genus Canis; species Canis lupus. The sequence goes on from NC_049240.1 coordinate 21,241,210, forward strand.
ATTTTATTTATTTATTTACTGAGAGAGAGAGAGAGAGAGAATGAGCAGAGGGAAGAGGCAGAGAGTGAGAAGCAGGCTCCTTGCTTGAGCAGGAATCCCTGATGTCGGGCTCAATCCCAGGGTCCCAAGATCATGACCTGAGCCCACACAGACACTCCAGCAAATTGAATTCAAATTAAAAAAATCAAATAAAAGTTTCCTGGAATTTTGTGCTATGTTTTAGAGACTCCTCCTCCTGCCTCCCTATCAATGCATTCATTTATTCATCCAGCAAATATTTACTCAGTACTTTCATAGACACAACAGGAGTTTAAAGGATATTTCTATTATGGATAAATAATTAGATAGAATGCAAATAAGAGTGACATGCATTCTTTCTTTGATAAATATTTACCTCTCATGTTTTAATTTTTAGCTCACTGATCCTTCATTTATGAAGTCTTTCATTTATTTAGCCCTTACACTGGAATCTTGACCTGTAAGTTTTAGATACTGGATTTATATAAATAAGAGATAAGTATCCATTCTGCATATGGGTATTTTTTAAACAAAACAAAAATTTTTTTTTCAAAACAAAAATTTAAAAGACAATCTTATGCCCAAATCCCTTTCTAACCTAAAAGTGGGGGAGCAAATATGGTGGCAGGAGTTTATGGAACATCTCTTATTTCTTTCTATTTGTTTTTTTTCTCTGAGAAATGGAGAAGAATAAGAAGTCATAGACTCAGTAAGGATGGATGAGGATGCATTATTAATTTGAGAAGAGGTCTGGCCTAGTTTTCCAGGGATGCAGAAGAATGAACAGAATAGGAAAAATATATTTGGTGCCATTAAAATCCTACTTGTGGTGAGACTCAAATGATCACAGAACTCACATGGTATGTGTTTTTCTTTAGCTGCATGAAACTTTGTGAGTTCAGATCCCAAGGAGGAGGAAATTTGTCTTAAACTAGGATTGTGATTATTCAAGCAAATGCTCTGAAGGGAGCATTGCATAATGGAGTTACGGGTACATGCCTGAAAGAAATTAAACCTTTCATGGAATTTGAGCTAGTAATATTGAAAAGGAAGGCACAGGGATCCCTGAGTGGCGCAGTGGTTTGGCGCCTGCCTTTGGCCCAGGGCGCGATCCTGGAGACCTGGGATTGAATCCCGCGTCGGGCTCCCGGTGCATGGAGCCTGCTTCTCCCTCTGCCTGTGTCTCTGCCTCTCTCTCTCTCTCTCTCTGTGTGACTATCATAAATAAATAAATAATTAAAAAAAAAAAGAAAAGGAAGGCACAAGGATGAGGTCATAAAGAACATTGAAAATGCAGTAGAAATGATGGACCAAAAGTCCAAGTGGGTCTGTGGCATTTTTGGAATTAGAGTACTAGAAGAAGTAAGCTGGAAAGATAGGAGCTGGTGATTGGTGACCTAGGTTCTTAAGGCAGTGGAAATTAGTAATTACAAACATAGGCATGATTATGTGAGTAGCTGAAGCATGCTGAGAGCCAAATCCATTGGAGAGAAGGATATGGAGTCACTGAGTGAGACACCAGGGCAAAAGTCATCAATGTAGATAATAAAATTATCAAGAAGGATTTTGATAAGAATTGTGGTGTAAGTCTTCAAGGAATAAGAGGAAACACAAAGGAGTAATAAGAGGCTTATAAGTAGGGAGGAATATAGTGAGTGCAATACAGATGGGTAATTCTTCAAGATTATTATAAAAAACATGAAATTTTAGAAAGGAGGAGGGAGAGAGCCTGGTCACAGCAATGATTAGCAGGTCTTGTGACAATTCCTGAGCCCCCAGAGGAACAACTATGCCCCCAACCCCACCCACCTCTCCCCACCTCCTGCCTTCTGCCATCCAGGCATTTGTGGGAATCGTGCAATGGAGGAAATAGCCTTCACTTGAGAAGACTTTAGGGGAAGCGATGTCCTCAGTGGGGAGACAGTTTCAAGTAGGGAAAAATATTGATAAGAACTTTGGGGTAGCGGTTAGAGATACAGGCAGTTTTAGCAAAGCCTGATCATGAATTCTGAACATCACTGTGCAACAGTGTCAGGATATAGATGTAGGAGTATCACCTAACAGAACGGGAATTCGAGACTGATGTTAACATATTTGGGGATTAGATCCTAGAAAGTCATTATGCAAATGTAAGAAACTAGGAAGATTTGCTTAATGCTGCTACATGCTCTGTTTCTTAGAAATAAATTTTAGAAATAAATTCCATTGGTTACTTGTTTGGAAATAATTTGGTTTGGGAATAAAATGATTTGATTGATGAATATTTTGCCTAACTGAGATCATCTCTTTATAAACTAACAAAGATTTAAATAATTAGTGTGAATAAATAGAAACATTTGAACTGTTTTGAGAATATTTTCATTTTTCTCTAGCAGGGGTACACTTACTGCTTTTGAGTTGATATATCTTTTTTCAGTACATTCTACTTATTACTGCAGACTTCCAATGGGATAGGATTGGGATGGGTGGGAGGGGACATAAGGTTGGATTGACATTAACTCTTTATTAAATCCAAGAAATAATTTCTTGAGTAGAGAAAACAGACCATATGTTTGTGTGTGTGTTTGTGTGTGTGAGAGAGAGAGAGACAGAGAGAGAAGTAGGGAGGCAGAGAAGTGGAGTGAGATGGCACAGGTCATCTTTCAGAATATTTTTTGGTCACTGAGCTGAGCAAGCAGTAGGAAAAGCACTTTTAGCAATAGAGAAGAGAAAGTTGGCAGCTACTTAATAGAAGAAGCTGGTAGGAGGAGGTCAGTAGTCAGAGAGAGAGAACATCTAACAATAACTTACCCAAGTTAAATGGCATTTGAAATTACTGAGATAAGAGATCTTGGTAACAGTACATCTTGTGTCACATTATTTATTGATGGAAATAGAATATTTTAGAAGAAGTAAGTTGAGAGTGGGACCTTGGGATTCACTACTTTTAAAAGGACAAGCTTATGTTTCAACAGCACCTGCATACATTGATACAAAATGTGAGAATAAATGAACTTCCAAACACATAATAAGACAGAAAGTAAGTACAGGGTGATACTCGTTTATGCTTATTTTGAGAGTTGAGACCAAACTACATAGTTGAGTGCGATGTAGAAAGAAATTAATACATTAAATTGTTCTTCAATTTTGACAAGATTTTCAACTCTTTTCCAAAGTGATTTTGAATATACTATCTAATATCATCCTCTCTCTGAAGTAATACACGAATTCTTCAAAAAGGGGTGGGGGATAAACCAAGAGAAGAAAAGAAATCACCGGCACTGAGCAAACGTGATTGCGAGTCCATTAAATGCCATTCAAGATGTTTCTACATTAAGAGAGAAGAGTAGAATGATATGACACTTTTTAATGACCCGTGCTTTTTGCAGCACACTTTGTTGGCTTCAGAGGGTAAGGGTAGGACAAGCCGTGATCAGGAGAAGCTTTCAACTCATGGTGCAAATGCAGAGATAAACCTGAACTGGTGTTTTTGCGTGTGTGCCACTGATTCCGAACCCCACGAGGTCCTGTCAGGCAAATATGTGCGCTTCACCTTGGCTCCGACTCTGTGATTAAGGTCCCCCTACCTCTGATCGGCTGGGTCAGTGCACGCATGCATCCCGTTTTCAACGACAGAAGCCCTGTTGATACATCTTTTTTTGTTCTGCTCTGCATTACACGTGCCCTTGTATGCGTATATTTTTGTGCCTTTCCAATCACTTCGGTAGGCAATCAGGAAACAAATGCTATGTGAAGGTTGCGATATTTTATTCCGAGTGGTTTTTAAATATATAAGTAAAAAATGAATTGAAAATCATAAACCTGTTTACTGACAAATGAGGGAAATATTGAAATGTTTCAGTTTGCCGTGGTTTCAATATCTTAACCAAGATTCACATTCATAATTGTTTATATTAACTATGGCAGGCAGAATGAAAATAAATGGAAACATCCTCTAAAAAGAATCAAAACCAAATATATTTTTACCTTTTCAGAACATAGTTATACATATTCTATGTGAATAACTTTACTTGATGATTCAGAGATTATAGAAATGGATTAGACACTGATCCCTAACGTAGAGGGGCATACAACTGAGCAAAAGAAAGAATTCATGGGATAAATAACCCTAACATTTGGTAGAAGAGGGCCCATGCATCAGAGAGTTATGGATAAAATGTCCTGGGCATTTAAAAAAAGAATAAAGCTTTTGTTTTTGTTTCTTTGCTTTTTTTTTGAGAGGTTTGAAAAGACTCTATGAAAAAAATTGGAATGAAGTTGGTCATCAAAGGACAGCTAAAATACGCAATTGGTGACAGTAGCAAAGATAGGAATGGACCTACCAAGAAAAAGACAAGGATGTGAATACATTAAAGTCCTGAAACAGGAGGCTCAGCTGAGTCAGAGGGTCACAGATGTAAAACTGATTGAAAAAATGATGTGGGGAATTGGTTAAACTTGTTTTCTTCTGTAGGCAGTGAGGAGCTTTAAAGATTTAAACAAGGCTATGAGATGATGATGACAGCTGTGCATCAAGATTAGTCCTGTAACTGTGGAATGCTTTTTAAAATATATTTTATTTATTGATTCATGAGAGACACAGAGACAGAGGCAGAGACACAGGCAGAGGGAGAAGTAGGTTCCCTACAGGGAGCCCAATGGGGGACTCAATCCCAGGACCCCGGGGTCAGGCCCTGAGCCAAAGGCAGGTGCTAAACCACTGACCCACCCAGGCATCACCGTTGAATGATTTAGTGTTTTAGTAGATAATTGTTATGCAAAAAAATCGGATAACAAACATAAACATTTCCTTAAAAATAAATTTAGTAAACAAAATTATTTTAAAATAAATTTATTGATTTAAATAAATAACAATTTATCTTCTTACCTGGAAAGAAGCCAGGTAAGAGCCATTAACTGGTAGGAACACTTCATAGTTATGGACACATGGGATCCCTGGGTGGCGCAGCAGTTTAGCGCCTGCCTTTGGCCCAGGGCACGATCCTGGAGACCCGGGATCGAATCCCACGTCGTGCTCCTGGTGCATGGAGCCTGCTTCTCCCTCTGCCTGTGTCTCTGCCCCTCTCTCTCTCTCACTGTGTGCCTATCATAAATAAAATAAAAAATTAAATATAGTTATGGACACAAAAAAATAAAAAATAGTATTTGAGACAAATTCCTGGAGACTGAGTGAAGACTACCATAAGAATGGTGTAACACCTATGGTAGGCTGTCTTAGTAGGAACAAAGTCTGTTTTTAATTTTTTCTTTTTACTTATACATCCAGAGTATTCTAACAAAGACATAGTCTTATTTATTTATTTATTTATTATTTATTATTTATTTATCTTTATTGGAGTTCCATTTGCCAACATACAGCATATCACCCAGTGCTCATCCCACCAAGTGCCCCCCTCAGTGCCCATCACCCAGTCACCCCCAGCCCAGCCCACTTCCGCTTCCACTAACCCTTCTTCATTTATCAGAGTTAGGAGTCTCTCATATTGTGTCACCCTCACTGTAATTTTCACTCATTTTCTCTCCTTTCCCCTTTATTCCCTTTCACTATTTCTTATATTCCCCGTATGAGTGAGACCATATGTTTGTCCTTCTCCGATTGACTTATTTCACTCAGTATAATACCCTCCAGGTCCATCCACATCGAAGCAAATGGTGGACATTTGTCATTTCTAATGGCTGAGGAATATTCCAGGGTATACATAGACCACAGCTTCTTGATCCATCTTCTGTCAATAGACACCGAGCCTCCTTCCACAGTTTGGCTATTGTGGACTTTGCTGCTATAAACATTTGGGTGCAGGGGTCCTGGCATTTCACTGCATCTGTATCTTTGGGGTAAATCCCCAGCAGTGCAATTGCTGGGTCTTAGGGCAGATCTATTTTTAACTCTTTGAGGTACCTCCACAGAGTTTTCCAGAGTGGCTGCACCAGTTCACATTCCCACCAACAGTGCAGGAGGGTTCCCCTTTCTCCACATCTTCTCCAACATCTGTTGTTTCCTGTCTTGTTAATTTTCCCCATTCTCACTGGTGTGAGGTGGGATCTCATTGTGGTTTTGATTTGTATTTCCCTGATGGCAAGTGATGCAGAGCATTTTCTCATGTGCTTGTTGGCCATGTCTATGTCTTCCTCTGTGAGATTTCTCTTCATGTGTTTTGCCCATTTCATGAATGGATTGTTTGTTTCTTTGGTGTTGAGTTTAATAAGTTCTTTATAGATCTTGGAAACTAGCCCTTTATCTGATAGGTCATTTGCAAATATCTTCTCCCATTCTGTAGGTTGTCCTGTAGTCTTGTTGACTGTTCCTTTTGCTGTGAAGAAGCTTTTTATCCTGATTACATACCAAGAGTTTATTTTTGCTTTTGTTTCCCTTGCCTTCATGGATGTACCTTGCAAGAAGTTACTGTGGCCAAGTTCAAAAAGGGTTTGTGTGTTCTGATCTAGGATTTTGATGGAATCTTGTCTCACATTAAGATCTTTCATCCATTTTGACTGTATCTTTGTGTCTGGTTTAAGAAAATGGTCTAGTTTCATTCTTCGGCACATGGCTGTCCAATTTTCCCAGCACCATTTATTGAAGAGACTGTCCTTTTTCCAGTGCATACTCTTTCCTTTTTTGTTGAATATTAGTTGACCATAGAGTTGAGGACCCATTCCTGGATTCTCTATCCTGTTCCATTGATCTATGTGTCTGTTTTTGTGCCAGTACCACACCGTCTTGATGACCACAGCTTTCTAGTACAACTTGAAATCCAGCTTTGTGATGTCCCCGGCTGTGGTTTTCTTTTTCAATATTCCCCTGGCTATTCAGGGTCTTTCTGACTCCACACAAATCTGTAGTCTTAAGAGAAAAAGTTTTTACAGATTCTCCTTCCTAGAGCTCTAGGATAAGGCCCTATCTCCTCCTAATGGATACTCTAGCTTTCCTATGATTTCCTGAAAGGAGAAGAAAAACTACTAGAGAAACATTTACAAATGTCACAGACTAGAGACACAGGCCCACAGAAAGATTGAGATTACATCATAAGGTAATAGAATACATCCCCTCACTGACATTTTACCAACACATGAATGAGGTTGATACAATAGTACCTCATTATAATAGAAGGAGGTGCAAGACATGGACGCCGAGGAGGTGAATGGAAGGAGCCCATAGTCAACAGGGAAAGAACAGCAAGGACATGAGAGGAGAAGTATCATTGATATGCAAGAAAAGAGAAAAAGGAATAATTTAGGTGCCCATGTCAAATTAGGTCAGAGAAAGAGGTGTTAAAGAACAAATGTGAGGCACCTGGGTGGGTCACTGGTTAATCACCCGCCTTCTGTTCTGGCCCTGCTCTGTGCAGGGAGCCTCTGTCTATGCCTCTCTCTCTGTATCTTTCATGAATAAATATGTAAAATCTACAAAAAAAATTTAAAAATGAAGAACAAATGTAGCAAATAGTTATCATTAGCATAAAATGAAATAGAAACATTAGGACTGTTTTGAGAATAATTTATTTTCCTTTATCAGAAGTAAATTTATTGCATGAGTTGAAATATATATCCTATTAATTCTGTTCCCTTAAAGAACCCCAATGCACTGTGCGTATTCAGAGATGACAACGTTGTCTAAGTAAAAAATCCCAATAAATGGACAAGATTTCCTATTTTTTTTTACTAAATTTATTTTTTATTGGTGTTCAATTTGCCAACATACAGAAAAACACCCAGTGCTCATCTCGTCAAGTGCCCACCTCAGTGCTCATCACCCGGTCACCCCCACCCCCTACTCACCTCCCCTTCCACCACCCCAAGTTCGTTTCCCAGAGTTAGGAGTCTCTCATGTTCTGTCTCCCTTTAAGATATTTCCCAATTATTTTTTCTCCTTTCCCCTTTATTCCCTTTCACCATTTTTATATTCCCCAAATGAATGAGACCATATAATGTTTGTTGTTCTCTGATTGACTTATTTCACTCAGCATAATACCCTCCAGTTCCATCCATGTCGAAGAAAATGGGGGGAGCAAACAGAAACAAACAAACAAACAAACAAACAAAGACAAGGGGGAGTATCCTCTGATTCTGTATAATTTAAATCCCTCGACTTCCCCTGGAACTCTGCAGTGCTGCTTGGTCAATAATTTGTTTGTCCCCTGTCCATCTAGCTGGTCTTTTGTGGGAGGGGCCTGCTGTGCTGATTTTCAGGTGTTAGCACTTGGGGGAGCTGTTCAGCCCCCTGCCTGCTGCAGGGCTCAGTGAAAGACGTTTAAGCTGTTTATCCCGTGAGGCCACTGTGATGCTCAGTGGGAGTTGTTTACCCTGTGAGGCCCCAGGAGGAACAGCAACAGTGGCTGTGACCAGCTCTGGAAACCTGGAGTCAGCTCCCGCAGTAACTACAGAGCTCTAGGTGTGCAGGGGCCTGGATGCTCTGGGGGCGGGGCCGCTGATCTGCTCAGCTCCAGGCCTCCAGCGGCAGGAGCGTCCTTGCTGTCCTGGGCCCTCCTGGCCTCTGCCTGTCGCAGGGGGAGCGTTGGTCCTGGGCAGTGTCCCCGGCGCCCTGTGCTCCCGGGCCTGCGTTGCTGGAATCGCGCTCCTGGCTGTGCAGCCTTCTCCGCTGGAGCCACCGCCCAAGCTGCTCCCGAGCTGCTCCCGGGGCCACGCAGCCCCCTCCGCGTGGGAAGCTGGTGTTTCAAACACCGTGTGTTGCATGAGACATGTTGCTTTCAGGGGCGCCCAGAGGGCTCAGCGGACGAGCACCTGTCTTGGGCCCAGGGCATAAGGGTGTGACCCCGGGTCCTAAGATCGAGTCCTGCATCGGGCTCCCTGCAGGGAGCCTGCTTCTCCCTCTGCCTGGGTCTCTGCCTCTCTCTCTGGGTCTCCCCTGAATGAATAATAAAATCCTAAACAATCCCCAACCATGTTGCTTCGCCATGGCTGAGCGTCAGTGCTGAAGGTGCCAGGAGCTCAGCGCTGCTCCTCCTCCTCCCGCTGACGCCTGAGTGCAGGGAACCGGATGCTGGGTCTCCGGCGGCTGTGCTATATGAGAGGCTCGGCTGGAAGTGGAGGCCTGGCCTCCTGACAGTGACCCCAGTGATGAGAGGCCGGCTTTCCGGGAGCTCGACTTGTCTACTGCTGGGTATTTTGGGGGGGCACTTGCAGCCCGGGTCGTTCCGGGCAGTACGGGGGCCAGTGCCTCTGTGGAGCAGGGAGGCCTTGGCAGCCCCTTCGTGCACACACGGGCCAGACCACATCTACACTCTGCACCTAACCGCAGGCACCTTGCTCAGAGGCGCAGGTATTTTTTCCCAACTTCAGTCCAGGATCTGAGGTCTACATAATTTTTTTTAGGACTCTACTTATTTATTTGAGAGAGGTGGGGACTGAGAGAGACAGAGGGGAGAGCGCAGGGGCCCAGGAGCGGGGAGGAGGCAGAGGGAAAGGGGGAAGCAGAGCAGCATCCCTGTGGAGCCTGGCAGGTAAAACAGCAAATACAATAGTCGGTAAATGTTTTTGGTTTTTTTGTTTTGTTTTGTTTTTTGTTTTTGCTTTCTAAAAAATCTTTTCAGTTGACATGGCCCCTCCGTAGTGTCATATACTCATATTTATTAAGTGTATATATAGTAAGTATATTGTAATGATTCTTTTCCATATTAAAGAGTTAAACTTCAGGCAAGATTTAATTAGGTGTGTATTTTTTTCAAGCTTCCAATTGCATCTTGATGAACTCCTTAGATATTCAATTATCATGTAACTGACTTGCAAATTCTATTTATACTGTACGGGCTAGTGCAGACCCCTTGGTATTTCGCTGCTGCGTCATACTAGTGGAAAATGAAGTCGTGTAACCAGACACTGGTGACATATTTTGTCGCTTATTAGCTTAGGGGAATTATCTGCATGTTCTATTGCACATTGAATTGCAACTGAAGTGTTGCATTATAATATATATGTGACGTGGCAAGGAAATATAATTGAATTATCATAGTAAACTGACTTGCAATGAAAATGAACACATTTATTGAAAAGCATTTCTATGACATGTAAACAACGTGTTTCCTTTTGATAACTATTGTTTTTCTCTTGTTCCTTTTTTATTATTTATTTATTTATTTATTTATTTATTTATTTATTTATTTATTTATTTTTATAATTTGCTGCTTGCCATTGCAGGAAGTAGAGTTTTGTATTCAGTTTCTGTATTTCATATTTTATTCTAGATTTTATATGAATCTTTACAATCGAGTTACTCACATCCACTCAATTCACATTATTTTCCTCCTTAGGATGATTATTTCCACACTTGGAGTCCAGGAAAGGCCTTAGATCAGGGTAAGAATCTATTTTAAATAAAAATCTTTACATGTTTATAATCACCATACTTTAAGTTGATATTTATTGTTTGTTAGATTCTTCCGATACTAAATAGGAAAGCTTAGATCATGGACAGATTCATACAACAATTAATTCATTACTAGAATAGTGTAGTCAGGAATAAGCGAAATAGATGCCTTGATAATGTCAGGACGTCTTTCATTTTTAGATTCATATCTTAGATTGCCCGATCTGGGCTTCTGAGCTTCATCCTGCCCATTTTTATTAGCTGATAGGAATCACTTCATCCAGTTCTCAAATACACTCGAGCGCATTCACTAGGAAATAGACTTATTTGTGCAAAATTTCAAAACAAATGACTTTGCAGTCTGTGTTTCAGTTAATAAAAGCTTTCATTTAAAACAGCACAGACTGGTAATTAGACTCAGTCAGGGTCTTAGTAAGACCCCAAAGAAGAAGTCGTGGAAGAATCCAAAGTTCTCTCACCTCCATACACGGTTTCCCCTTGAGAAGGGAAAGCAGGAAAGATGCTTGGGAAAGGAAGATGTGCATGAGAACAGAAACATCCAGCACAATGCAATCATAATGATAAGGACAATTACGCACACTTGTTTGTGAAATTCTGCAGCATTAGGACCAGGGACTCCTAGAGTCTAGTACAGAAGAATTTTCTACTTTATGTTGACTATGGTAAACCTTATAGAAGATAGGACTTCCTGAAGTGGGACCAATTAAAAATAGAAGTTTTTAAGTATGACTTGTAAGTTATTAAAGGAATCAGGGATTTTGCTGTGTCTCCCAATTTTTGACTTCACATGCGCAAGGTCGGCTACAACAGCCAACCTTGCATGAGACTGACCTGAGCGGTCCTAGCTAGGGACGCCCATCAACACTGATGTTGGCGTGCACTCTCAAAGAGTCGCTCACATCCAGTTCCCTCATTAATATTAGTTTCTATCTGCTATACTTCACCTGATTTCACTAGTAATATCTAGAGTGTCTGTGGAATCTTCATTTTATACTTCTGAAAAGTATTTTTGGTCTTGCTAACAATATATAAACCAAGCCAAATGTACTAAAAGACAGGTAATAAAGAAATAATGAGATATAGACTGAGATACATTTGCAAACTTTCTTGGGGAATTAATTTTTATGATGGAATCATAAACCTTGGAAAAACCAGAATTATCTATGAAATGGATCTTAACACTTAAATTTTCCATACTGGATGCATCCAATTACAATAAAGATTGTGGTGTGTGTGTGTGTGTGCGTGTGTGTGTGTGTGCATCTATGTGTGATAATTTGTTGACTTACTATTTGTCTCCTGTTTAAAAAAGAAAAAAAAAAGAGGAAAAAAAAAAGATTGTTATAGGAGGCTTCCAAACCCTGGTGAGATTGATTTACTTTAATTTTTCAAAGATGATTTTAACCTACTAATTGTCAAAAATATCCTATTTATTAGGTAGAGAGAAGCTCCCTACATAATAATAGCTAATAGTTACAGTCGCTATTCTAAGTACTCAGTATATGAGTCCTTTGAATCTCTGCAGTAACCCTGTCAAGTAGAGGAGGAAAGTGAGGCACTTAAGAGGCTTAAGCTCCTGCTCAAGTTCATAGTCCCACAAAGTGGCAGAGTCAGGATTTGGGTCCAGGCAACCCGACCCCTGAGCCCCATTTCCTAACTGCTGTGTGACACTGCCACTCCTACGATAGCATTAAAATGAAATAATGACAACCTGCTGGTATTTTGAGGTTTATGCTTTAAAAATGAGTATTTGCTTGAGTGAACATTAGAAATAGATCTAGTTGCTGTGTTTCTATATTTTAAAGGATTTTTTTTTTGATTTTCAGGTCGGGGTTCTGATTGATTGAACATGCATAGTTGATAAACATATATGGGGAAGTCTTTTTTTTTCTTGTATCAAAAGAAAAAAGAAAAACGCAAAAAACTAGACTGATAAACATGCATTTGTTTTGGTTTTGAGTCATATTAACCCGTTGGTGGACCCTGGGTTACTCCCTGAGGGGTGAGACAAATTGTCCTCTTCTCATCTGTCTCTAACTAAGATAGATGGTGGGCATCACTTGGACAGAAGAGGCTTGAGATTTGCTGATTTGTAATGTTTCTTGTGTTTTTGTGATGAAAGAATCTTGCTAAGTACCATTTTCAAAATCTGAACTTTTGGACATGAAACATTTTATGACTTTTTAGAAGTATTTATAATTTTTAATATACTCTCATGGTATGTGGACATCCATATCACATATCACTATCAGTTGATTTTCTCCAGTCTCTTGGGGACTGTTTGCATATTTTTTGAAAGAAATGAAGAAAATCTTGCCTTAGCATAACATTTTTTTAGCATTATATTTTTGTGCCGAAATTTATACCCTTTTAACCATCCACATTGTGAATTATATCTTGCTTTTCTACAGAATGGTCCACAAAATATGCAGAATTAAAATATTACTAATGGAAAAATAATTTTTCATGACAAATGGTGCAATTTCTCATCACCAAACCATTTCTACATATATGCATAAATATGCACAAGTGTACATGCGTGAGCAGATACATCATTTACACATGTGTAGACACACACGTCTTTGCCTCTATAAACTTTCTTCTATCTGACTAGGACCCAACTGATTGTTCATATATAGCTTATCTACCTTGTGGTTTACCATTGAAGAGTTTTTCCTCTTCTGAGTTACTTTTCATAAATTACAATATATCAGCATTGTTTTTGTTTTTTGTTTGTTTGTTTGTTTTACTAGTAAAATAGTAAGAGTTTTAGGAAAATATAATAGTTTCAAATAAATTCAAGTACAACTGTTTTGGTGTGATAAAATCTGCTTTATAATAAAGGAAATCATACCAAAAATATGGTATGCCAAAAATAGACTCCTTTGTATTTCCTCACATAGGATCCTCTGTGCCATTGCTTCTGTTCATTAGTGTGGCTAATCATGAGTTTACACAACAGAAATTGACTGAAAGAGAGTTTTAATGAGGACATGCATCTTCTTGAATATGACATGAAAATTTACTGTTTACTATGACAAATTTAGAGGGTAAATGCACGGATGAAACTATACAGTGGTGGCATGATCAAGATTTTACACAATTTAATGAGCTTTAGATAGGCTGTAACTTTGAAAAAAATCACTTTTGGGGCACCTGGGTGGCTCAGTGTGTTAGGGGTCTGACCTTGGCTCAGATCATGATCCCAGGTCCTGGGATGGAGCCCCAGGTCAGGCTCCCCACTCCGCTGGGAGCCACTGTCTCCTCTGCCTGACACCCCCCTGCTTAGTATACGCTCTCTCTCAAATAAATGAGTATCTTTGTAAAAGAATAAAATATAATTTCAAAAAAATCACTGTTTTCCTTTTCATTTCATTAACCCTGCCTTGTTTTAGGTCATGGACTTTTTAACAGAGATTTTATTTATTCATGAGTCACACACAGAGAGAGAGGCAGAGACACAGGCAGAGGGAGAAGCAGGCTCCCTGCAGGAAGCCTGACCCGGAACTCGATCCCGGGACCCCCGGGGTCATGACCTGGGCCGAAGGCAGACAGTCAACCGCTGAGCCACCCAGGGGTCCCTGGCCATGGATTAATTTGGGTTTATAATGGGTAAGTCATCGACATTTCTAGCAGGAATTCCTATCAGCTGTTTAGACAATCTGCAGGTGCTGAGGTGCCGTGTGCACAAGGAATACCTTCTATTGGAAAGTTGTCCTCCGCGGGCTGTGATCTCCAGGCCCCCAGGCGACGTGGTCGGGGCAGCAGGGCTCTGTCCGCGTCTCCCTGATCCTGCTGTGCCCCGGGGCCTCCCGTGGCAGTGGGGCAGTCAGCGGCCTAGTGAGAACGAAGCTGCAGCTAAATGGATGCAGAGAGGTCCCGGCAGGTCCGCCCGGCAGCGCTGGTGTGTCCCGCGGGTGTGCTGGGGCCACCGCAGGGCTGGGCCGGCCGCTCCGCCAGAGGCAGGTGCGCACTGGCCTGGGCCCAGGGTGGCGGCTCTGAGGCCGGGGCTGCACCCGCAAAGACGGCGGCCCCGGGCCGGGCTGGGCCGCCCCGCCTCTGTGGGGCCCCGGCCCACCCAGCCAGCTCCCCTCTGTGGCACACCCCTCGCCACCAGCAGGCCCGGCCTAAGGCCCTGGCCGTGACCCCTGGCCGTGACCTCTGGCCGTGGCCTCTGCCGCGGGGAGGAGCTGAGCAGGCCCCTCCGAGCCTGTGCTCCCCAGTGAGCAGAGCTGCTCACTGCTCCCCGCCTCTGCGCATTCTCCAAACTGAAAAGGACCAGGGTTTGAGCACACACAGCCCTAACTTCTCTCTCCCTTCGAGCAACACGCGGCTGCACCTTCCCGTGCATGAGTTGCATCCCCACTTGTTGACGGCTGGGGGGGGGGGGTTACTAATTTTCTCCTGTCCTTAGAGGGTGGCGATGGTAGTGGCGGGGACAGGGGTTGGGGCTGTGCCTGCTTCACAGCAGAGGCACGGGCTCCCACGGCGCTGCCCTGGGCCGGTGTGTTTCCCTGGCTTCATAATTCGATTCATTTTAGCATTGAATAATATTCCCTTATCTGGATGTACCAGAGTTTATTTACTCAGGCACCTGCTGGAAGACTTCTGGGTTTTTCCTAAGTCTTGGCAATTATGAATAAAGCTGCTATAAACAATCTTGTGCAGGTTCTTTTTTTTTTTTTTTTTTGGACATAAGTTTTCGATGCAATTGGATAAATACCGAGAAGTGTGATTGCTGAAACATATGGTAAGAGTATGTTTATTTATGTAAGAAACCGCCAAAGGATCTTCCAAAGTGGCTGTACCATTTGGCATTCTCTCTAGCAGTAAATGAGAATTCCTGTTGCTCCACATCCTCACACCATTTATTTGCATAATTTACTTGCCCCTTAGGTATTTCAGAGTGTAGCCCTTTCAAAGCATCTGGAAATAGACGATCAGCGATTTTTCTATTTTATCTAGTAAAGCTGTGTACACTTTCAGAACCACTTGATTATTTGTGATTATATGATAGCCTAAGTCTTTCTAATCTTAAGAATTTATTATTTTACTTTATGGAAGGGGTTTCTATATATATATTTTTTTTTTTAATTTTTATTTATTTATGATAGTCACAGAGAGAGAGAGAGAGAGAGAGAGAGAGAGACAGAGAGAGAAGCAGGCTCCATGCACTGGGAGCCCGATGTGGGATTCGATCCCGGGTCTCCGGGATCGCGCCCTGGGCCAAAGGCAGGCGCCAAACTGCTGCGCCACCCAGGGATCCCTGGAAGGGGTTTCAAGCATGGAAAGCTCTTGAGGATGGATTATTTCTCTTCCTACATATTAATTTTTGGTACGTTGGTAGATCAGGGATATTATAATCAAGCTACTCCTCAAACTCACGTGGGCAGTGTTTGTATACATAGCCCGGTACCCTACCCACTGCATCATCAACTCAGGGCATGGAGTACTCTACTTTCTACTTTTCACAAACTTTCCAACAAACAAAGTTTGTTTCAAGCTTAAGTTTAAAAAAAAGTTACATGACTCCTTACTCTACCTTTTTTGTTCTTTTAACTAAATGCTCTATGCAGCAAATACATTGAATTATCTGTTATTTTGGTATATTTCTTACTACATTTGACATATCTAATTAAAGGACTGAATAAAATCCTCAAAGAGTAGAAGAATGGAATTTTCAGTGTGATTTTGCTTCCCTCAAATACAAGCAGATGAATTTGACTATTTGATACAATGCTGAGGAGGTTATACTTTATTGTTATAATTTACATTTACTCTTTTGTTTGTTGATAGTAATTTGGCTTCTCTATGGAGGAGCATCTTCCTAGCATTTTCACATATGTTGTTTCATTTGACCTTCACACGCACAAAATCTTTCAAAGTTTTATTTACGGGGAGTGAGATTGTTGTTGATTGCAACATATGAACAAACAGAATAATTTGGATTTTGATTTGCTCACAAATACTGATAAATGCAATTGAAATTAGTAGTCAGATTTCCTAGATACTGACCTCGATGTTTACCAAGCTATAATGCAGCTTCTGCTAATTTACTAATGGTTTAAAAGCAAAACAGCCTATTCATTTAGCTCATTTTGTTAAAGCATAATTTTTAAGAGTCCAGAAATAAGCTGTCATTGGTTGAATGCTTACTACATACCATGAGAATTTAGCTTTTATCTCATTCAGTTCTCAATACCAACTCTCATCTTTCTTGCTTTTATTTTGCTCACATTTTTATTCCTTTCATTGCTCCCATTACAACGAAAAGGAAAATTGATGTTCAGTGAATGCAAATAATTTGCCTATGATCATGCAGCTATTTGGAATAAGAACTAGAATTCATATATATCTCATTTGATTCCAAATTCTGAGGCTTCTCCAAATCATGACCTGTATCAGCATTTATGCTGGGGACCTGGCTATTTTCATAATCATTCATTGCAACTTCAAGTTAGACTTCTTAGGGAAGTTGTTGTTGCTACTAGGAAAAGGATGGAATTATTTCCACTTATGTAACTTTGTATAAAATCATTGAATCAAACGCATTTAGCTTCTAATTTCTGAACTTTAAAATGAGAAGTCTGCAGAGAATGCTTTCTAAACTTCCAGTTTTGTCTTTTTAGTGTTCTGCAAGCCCTGTGAATGGCAGGCTAGTGAATACATCTTTAATCATAAAGGTTGAAATGTAACACTTAACTCTGCCAATAATTTTTATTTATATCATTTGAAAAAGAGCAGTAGTCATTCAAAGGATGACTTTGATTTTCAGGAGGACTTTGCAAAGGTAACATTTTAAAATAATATCTGGAGAAAACTTTATTAGCAACTTAATTTACCAAATTTCTTTTGAAATATTTTATCAACATCCACACCGTCGGCTGATCATCAGTTCGTATGCATTAGATCTGCAGTATTTCACGATATTCTTACAGGTTTGATATGATTCAGTTTCATATGATTGGAAGAGGAGGGCTTGCTCTTCCTTAACTTTGGAGCTACTCAGACAGACAGTTAAGGGACTTGCCCAGAGTTACATTAAAGAGCCTATAATGTTAACTATTTATATTAAGTGGTGCATCTGGAACTAGGTTTTATGTCATTTAACACCTAGCCCTGGGCAGCCCCAGTGGCGCAGTGGTTTAGTGCTGCCTGCAGCCCAGAGCCTGATCCTGGAGACCCAGGATCGAGTCCCACGTCAGGCTCCCTGAGTGGAGCCTGCTTCTCCCTCTGCCTGTGTCTCTGCCTCTCTCTCTCTCTCTCTGTGTGTGTCTCTCATTAATAAATAAATGAAATCTTTAAAAAAAAATAACACCTAGCCCTGTGCCTCTCACTATACTATATCCCCCACAATTCTTACCTGCTACTTTGAACCATCATACTAAAGACAAGCTAATTATGGCTGTACTGCAGTAGAGGCGGTTGTCTCTTCAGGTAAGGACAGAGCATTTAGAAGTTAAAATAAATTGTAGTGCAAGATGGGCAACAACATGTTTAAAATTTCAGACTTTAATGCAAGAAAGGAGGTAGCATTATTTTAGGGAATTTTGTGGGAATTTTCTTGAGAATCAGATAGTACGAGGTTTGAGTCTGCGCTGTACTATTTATTAGCCCTTCTAACTTGGAAAAATTAATTAACCCAAAGCCAAAGGTAATGTTTGCAGATTAACAATTAACTAAAGCCCTGAGGGCTTTCAGGAGATAGTTAATAAAGAAGCAAGGGGAGAGATGTAGGAAAACTAACAGGCTGTCATTTAGGGTCAAAGCATCTTACTGTTTTACACAATATTGTCATTTCACACATTTAAAAAATGTTTTTTTCAAGAGCACTTAAACTATGCACAGAAGCTTGTATTCTAAAATATCAATAATTCCTATCAAAAGAGAGACAAACAGACTCTTAACTATAGAGAACAAACTAATGGTTACTAGAGGGGAAGTGCAGGGGGTGGGTGAAATAGGTTAAGGGGATTAAGAGCACACTTACAATGAGCACTGACTAATGTATGGAAGTGTTGAATCACTATATTATACACTTGAAGCTAATATAACAGTTAACTATATGGGAATTTAAAAAAGAACTCCTATCAAAAAAGGAACTAAAGAACATATGGATTTCCACTTAGTTTTGACACACTATACTGTAAATTTTGTGTAGATTTTGAGCACTCTTTCTTAGTAAATGGAGGTCGGAACTGCATCTATGGACAAACTTCTATTCCCTACCCATTTTAAATTGAAAACATTAGGAAATAAAATAGAGAATATATATAACTCAAAAAATGAAAATTAAGAAAATACATATAGGGGATCCCTGGGTGGCGCAGCGGTTTGCTGCCTGCCTTTGGCCCAGGGCGCGATCCTGGAGACCCGGAATCGAATCCCACGTCAGGCTCCCTGGTGCATGGAGCCTGCTTCTCCCTCTGCCTGTGTCTCTGCCTCTCTCTCTCTCTCTCTCTCTCTTTGACTATCGTAAATAAATTTTAAAAATTTAAAAAAAGAAAAAGAAAATACATATATAGTCAGCTAAGTGTCAGTCCTGGATTTAAATTATTTCTATTAAATGGGCTCTAATTACTAGATTTTTAATCACTGTTTTCTCTTATAAGGTAAAAGTTACTATTATGGGTTGAATTGTGTCCGCAAAAAAAGGTATATGTTGAAATCCTAGCCCCTCACTCTTGTATTTGTGACGTTATTTGAAAATAGAGTCTTTGTAGATATACTCAAATTAAGATGAGATCGTACGAATTTTGGGTAAGCTGTAATCCAGTATGATTGGTGTGTTTATATAATGAGGAACAAGGTGACAGATGGACATAAAGGAGAAGGCCATGCAGCCACAATGGCAGGGATTAGCGTTATGCTGCCACAAACCAAGGCACACCCAAGATTCCAACAGTCTCAGAAGCTGGAAGAGAGCCATGGAGTAGAGTCTCCTCCTGAGTATGCAAGAACGTCCCAGGACCCATTCTTCTTGATGGCACACTTCAAGTTTCAGAAACGTGAGAGGATAAATTTCTGTTTGCTTAAGCTGCCCAGTTTGTAGTACTTTGTTATGGCAGCTCTAGGAAATCAATACAGTCAGTGTCATCAAAATGATGTTTAAATAATTCCTGTAGGGCCCCTGGGTGGCTCAGTTAAGCATCTGCCTTGGGCTCAGGTCACAATCTCAGGGTCCCAGGATCGAGCCCCCATCGGGCTCCCCACTCAGCAGGGAACCTGCTCCTCCTTTTCCTTCTGCTCCTGCTCTTTTGCTTTCTCTCTCTCAAAAAAATAGATAAAATAAAAAAAAATAATTCCTATGATAACTATATTGATTTCATTTCATAAGCATAAGAGTTGATGTACAAATAGACATAATGTCTTTCTTTGATCTGAATATTAAAAATACTATATATTAATTATAATTTAAACTTATGAATTTTTGAGTATATAACATTTTATATCAAGTATGTGTGTGTGTTGGATGGATGTTCTTTTTTAAGCAGCATCTGTTTTCTGGCTTCAGCACCCTGATTTTCTTTTAGAAAAATGTGCCTCACTCCACAGATTTTCATAGGTTGGTGTCACCCAAAACCTGGAAGTACTTATGTGACCTACATCTGACTAAATAGAGTCTCCCTGGCCCCTGTTCCCAGCCAGTAGGTTAGGGATGAGAACATGGCCCAAATCAGGCCACTTAGATTTGGGGGGTATGCAGGGGAATTATATTTTGTCATATTTATTTTTGTCACTTTATTTTTTGTTATATTTTGTCATCTTATGTAGTTCCACCTGCAAAAAAAAAAAAAAAAAAAGAGAGAGAGATTCTGTTTCCTATAGTTCCCCCACATATCCCCCAAATCTGAGTGGCGTGATTTGGATCATATTCTCATCCCTAAAATCTGGAAAGTCATATTGGTTTTTATTAGACTATAGAATGATATAAATAAAGTATGACTCCATTACTATGTTTAGGCCTTAGCTGTATATTTTCAATGTAATAATGGACTATACTTGGTAGAGAAGGGTAAAAAGCAAATGTAATTTAAAAGTAGATCCTTCTACTTAAGAAGTTTTGTATTTTAAAGGCCTTGTTTTGAAAGCATCGCCACAAGTCTTTTGAGAGGCCATTGAATAACTATCTGAAATTATCTCAAATAACTGTATTAGCAAGAATATTTTAAAGTCATTTTTTTGTATCTTCTTCTGCACCTGGCTTACAGTAGGACTGAAAATTATTTCTGGTTGAAGCTGGAGCTTGACACAGGACTCCAATAGGGATAAACATAAAGAAATGAGGTCAAGGAAGACAAGTGGCATGCTTAAAGAAGAAACTCTCAAACCTTGGGTGCTTTCCACCTAATTTAGAACACAGTCGAAAAACAGATAAAGTCGGGCAGCCCGGTTGGCTCAACGGTTTAGCGCCACCTTCAGTCCAGGGTGTGATCCTGGAGAACCGGGATTGAGTCCCACATCGGGCTCCGTGCATGGGGCCTGCTTCTCCCTCTGCCTCTCTCTCTCTCTCTCTCTCCCTCTCTGTCTCTCATGAATAAATAAAAAAATATATTAAAAAAAAAGAAAAACAGATAAAGTCAACTGTGAAGCTGAACAATTGGCCCTAAATATCCAGGGATATTTGATATTTTGGTATATCATAAGCTATACTACAGAGAACTCAAATAGTTGAGGCAATTTGTCTTTTAGGAATTGTCATCTATCAGTGAGTATCAGGAGGGCGATTCTGACTGAAATTTTTCGACAAGATATGTTAAATGGTCTTTTTTAAATATTTAAAACATGAAGGTGAAAAACAGGATTATTTTATTGGGAGTCTCATTCAACAGAAGGTCAAATAAAATAATCTTTAATGATTTTATTTAAGCTGTGGTGAGTAATTTAATTCAGGTCTAACCTATAAGAGATGGGGGAAGGGGAAGTTATTAAGGTAGCTGCCTTCAACAGAATTGCCTACATAGAATGATGTGGAGTTGCAGAGATCTGAGGAAAAAAAGTTGTATTTGCAGAAATGCACATGTTTAAAGACAGGATATCTAATCCATGGGGAAGAGAGTGAAGATTTGGCTTAAACTAGGAGAGATTCAGTTCTAGAGCCAGGAAACTAGGAAGAGTCTCATCATAAGGATTCTGGCAGAGAAAAAAGGATGGAGAACTAATTACTAGGACAAAGGAAATTACCGCCTAGGCCTCAGGGTCATAGAGTGGTGATATCGCATGAGAGACATGGCCAGGGGTGGGTTTGCAGAAGTAGGTGTAGATGGTGTTCACCTGAACCCCTCAGGAAGTATGTCCTATAGGAACTTCTGTTGAGCAGGCTGGCAGGTGATATTTCTATTTTATACCCTACGATATATTTTTCATCATCTTCTACATAATTTCATCTGCTAATCACGATACTTAAACCTGCCGCTCTTCAGTCCAAACATGGAGTCACACTTAGGTGTCATGATAACCATACAGAAATAACGAAAGACGAAAGGCACAACATCAACACCCCAAACAAAAATCTACTGATATATCAGGTCATATCAGATTTATAATCTGTATTAAAAATGGCATTTTTTGGTCTTTTTTACCTTAATCCCAAAGACTTTACTCATACTTGTATTTTTTTCCATTTAAAGATGAACTTGACACTCAACCCTCTCTCACTTACTAATCACTAGTTTATTTTTTAACCTACACTGAATGGGTTCCTATGGAGTATTAAACTAATTTATGGAAACAGTATATTTTATCAATAGATAGATGTTATTTGGAAATTAATACATTACTCAAAATATGCTTAAGTACAAATGTGGTTGTTGATAAAATGATTGATATATGAAGTTTCAGGATGTAAAAATTCTTTATGGAGATAAATTACCTTTTTCGTCAAGTACCCTGACATTTTTTTTCACCCTGAAAACTACATTACTGTTGATTAGTTTAAAAAATCCATGCCTTTTCAAATAAACTCAGCATTGCTTTATATGCAGTATATTTAACACCAATATTTTTCTAGCTAGAGCATTATTAATTAAAGTTAAATTTAAATTCTCACCAGATTTAAATCTCACAGGCCATATTTTATCTTTATTAAAAAGTTTCCTATTGACAATGCACATGTGAGAGCTATAGTTTTAATCACAGAACATGACTTAAGTCTTGCTGAACTGATAAAACTGAATCACCATGCTGCCAAGTTAGGTTCCATATTGCCGCCCTGCTTTTAATTAGAAGGCTAAATTGCTGTCAGACCATGCTTTTGAACCTTATCTTCCTCTTTCTATTAAGAAAAAGACATTCAGCATCTCATCCTGAGAAGTACAGTAATGATTTTTTTTTAAATCAGTTATTCCTTTTTCATGCCTAATTTCTTTGTTTTTTAGCAGTTTTTTTTTTCATGTTCGTTGTTGTCATCGTTGCTGTTGTTGTTTTATTTTTTGGATAAAGCTTGAGTATTTGGATCTGAATTTCAGTCCTAATTTCTCAGTTGGTTATCTCTTTCAAGAATGACATTTTGGGTGTGAAAAATTAATATATATTGTTTTATATATGGATTATTCTGTCTCTTAATCCTTGGTTGATTATACTTTAATAGCTTTTTAGAATTCAAGAGAATTCAGAAGTTTTTCAGAGTGTGGAAATTATTTAATTCTTATATTCCAATTCGTTCTTAAAGTTATCTCTTTTAAGACATTTCAGAAAGAAGATAGTGGCTACTTCTATTACAATTTACTCTTTTATATTGCATTAACTTCTGCTTGGATGGAAGGGAATTCTGAAGTCTAGTAGTATATAGTTCAGTAGCATGTAATAAAATTATAATCCATATATGACGCTTATTGAGCCGGAAAAGCTGATGAATATGAAATATAACTATTGGAAGAAAACAAAGAATTGATTATAATTTTATAGAGGACAGACTTCAGATAAGTAAGTTTGAATAAAGAATTAAAAGTTTACTGATAACAGCAACCGTAAATTCATCTTAAATTATATAAACATTTTTGGTAATATGGACAGAGGCAGGCAAGGGATATTCCATTAGCATCTTTGGTAATATTGTGCCATCATGTTGAGGATTACTCTGAGGCATCCCATGAATGGGGCGAGGACCTACATGCCATGTGTTTGCTGATTCACCTTATGTTTTTTAGTTTATAAGGGTTTGTTTCTTCCCACTCAATTTCACTTTCCCGTTCCTATCTGAGAATGAGCAATGATTCGTTTGTCATAAGTCTTGTGTGAGGATTAAATCATATGTACGAAGGTTTGAGGACTGTACTTAGCCCATATAAACACTTTTAATAATAATAGCAATAATATAATTATAATAAGATGGCTAATTATGTAATTGTAATGGCTAGTAGCATATGTTAGTAGAATTATAGCTCTTGACTTACAATTTCAAAGTACAAATATATCTTTTTTTCCAGACATGAAGTTACCTTGAGCATTTTGTTAAAAAGATAAACCCTTAAAAATATCCAAAGGTAAATAACTTTAGCAGTAGGCAAGGATTCTTTTTAGTTTTAAAAAGTCATGTATTAAATCTTGGCACTCCAGATTGCCTACTGCTAAATTAGTGGTAATGTTTATGATGATGATGATGTCATGATACCTTGATATTATGACTAACACATCCTGACAATGACTCTGAATGAAACTGAATCACAGTGGTAATAATGGGTAATCCTGCTGAGTATCTCTGCTAAGCATGGACAATTAAGAAAGAAAACCATTAGTTGTAATTGAAGAATTCATGTTTGTATCTAGTAGTTTTGCTACTAAAGAAGATGAATCCCAACAAGCCCAAAATAATGCAATAATCAGTCCTCATTGCTTCATTAGCATTTTAAGAGATAATGACAATTGAGCCCTTTTAGTGTGTTTTCCAGAACCTAATTAAAAATGCAATTTATAATTTTTAGAATTGGACATGGAACAAGTATTCGTCAAAATGTCATTTAAGTAGAGCTCTTCTAAGGTTTTTTGTTTTTATTTCCTATGATAATTAATAAAATGTGGATGAAATACACTCCTGTGTCTTACACTCTTTTACTTCTTTCTTTCTCAAGCGGAGCTGTTTCACAAGTATGTTTGTAGGTGGTAAGGTCTCAACAATCAGCAAGCGTTGACGACCATATAGTACTTGTTGTGGGTGATATAAAATACTCTGTACAGTCTTAGAAACTGTACAAATCAATTCTATAGCTTTATGATGAAGAAGCCCGAGTCCCTCAGCTGCTGTGCTGTGTTAACCCCGAGCCCTGTGAACCACCTTTTCGGAAGGCTTCATTCCTCAGTTTCCTTCCTCCTCAGTGCTAGCCTACATGGTAGGCCTGGAAGTATTGTCCCTTTGACTTTTGCCTCTGAAACTCCAGCCCATAATTGAACATCATTATGTTAAATAATTAAATCACATATCAAAATCAGACGCTTTCCATTTGCCTCACATACTCGTCCCACCCCCAACAAGAGCCCAACTTCTTGAGTAATAAATGGTATTTATGTTGTTGATTTCTCAGTCTTTTAGGTTTGGACTGTCTCTCAGCCCTTTCCTTTTCACTCAGGTTCGCCATTAATTTGTTGAAGTGATTTAGCCATTTCTGCCTCTATAGTAAGTTCATATAAATTTCAATCTTTTATTTATTTAGTTTTGGAGAAGGAGGGGGAGGCCAGGGCAGAGGGGCAGAGGGAGAGGATGAGGGAGTCTTACCCGGTCTCCCCTCAGCGCCCAAGGTGGGGCTCAGTCTCACAACTTGCAGATGGAGACTTAGCCAAGGTGAGGAGTCCTATGCTGGACTGTGTCCAGCCAGGTGGCCCAGTTTTATCTCAGTGTCAGGTAAGAGGAATCAGCTCTGGCTAAGAGCTACGCAAAGGCCTGGCTAGAGGGTGTCTGAAGGTCAAGGTGAGGGCTCAGGTCAGCAGCCTCATGTGTGGCCCTGATACAAGTGCTTGAGAAAGCAAGTCGCTGGCAGAGGTTGGGCGAGGGGCTCCCCTCCTGGTCAGGAAGCTGCAGCTCTCCGCTGGGTGGGGGCTGCCCTGGCCCGGGCACACCCCCAAGGAGGAGAGGAGCTGCAGGGCCGAGGCGCTGCGGGCAGATGCACAGACAGCAGCTTTTACCTTCTCTCTTCATTCTTACATAATAATACTGAGCTTCCGGTCTAATCTTTGTCTCTGGGTTGTTTCTGCTCCAATCTGTAACCCACAGAGGGGAGCAGACATCACCAGGCTAAAATGACAGTTCTCTGAACTACCTGCCTCCTACTCTTCTCTGTCACACTTTCTCTTAAAGTGTGTGACGCTCTCGTGTCACTCATCACTGATTATGATTAATATTTTTTTTTGATTATGATTAATATTATGAAGTGTTCTTAAGTACTTTGGTCATGGAAACTGTGATTTTTATGACCTTCTATTGTTGATAGAGAATAAAATACTTTAGTGAAGGGAAGGCGTATTTATATTTGCTGAAGATAATAGATCAGATTTATTCCCTTCGTCCTCAGATGTGAATATCCCTTTAGTAAAATAGTCATAGAATAAAATAATTTAAAATATTTAGAATACTGTAAATGTGTTCATTCTATTAATCTTTGTTTTGTTAAGACCTCTAATAGAATCCATATCTTTTGACAGAATAGGAGTTAATAAATATGAAAATATTTTTACCAGACTTTGATCAAACGGGTTCAACTAATACGAATATTAAAACATATGAATAGATACATTCATAGAGGTATGAACATATAAATTCATAAGGATACACAGGTAAAGGTGAAAATTATGTTCAAATTAACTTCTTATGATGTTTACTTTAAAACTTTCTTTTGTTGGGAGGCGGGGCAAGATGACGAAAGAGTAGGTTCCCCAAGTCACCTGTCCCCACCATATTACCTAGATAACCTTCAAATCATCCTGAAAACCTACGAATTTGGCCTGAGATTTAAAGAGAAAACAGCTGGAATGCTGCAGCAAGAAGTGTTCCCTCTTCTATCAAGGTAGGAAGATGGGGAGAAAAGAAATAAAGAAACAAAAGGCATCCAAGGGGAAGGGGCCCACGAGGAGTTGGGATAAGGCCTGGAGGAGTGTCCCTAGGACAGGAAAGTACCTTCCCAGAGAAGCAGGAGCTTCGCCAATCATCCCGGTGGGAAAGGTGCTGGCAGGGAGTTGGAGCAGAATCCCAGGAGGGGCGGGGATGCCCTCAGGCTCCCAGGGACACTAACAGACACCTGCGCCCCAGGGAGAGCCCCACAACCCGGGGCGAGCTCCCTAAAGAGCTTCAGCACACTCAAAGCTGGACCCGGGAGCAGCTCGGAGGGGCTTGGGCGGCGGCTCCCAGCGGAGGGGGCTGCGCGGCTGGGAGCGCGAATCCAACAGCATAGGCCCGGGAGCACAGGGCGCCGGGGACACTGCCCAGGATCTGGCGCTTCCCCCAGGACAGGCAGATGCCGGGAGGGCCCAGGACAGCAAGGACATTCCTGGCGCCAGCGGCCCTGGAGCTGAGCAGATCAGCGGCCCCACCCCCTGAGCATCCATGCCCCTGCACACCGAGAGCTCTGTAGCTACTGCGGGAGCTGACTCCAGGGCTCCAGAGCTGGCTGCCGCCACTGTGGTTGTTCCTCCTCGGGCCTCACAGGGGAAATAACCCCCAATGAGACTTACAGTGGCCTTACGGGATAAACAGTATAAACAACCTCCCCTGAGCCCTGCAGCAGGCAGGGGGCCGAGCAGCTCCCCAAAGTGCTAACATCTGAAAATCAGCACAGCAGGCTCCTCCCCCAGAAGACCAGCTAGACGGATATGGGAGAAACAAATTACTGACCATCTGCACTGCAAAATTCCAGGGGAAGTCGAGGGATTTACAGTATAGAGAATCAGAGGGTACTCCCCCTTGTTTCTTGTTTTTTGATGTTTTCTCACCCCTTTTTTCTTTTCTTTTCTTATCTTCTTCCCCTCTTTTTGTTTATTTTTCCTTTTTCCTGTTTCTTTTATTCTTTCTCTTCTCTCCTTTTCTCCTTTTCCCAATACAACTTGTTTTTGGCCACTCTGCACTGAGCAAAATGACTAGAAGGAAAACCTCACCTGAAAAGAAAAAATCAGAAACAGTCCTCTCTGCCACAGAGTTACAAAATTTGGATTGCAATTCAATGTCAGAATGCCAATTCAGAAGCACTATTACAAAGCTACTGGTGGCTCTAGAAAAAAGCATAAAGGACCCAAGAGACTTCATGCCTGCAGAATTTTGATTTAATCAGGCAGAAATTAAAAACCAATTAAATGAGATGCAATCCAAACTCGAGGTCCTAACGACAAGGGTTAACGAGGTAGAAGAACGAGTGAGTAACTAGAAGACAAGTTGATGGCAAAAGGGAAATGAAGGAAAAAAGAGACAAACAAAAGATCATGAGGATAGATTAAGGGAAATAAATGGCAGACTGAGGGAGAAACATCTAGGTTTAATTGGGGTTCCCGAGGGCGCCAAAAGGGCCAGAGAACCAGAATATGTATTTGAACAAATCATAGCTGAAAACTTTCCTAATTTGGGAAGGAAAACAGGCATTCAGATTCAAGAAATAGAGAGATTCCCTCCCCCCCAAAATCAATAAAAACCCCTCAACACCTCGACATTTAATAGTGAAGCTTGCAAATTCCAAAGATAAAGAGAAGGTCTTTAAAGGAGCAAGAGACAAGAAATCCCTGAATGTTATGGAGAGATGTATTAGGGTAACAGCAGACCTCTCCACAGAGACCCGGCAGGCCAGAAAGGGCTGGCAGGATATATTCAGGGTCCTAAATGAGAAGAACATGCAGCCAAGAATACTTTATCCAGCCAGGCTTTCATTTAGATAAAAGGAGAGTTAAATAGCTTCCAAGATAGGCAGGAACTGAAAGAATATGTGACCTCCAAACCGGCTCTGCAAGGAATTTTAAGGGGGACTCTTAAAATTCCTCTTTAAGAAGTCCTATGGAACAATCCACAAAAAAAAATGGACTTAATAGGTATCATGAAGACACTAAACTCAAATCTTTCAATAGTAACTCTGAACGTGACTGGGCTTAATGACCCCATTAAAAGGCGCATGGTGTCAGACTGGATAAAAAAGTAGGACCCATCTATTTGCTGTCTAAAAGAGACACATCTTAGACAGAAGGACACCTACAGCCTGAAAATAAAAGGTTGGAGAACCATTTACCATTCGAATGGTCCTCAAAAGAAAGCAGGGGTAGCCATCCTTATATCAGATATACTAAAGTTTATTCTGAAGACTGTAGTGAGAGATGAAGAGGGACACTATATCATACTTAAAGGATCTATCCAACAAGAGGACTTAACAATCCTCAATATATATGCCCCGAATGTGGGAGCTGCCCAATATATCAATCAATTAATAACCAAAATTAAGACATATTTAGATAATAATACACTAATACTTGGTGACTTCTATCTAGTGCTTTGTACATCCAATAGGTCTTCTAAGCAAAACATCTCCAAAGAAACAAGAGCTTTAAATGATACACTCGACCAGATGGACTTCAGTTATCTACAGAACTTTACATCCAAACTCAACTGAATACACCTTCTTCTCAAGTGCACATGGAACTTTCTCCAGAATAGACCACATACTGGGTCACAAATCAGTTCTGAACCTATACCAAAGATTGGGATGGTCCCCTGCATATTTTCAGACCATAATGCCTTGAAATTAGAACTAAGTCACAAGAAGAAGTTTGGAAGGACTTCAAACACGTGGAGGTTAAGGACCATCTTGCTAAAAGATGAAATGGTCACCCAGGAAATTAAGGAAGAATTAAAAAGATTCATGGAAACTAATGAAAATGAAGATACAACTGTTCAAAATATTTGGGATACAACAAAAGCAGTCCTGAGGGGGAAATACATCACAAAACAAGCAGCCACCCAAACACTGGAAAGAACTCAAATACAAAAGCTAACCTTACACCTATAGGTAGAGAAGTTATGATTCGAATTGAGGTCCCCAGATTCCAAATGCCAGATACTTAACAACTCTCCTGACCCATTGCCTAAGGCAGTTCCTAATTATTGAGTTTCTAGGATGTGATAGAGAATACAGAGATAAATAAGACAGACTCACTCTGAATGGTTTGTCCTTTGTCCACTCTCCTGGGAAACCTGTCCCCATGTGTCTCCAGGATCTAGCACACATTTTGGCACAGAGTAAGGCCTCACTTATTATGGAATAAATGAATTGCACTTATCTCAGAGACTTTCATCTTTTTTATGAAATTTTATTCATTTATTCATGCAAGACACACAGAAAGAGACAGACAGAGAAACAGGCTTCCCTCCCTAATGTGGGACTGGATCCCAGGACTCCCAGGATCATGACCTGAGCTGAAGGCAGATGCTCAACCAGTGAATTACTCAGGTGTTCTTGTCAGAAGACTTTCTGCACCCCATTTCAGGGATTGTAGAGGACAGAGGATGTCCTGGGACCTCTTGTTTGTACTATCCAGGCACTGTTTCAGTTATTTCCTTTGGGTCTGTTGGCTCAACACGACTGGGCCATATCAACAGTCCCTTCCAGTCCTGGAGTACTGCTCTCTATAAAATGGTTGTTTATTTTCCAGTGGCACATGTTTCTTAATTTTCTCCATGTTCTTAGATTTCTTTGGAGCCTTAAGCCATATGCAGAATATGGTAAGTTCTCTAGACACCTTCCCGAGAAAAACACATTTAAACTTACCTTTTGCATCCAGTTTCCAGGCCTTCCTAGACCTGAAATAAGTGTCTCTACTGCAGAGGATTCTTGGAGGCCGCAGACATCTCAAGCCAAAAAATTGACTTCTTAAAGTGAGGGGAGGGTTATTCAATCAGCAAATTCTTATAAATTGCCTCCATATGCTGTGCTTCACGCCAGGTGCTGGGGACCACAGGGGACAGCTGCAGCATCCAGGTGGGTCAGGAGGCCACTTGGGGAAGAAGGAGTCAGTCAGCGTCTCCTTGACTCTCAGGCCACAGTTTCAGACTGGGCTCTGGGGCTTCTGTAGATTCTCATCTCCCCTGGGTGCTTGGTCTTTCTCCCTCCTGGCCTCCCACATTAGAGTCTTCTGGATCAGGCTTATCCAAGATAAGCATGGATGAATCCTAGTCAGGTTCCTTAGTGCTTCTGCTCCAGAGTATATCCTACAGGCATGCAAACTCAGCGGCTTTTAATACTACAAGTTCAAACCAGGGGATCCCTGGGTGGTGCAGCAGTTTGGTGCCTGCCTTTGGCCCAGGGCACGATCCTGGAGACCCAGGATCGAGTCCCACATTGGGCTCCCGGTGCATGGAGCCTGCTTCTCCCTCTGCCTGTGTCTCTGCCTCTCTATCTCATTCTGTGTGACTATCATAAAAAAAAGTTCAAACCAACCCTCATCCAAACTTCCTCAGTAGAATGTCAAAAGACTCTTCCTCTCCTTTTTGTTGCTAATAATAATAATAACAACAGCCAATAATAACAAAAGCTTTACTCATTCATCAAGCATGAATGAGTGGAGCACTGTGGGGACCCTGAAATGTGGAGTGAGCAAGACCACGTATTTGGCTGAGGCTTGGGGGCGGGGCATGGCAGACATGATGCATGGCTGCCAAGTGCGAATCCTCATTATGCAGGGTCTGAATTTTCACCAATTTTTAGACGCTTTAATGAAAAAATAAAAACATCAAAAACAAAAGTTGGTTCAAAATTGGCAATCTGCAGAGTTAAGAAAACATTGAAATATTGATGGCATCACAAAACCCAGAAAATAGCATTTTTGTATTTGTATTGCCATCTGTGAACTGTTTCTTTCTGATTTATTTATTTACTTATTTTGATGGCATGGCCTCTTTTTTATTGGAGTTCAATTTGCCAACATATAGCATATCACCCAGTGCTCAACCCATCAAGTGCCCCTGTCAATGCCCAACACACAGTCACCCCTCCCCCCACCCACCTCCCATTCCACCACCCCTTGTTCATTTCCCAGAGTTAGGAGTCTCCATGATCTGTCTCCCTCTCTGATATTTCCCACTCATTTTCTCTCTTTTCCCCTTTATTCTCTTTCACTATTTTTTATATTCTGCAAGCTAATGAGACCTTGCAATGTTTGTCAGTGTCTGACTGACTTATTTCCCTCAGCATAAGACCCTCCACTTCCATCCACGTCGAAGCAAATGTTGGGTATATGTCGTTACTAATGGCTGAGTAATATTTCATTGTATACATCTACCACATCTTCTTTATCCATTCTTCTTTCGATGGACACCAGGGCTCCATCCACAGTTTGGCTGTTGTGGACATTGCTGCTATAACCATTGGGGTGCAGATGTCTCAGCGTTTCACTGCATCTGTATCTTTGGGGTAAATATTCAGCAGTGCAAATGCTGTGTCATAGGACAGTTCTAGTTTTAACTCTTTGAGGAACCTCCACACAGTTTTCCAGAGTGGCTTTACCAGTTCTCATTCCCACCAAAAGTACAAGAGGGTTCCCCTTTCCCCACATCCTCTCCAACATTTGTTGTTTCCTACTTTGTTAATTTCCCCATTCTCACTGGTGTGAAGTGGTAACTCATTGTGGTTTTTATTTGTATTTCTCTGATGGCCAGTGAGGCAGAGCGTTTTCTCATGTGCTTGTTGGCAATGTCTATGTCTTCCTTTGTGAAATTTCTGTTCATGTCTTTTGCCCATTTCATGATTGGATTGTTTGTTTTTTGGCTGTTGAGTTTAATATGATCTTTATAGATATTGGATACTAGCCCTTTGTCTGAAATGTCATTTGAAAATATCTTCTCCCATTCTTTAGGTTGTCTTAGTTTTGTTGACTGTTTCTTTTGCTGTGAAGAAGCTTTTTATCTTGAGTAAATCCCAATAGTTCAGTTTTGCTTTTGTTTCCCTTCCCTTCATATATGTATCTTGCAGGAAGTTGCTGTTGCCTAGTTCAATAGAGTGTTGCCTGTGTTCTCCTCTAGGATTTTGATGGATTCTTGTCTCACATTTAGATATTTTCATTAAATTTAGGTTTATCTTTGTGTTTGGTGTAAGAAAATGGTCTAATTTCCTTCTTCTGCACCTGGCTGTCCAGTGTTCCCAGAACCATTTAGTGAAGAGTGTCTTTTTTCCAGTGAATAGTCTATCCTGCTTTGTCGAATATTACTTGACCAAACAGTTGAGGGCCCATTTCTGGATTCTCTATTCTGTTTCATTGATCATGTGTCATTTTATGCCAGTACTACACTGTCTTTTTGACCACAGTTGGTAGTACAACTTGAAATCTGGCTTTCTGTTGTCCTGGCTCTGGTTTTCATTTTTAATATTTGCCTGTCTTTGGAATATTACTTTACTAATTCCATACAAATGCTAAGATAATATTTTCCAACTATCTGAAGAATGTCCATGGTAGTTTGATAGAGATTTATTAAATGTGTAAATTGCCCTGGGTAGCATTGACATTTTCCCAATATTAATTCTTCCAATCCACGGGAATGGAATAATTTTCCATCTCTTTGTGTCTTCCTCAATATCTTTCAGAAGTGTTCTGTAGGTTTTAGGGTATAGATCCTTTACATCTTTGGTTCGGTTTATTCCCAGTAGTCTTATGCTTTTGGCTGCAATTGTAAGTGGGATCGACTCCCTAATTTCTCTTTCTTCAGCCTCATTGTTTATAGAAATTCCACTGACTTCTGGGCATTGAGTTTGTATCCTGCCACACTGACGGATTGCTGTATGAGTTCTAGCAATCTTGGGGTGTAGTCTTTTGGGTCTTCTATATAGTGTATCATTTCTGTGCAAAGAGGGAGAGTTTGACTTTTTCTTTGCCAACCTGAATGCCTTTTATTTCTTTGTTGCCTGATTGCTGAGGCTAGAACTTCTAATACTATGTTGAATATCAGTGCTGAGAGTGGACACCCATGTCGTGTTCCTGATCTTAGGGAAAGGCTCCCAGTATTTCCCAGTTGAAAGTGATATTTCCTGAGGGCTTTCCTTGATGGCTTTACAGATGCTGAGGAATGTTCCCTCTATCCCTACACTGAACAGTTTTGATCAGGAATGGATGCTGTATTCTGTGTAATGCTTTCTCTGCATCTATTGAGAGAATCACATGGTTCTTGTTTCTTCTCTTGTTGATATGATTTATCACATTGATTGCTTTATGAGTGTTGAACCAGCTTGCATCCTGCGATAAATTCCACTTGGTCATGGTGAATAATCTTAATGTACTGTTGCATCCTATTGACTAGTTTCTTGTTGAGAATTTTTGCAGCTGTGTTCAACAGGGAGATTGTTCTATAATTCTTCTTTTTTGTTGGCGTCTTTGCTTTTGGACTTAAGGTGATGCTGGCCTCATAGAACGAGTTTGGAAGTACTCCATCTCTATATTTCTGAAGAGATTTAGTAGAATAGGTATTGTTTCTTCTTTAAACATTTGAAAGAATTCCCCTGGAAAGCCATCTGTCCCTGGACTTTTGTATCTTGGAAGGTTTGTGATGACTGCTTCAATTTCCTCCCTGGTTATTGGCCTGTTCAGGTTTTCTAATTCTTCCTGTTCCTGTTTTGCTAGGTTGTGGTTTTCCAGAAGTGTATCCATTTCTTCTAGATTTCCTACTTTATTGGTGTACACCTGCTAATAATATGTTTTAAAAATCATTTGTTTTTCCTTGATTGTGATCTCTCCTCTTCCATCTATGCTTTAATAATTAGAGTCTTTTTTCTTTTGGATTTAATAATGGTGGCTAATGGTTTATCAATCTCATTAGTTCTTTCAATGAAACAAGTCCTGGTTTTATTGATATGTTTGACAGTTCTTCTGGTCTCTATTTCACTGAGTAATGCTCAAAACTTTATTAACTCTCTCTTTCTGCTGGGTTTAGTTTTTATTTGCTGTTCTTTCTTCAGCTCCTTTACGTTTAAGTTTTAGTTGTGTATTTGAGTTTCTTCCAATTTTTTGAGGTATACTTATATTGCAGTGTATTTCCCTCTCAGGACAGCTTTTCCTGTATTCCAAAGATTTTGAATGGTTGTATTTCCATTCTCATTGAAATTCTCATTCATTTTCATTCCCATTTCATTCTCATTTGTCCATGAATATTTTAATTCTTCTTGAATTCCCTGGTTTACCCTTTCATCTTTTAGCAGGATGGTCTTTAACCTACAAGTTTTTAAATTACTTCCAAATTTCTTCTTGTGATTGAGTTCAAGTTTAAAGATATTATGAGATGAAAATAGGCAAGGAAGTATCCTAATCTTTTGATATCAGTTCAGACCTGATTGTGACCCAGTATTTGGTCTATTCTGGGTAAAGTTCCATGTGCACTTGAGAATAATGTGTATTCGGTTGTGTTTTGATGTACACTTCTGGTGTGAGATCCATGTGGTCCAGTGAAATCCATGTGGTCCAGTGTATCATTTAAATCTCTTGTTTTCAGGATCCCTAGGTGGCTCAGTGGTTTGTCACCTGCCTTTGGCCCAGGGCACGAACCTGGAGTCTTGGGATCATGTCCCACATCAGGCTCCCAGCATGGAGCCTGCTTCTCCTTCTGCCTGTGTCTCTGCCTCTATCTCTCTATCATAAATAAATAAATAAATAAATAAATAAATAAATAAATAAATCTTTTAATAAATAAATAAATCTCTTGTTTCATGGAATATTACTCAGCCATTAGAAACAACAAATTGGCTATGATGTGGGTGGACCTGGAGGATATTATGCTGAGTGACATAAGTAAATTGGAAAGGACACACATTATATGGTCTCATTCATTTGGGGAATATAAAAAATAGTGAAAGGCAATAAAGGAAAAGGAGAAAAAATGAGTGAAAATATCAGTGAAAGTGACAAAACTTGAGTGATACCTAACTCTGGGAAATGAACAAGGGATAGTGGAAGGGGAGGTGGGTGGGGGTTGGGATGACTAGGTGATGGGCACTGAGGACACTTGGCAGGATGAGCACTGGGTGTTATGTGTTGGAAAATTGAACTCCAATAAAAAAATAAAGCTCTTGTTTCTTGGAGATCGTGTACTTAGAAGATGTGTCATTGGCCGTAAACAAGGTGTTGAAGTCTCCCAGTATTAGTGTATGATTATCTAAGTATGTGTCTATTTGTTTGCTAATTGATTGATATACTTGGCAGCTCCCAAATTAGGGGTAATATATTCATGATTGTTAGGTCCTCTTGTTGGATAGACCCTTTCTGTATGATATACTGTCCCTCTTCATCTATTACTACAGTCTTTAGGGGATAAAATTTAATTTATCTGATGTGAGGATTGTTATCATTGCTTTATTATTAGGACCATTGGTAAGTGGTCCTGCAAACTTTTTTCAGGCTGTAGGTATCCTTAGGTCTCAAATGAGTCTCTTGTAGACAGCAAATAGATGGATCTTCCTTTTTTGTCCAGTCTGAAACCCTGCACCTTTTGATGGGGTCATTGAGCCCATTCACGTTCAGAGTTACTATTGAAAGATATGAATTTAGTGTCATCATGATACCTATTCAGTCCCTGTTTTGTGGCTTGTTTCCTTGGACTTCCTCTTTCTTTTACATAGTCCCCCTTAATATTTCTTGCAGAGCTGGTTTGGTGCTCTCATATTCTGTCAGATTCTGCCTATCGTGGAAGCTCTATATCTGGCCTTCTATTCTTAATGTGAACCTTGTTTTATGAAGGATTCTTGGCTGCATGATATTCTCATTAAGCATCCTTTCTGGCCTGCCAGGGCTCTGTAGAGAGGTCTGCTGTTGCTATAATATTTCCCCCCATATAATTTAAGGATGTCTTGTCTATTTCTGCTTTAATGATTTTCTTATTTTTGGAATTTCTAAGTTTCTCTATGAAATATAATGGTGTTGAACTTTTTTTTAGGGGAACCTGCCTATCTCCTGGAACTGAATGCCTGTTTCCCTCCTCAAATTAGGGAGGTTCTCACCTATGATTTGTTCAAGCATGCTTCTGGTCTTAGGTCCCTCTTGACACCCTCTGGAACACCAATTAAACATAGATATTTGGTGGGTATCTGTCATTTCTAATGGCTGAGTAATATGCCATTGTATATATATACCACATCTTTATCTATTCATCTTTCAATATACCCACCATTTGCTTCAACGTGGATGGAACTGGAGGGTATTATGCTGAATGAAATAAGTCAACGGAGAAGGACAAACATTATATGGGGAATATAACGGGGAATATAAAAAATATTAAAAGTGAATAAAGGGGACAGGAGAAAAATGAGTGGGAAATATCAGAAAGAGAGCAGAATATGAGAGACCCCTAATGAGAGTCTGGGAAATGAACTAGGAGTGGTGGAAGAGGAGGTGGACAGGGTGTGGGGGTGACTGGGTGATGGGCACTGCGGTGGGCACTTGAAGGGGTGAGCACTGGGTGTTATTCTATATGTTGGCAAATTTAACATGAATAAAAAATAAATTTATAAAAAAAAGAAACATTTTTGAGAGGCGGGGCAAGGTGGCAGAAGAGTTGGGTCCCCAAGTCACCTGTCCCCACCAAATTACCTAGATAATCTTCAAATCATCCT
Source organism: Canis lupus familiaris (assembly GCF_011100685.1). Lineage (NCBI taxonomy): Eukaryota > Metazoa > Chordata > Mammalia > Carnivora > Canidae > Canis > Canis lupus. Next base: position 21,278,110 of record NC_049240.1, read on the forward strand.
GAAAACCTATGAATTCAGCATGAGATTTGAAGAGAGAGAGCAGCTAGAATGCTACAGTGAGAAGAGTTCATGCTTCTATTAAGGTAGGAAGACGGGGTAAAAAAGAAATAAAGAAACAAAAGGCATCCAAGGTGGAGGGGCCCCGCGAGGAGCCAGGCAAAGGCTGGGGTGAGTGTCCCCAAGACAGGAAAGCCCAGTTCTAGAGAAGCAAGAGTTTCTCCAACCTTTCCCAGTGGAAAGGCGCTGGCAGGGAGTTGGAGCCAGATCCCAGGAGGGGCAGTGATAACCTTTGGCTCCCTGAGACACTAACAAACACCTGTGCTCAAGGAAGAGCTTGCCACACCCTGTGCCTGAGCTCCCTAAAAGGCTGCAGCATGCATCCGACTGGACCTGGGAGAAGCTCAGAGGTGGCTCTGGTGGAAGTTCCAGGCTGAGGGGGCTTCACAGCACTGGGAGCAGCTGGGAAGTGGCTCCGGCAGAGACTGCACGAGGAGGGGGCTGTGCAGCCCTGGAGCACCTTGGAGGTGGATTAGGGGGTGGCTCCACACGGAGGGAAATGTACGACCCAGGAGAAGCTCAGACCGGCTCCTGCCAAGGCTCCGCATGGAGGGGGCTGCGCAGCACCAGGAGGAGCTCAGAGGCGGCTTGGGTGGAGGCTCTGTGCAGAGGGACCTGTGAGGCCCAGAGCATGATTCCAACAGCTCAGACCTGGGAGCACAGGGTTCCAGGGACACAGCCCAAGATCCAGTGCTAACCCCAGGACAGGCAGAAGCCAGGAGGGCACAGGAGAGCAAGGACACTCCTGCCACTGGAGATCCCCAAGTTGTGCAGATCAGTGGCCCCTGCCCCAGGAGCATCCAAGCTTCTGCAGACTGAGAGCTCCAAGGCTACTGCGGGAGTGAATCCAGGGCTCCAGAGATGGCCGCCACCACTGTTAATGTTCCTCCTGGGCCATCACAAGATAAACAAACCCCACTAAGCCTCAAAGTTGGCCTCACTGGATAAACAAGTTAAACATCTTTCACTGAACCCTCCAACAGGCAGGGGTCTGAGCAGATCCCCCAAGTGCTAACACCTGAAAATCAGCACAGCTGGCCAGTGGCCAGCCTCCCAGAAGACAAGCTGGAGGCACAGGGGAAAAATAAATTATTGAGCAAGCAGCACTGGAAAATTCCAGGGGAAATCGAGGCATTTACAGTATACAAAATCAGAGGATACTCCCCCTTGTTTTTTGTTTTTGGATTTCTGTTTGCTTCCCCCCAATTTTTATTCTCTTCTCTTTTTTCCTTCCTTTTTTTTCTTTTTCTTTTCATCTTTCTCTTCTCTCTTTTTCTCCTTTTCCCAATGCAACTTGTTTTTGGCCACTCTGCACTGAGCAAAATGACTAGAAGGAAAAACTCACTTCAAATAAAGAATCAGAAATAGTCTTCTCTCCCATAGAGTTATAAAATTGGGATTACAATTCAATGTCAGAAAGCCAATTCAGAAGCACTATTATACAGCTACTGGTGGCTCTAGAAAAAAGCAAAAAGGACTCAAGAGACTTCATGACTGCAGAATTTAGAGCTAATCAGGCAGAAATTAAAAATTGATTAAATGAGATGCACCAAACTCGAGATCCTAATGATGACAGTTAATGAGGTACAAAAAGAGTGAGTGACATAGAAGAGAAATTGATGGCAAAGTGGGAAACTGAGGATAAAATAGAAAAACAATTAAAAGAACATGAGGATAGGTTAACGGAAATAAGTGACAACCTGAGGAAGACAAAAATCTACAATTAATTGGGGTTTCCGAGGGCACTGAAAGGGACAGAGGTCCAGAATATGTATTTGAACAAATCACAGCTAAGAAGTTTCCTAATCTGGGAAGTGAAACAGACATTCAGATCCAGGAAATAGAGAGACCCCCCCAAAAAACAATAAAAAAGTTCAACTCCTCAACATTTAATAGTGAAGCTTGCAAAATCGAAAGATAAAGAGATGATCCTTAAAGCAGCAAGAGACAAAAATCTCTAACTTTTATAGGGAGAAATATTAGATTAACAGCAGACCTCTCCACAGAGACCTGGCAGGCCAGAAAGGGCTGGCAGGATATATTCAGGGGCCTAAATGAAAAGAACATGCAGCCAAGAATACTATATCCAAGAAGGCTCTAATTCAGAATGGAATGAGAGATTAAGAGCTTCCAAGACAGGCAGGAACTGAAAGAATATGTGACCACCAACCCAGCTGTGCAAGAAAATTTAAGAGGGACTCTTAAAATTCCTCTATAAGAGAAAGTCCAATGGAATAATCTACAAAAACAGGGACTGAGTAGGTATCATGATGACACTAAATTCATATCTTTCAATAGTAACTCTGAATGTGAATGGGCTCAATGACCCCATCAAAAGGCACAGGGTTTCAGACTGGATAAAAAAGCAGGACCCATCTATTTGCTGTCTACAAGAGACTCACTTTAGACAGAAGGACACCTACAGCCTGAAAATAAAAGGTTGGAGAACCATTTACCATTCAAATGGTCCTCAAAAGAAAGCAGGGGTAGCCATCCTTAGATCAGATAAACTAAAGTTTATCCCGAAGACTGTAGTGAGAGGTCAAGAAGGACACTATATCATACTTAAAGGATCTATCCAAGAAGAGGACTTAACAATCCTCAATATATATGCCCCAAGTGTGGGAACAGCCAAATATATCAATCAATTAATACCCAAAGTTAAGACATACTTAGATAATAATACACGTATACTTGGTGAGTTCCATCTAGTGCATTCTACACTCAATAGGTCTTCTAGGCACAAAATCTCCAAAGAAACAAGAGCATTAAATGACACACTGGACCGATGGATTTCACAGATATCTACAGAACTTTAGATCCAAACTCAACTGAATACACATACTTCTCAAGTGCACATGGAAATTTATCCAGAATAGACCACATACTGGGTCACAAATCAGGTCTTATCCAACACCAAAAGATTGGGATCATCCCCTGTGCTTTCTAAGACCATAATGTCTTGAAATTATAAACAAATCACAAGAAGATATTTGGAATTGTTTCAAACACGTGGAGGTTAAGGACCATCCTGCTAAAAGATGAATGAGTTAACCAGGAAATTAAGGAAGAATTAAAAAGATTCATGGAAACTAATGAGTTTGAATATACAACCATTCAGAATCTTTGGGATGCAGAAAAAGCAGTCCTGAGGGGGAAATACATCGGAATATGATCAGCCATCCAAAAACTGGAAATAACTCAAATACAAATCTAACCTTACACGTAAAGGAGGTAGAGAAGAAACAGCAAATAGATCCTACACCCAGAAGAAGAAGAGAGTTAATAATGATTCGAGCAAAACTCAATGATTTAGAGAAGAGAACAACTGTGAAACAGATCAACAAAACCAGGAGTTGGTTCTTTGAAAGAATTAATAAGATAGATAAACCATTAGCCAGCCTTATTAAAAAGGAGAGAGAAGACTCAAATTAATAAAATCATGAATGAGAAAGGAGAGATCACTAGCAACACCAAGGAAATACAAATGATTTAAAAACATATTATGAGCAGCAATATGCCAATAAATTAGGCAATATAGAAGAAAGGGACTCTTTTCTGGAAAGCCAAAAACTACCAAAACTGGAACTAGAATAAATAGAAAACCTGAACAGGCCAATAACCATGGAGGAAATTGAAGGAGTCATCAAAAATGTCCCAAAGACACAAAAGTGCAGGGCCAGATGGCTTCCCTGGGGAATTCTATCAAACGTTTAAAGAAGAACATGTACCTATTCTACTAAAGTTATAGAGAAAGATAGAAAGAGATGGAATACTTCCAAACTTGTTCTATGAAGCCAAAATCACCTTAATTCCAAAACCATACAAAGACCCCACCAAATAGGAGAAGTATAGACCAATATCCCAGATGAATATGGATGCCAAATCTCAACAAGATACTAGCCAATAGGATACAACAGTATAGTAAGAAGATTATTCACCATGACCAAGTGTGTTTTATCCCTGGAATGCAAGCCTGGTTCAACACTTGAAAAACAATGTGATTCATCGTGTCAGCAAGAGAAAAATCAAGAACCATATGATCCTCTCAGTAGATGCAGATACAGCATTTGACAAAATACAGCATCCATTCCTGATCAAAACTCTTCAGAGTGTAAGGATTGAAAGAACATTCTTCATAATCTTAAAAGCCATCTATGAAAAGCCCATAGCAAATATCATTCTCAATGGGGAAGCACTGGGAGCCTTTCCCCTAAGATCAGGAACAAGATACGGATGTCCACACTCACCACTGCTATTCAATGTAGTACTAGAAGTCCTAGTCTCAGCAATCAGACAACAAAAAGACATAAAGGCATTCAAATTGGCAAAGAAGAAATCAAACTCTCCCTCTTCACAGATGACATGATACTCTACATAGAAAACCCAAAAGACTCCACCTCAAGATTGTTCAGAAATCATACAGCAATTTGACACTGTGGCATAAAAAAAAATCAATGCCCAGAAGTCAGTGGCATTTCTATTCACTAACAATGAGACTGAAGAAAGAGAAATTAGGGAGTCAATCCCATTTACAATTGCACCCAAAAGCCTGAGACACCTATGAATAAACCTATCCAAAGAGGTAAAAGATCTATACCCTAAAAACTATAGAACACTTCTGAAAGAAATTGAGGAAAACACAAAGATATGGAAAAATATTCCATGCTCATGGTTTGGAAGAATTAATATTGTGAAAATGTCAGTTACCCAGGGCAATTTAAACCTTTAATGCAATCCCTATCAAAATACCATGGACTTTCTTCAGCGATTTGGGACTAATCATCTTAAGGTATGTGTGGAATCCAAAAAGACCCCGAATAGCCAGGGAAATTTTAAAAAGAAAACCATAGCTTGGGGCATCACAATGCCAGATTTCAGGGTGTACTACAAATCTGTGGTCATCAAGGCAGTGTGGTACTGGCACAAAAAACAGACACATAGATTAATGGAACAGAATAGAGAATCCAGAAGTGGACCTTCTATTTTATGGTGAACTCTTATTCGACAAAGGAGGAAAGACTATCCACTGGAAAAAAGTCTCTTCAATCAATGTTACTGGGAAAATTGAACATCCACATGCAGAAGAATGAAACAAGACCACTTGCTTGCACCACACACAAAATAAACTCAAAATGGATGAAAGATCTAAATGTGAGACAAGATCCCATCAAAATCCTAGAGGATAACACAGGCAACATCCTTTTTGAACTTGGCCACAGCAACTTCTTGCAAATTTCATCCATGAAGGCAAGAGAAACAAAAGCAAAAATGAACTATTGGGACTTCATCAAGACAAGAAGCTTTTGCACAGCAAAAGATACAGTCAACAAAACTAAAAGACAACCTACAGAATGGGAGAAAATATTTGCAAATGATATATCAGATAAAGGGCTAGTTTCCAAGATCTATAAAGAACCTATTAATCTCAACAGCAATGAAACAATCCAATCATGAAATGGGCAAAAGACATGAACAGAAATATCACAGATGAAGACATAGACGTGGCCAACAAGCACACGAGAAAATGCTCTGCATCACTGGCCCTCAGGGAAATGCAAATCAAAACCACAATGAGATAGGACCTCACACCAGTGAGAATGGGGGAAAATGAGCAAGGCAGGAAACAACAAAATTTGGAGAGGATGTGGAGAAAGGGGAACCCTCCTGCACTGTTGGTGGGAATGTGAACTGGTGCAGCCACTCTGGAAAACTGTGTGGAGGTTCCTCAAAGAGTTAAATATAGATCTTCCCTATGACCCAGCAATTGCACTGTTGGGGATTTACCCCAACGATACAGATGCAATGAAACGCCGGGACACTTGCACCCCAATGTTTATAGCAGCAATGTCCACAATAGCCAAACTGTGGAAGGAGCCTCGGTGTCCATCGAAAGATGAATGGATAAAGAATATATGGTTTCTGTATACAATGGAATATTATTTAGTCATTAGAAATGAAAAATACCCACCATTTGCTTCATCGTGGTTGGAACTGGAGGGTATTATGCTTAATGAAATAAGTCAGTTGGAGAAGGACAAACGTTATATGGTCTCCATTTGGGGAATATAAAAATAGTGAAAGGGAATGAAGGGGAAAGGAGAAAAAATGAATGGGAAATATCAGAAAGGGAGACAGAACATGAGAGACTCCTAACTCTGGGAATGAACTAAGGATGGTAGAATGGGAAGTGGTTGGGGGGTCAGGGTTATTCATGGATGGGCACTAAGGAGGTCATTTGATGAGAGGAGCACTGGGTGTTATTGTTTATGTTGGCAAATTGAATACCAATAAAAAATAAATTTATAATAAAATCAATTAATAAATAACATAAACATAGATTTTTCCTTCCAAGTTTATTTATTTCCCTTAACCATACCACATGGACTATAATTCTTTCCCCCTTTTTGCCTCTTCTTCCTTCCTTGCCATCAACTTGTGTCCTATGTCACTCTTCGTTCCTCTATGTTTTAACCCTCACTGATAGCATTGCATCTCCTTTAATTGATTTTTAATTTTGGCCTGAATAGATCTAAGTTCTGCTGTCATGGTTTATTGAATCCTTTATGCTTTTTTTCCCCTAGCCACAAGTAACTTTATTTTTTTAAATTTTTATTTATTTATTTATTTATTTATTTATTTATTTATTTATTTATGATAGTCACAGAGAGAGAGAGAGAGGCAGAGACACAGGCAGAGGGAGAAGCAGGCTCCATGCATGGGGAGCCTGATGTGGGATTCGATCCCGGGTCTCCAGGATCACGCCCTGGGCCAAAGGCAGGCACCAAACCGCTGCACCACCCAGGATCCCCCACAAGTAACTTTATAATTATGCTTCTAATTTGGCTTTCTGACATCTAATTGTAATCCAAATTCTGTAATTCTGTGCTAGAGATAAAATTTCTAACTCCTTCCTTTTTGGTGTGTTGTACTTTCTAGTCATTTCCTCAGTGTAGAGTGGTTGTTTGAGTAGGGTGAGTCAAGAATATCAACCACGACTTAAGTAAATTTCACCTCTAGGTGACTCTGACATGGTCTGAGACCAGAAAGTAAAAACAGTGATTAGAACAAAATAAAACAAAAATACCAGTAAAGCGAAAAACTAATTTTAAAACAAAGTAGTAAAATAATACAAGGCCAAGGATCCCAAAGAAGATGAAAAGAAAGTAACAAGGGAAAGGAAGAGAAAAAAGCAAAATAAAGAGAAATAAAGAAAAAAAAGGAGAAGAAAAGAAAAAGGGGATGACAGGGAATGGAGGTGGTGAAGAATTTGTAGTGGAGGGAGAATCTAAGTTGTCCTAGATGGTGATCCTTTAGGTTCTGAGTGCATTAAGTTCAGTATGTTAGAAGATGCTCAGTCCCAAATTTATATAATCCAGCAATACTTGAAGAAAACCCCAACATTGACCACCAAAACATAAACAAGATAAGTGAGGGGGTGCAGAATGAAAATGAAGAGAGAATATAATCTTACAGAATGAACCAGCACAGTATACCACTTGGTGTGGGTGCATGCTGGTCATGTTTTAGAAAGGGAGCACTTGACGGGATGAGCACTGGGTGTTATGCTATATGTTATCGAACTCCAATAAAAATACATTAAAAATAAATAAATAAATAATAAAAATACATATGGGCTGAAAAAAAAGAAATTTTTAACTTCTACTATTGTATGACAAAATGAAGCAGAGGAAACAAAAATCTTAACTCCTCCTCCCCCCCAAAAAAATGCCACATAACTTCCAAAATTAAACTGAGTATGTTGAAGGGAATCTAGAAGTGGATAAATATCTAGGACATGTGATTGTAGAAATATGAGAGTCTCCCTCTACTTGTGTCTCAGCCTCTTTCTGTGTGTGTCTCTCATGAATAAATAAATAAAAAAAAGTAAAAAAGAAAGAAATATGAGAGTCAAAAAGGAAGAAACAAAAATGAAGAGGTGGTAAAATATTGTAGTTAAGGTGCAAAAAGAGAACAAAATGGAAAGTTTTAGTATGATATAAAAAAGAACTGCATGGCAAAAAAGGGTAGAAAAAGGTATCATCTAGTTCTTTATACTGTAAATCCCTCGACTTGCCCTGGAGCTTTCCAGCACTTCTTGTTCCATAACTTGCTCTTCCCCTGTGCTTCCACCTGGTCTTCTGGAGGAAGGGCTACTGTGCTGATTCGCAGGTGTGTGTACTTGGGGAAGATGGCCCACCGCCACCAGGTGCAAGGCTCAGTGGGAGCTGTTTTTCCTTTGAGGCCTCTGTCCCCTGGTGGTCCCGCATCTCCCAGGCACAGGGTGAGACCAGGAGGGACAACAATACTGGCGGCGGCCAGCTCTCCAGGTCTGGAGTCAGCTCCCAGCAGTAACTACCACAGTCTCCCAGTCTGCCTTGGCCTGGATGCTCTGGGGGTCAATGGGCTCTGATCTGCACAGCCTGGGTGCCCCTGGCAGCAGGAGTGTCCTCGCTTTTCTGTTTCCCCTCGCCTCAGCCTATCCCAGGGGAAGTGAAGTATCCTGGGCTGTGTCCCCTGGTGCCCTGGGATCCAGGGCCTGAGCTACTCGAGTCATGCTCTTGGGGCTGCAGCTCAGGGAAGCAGCAGGGCGGAGGCCCATCTGTCCTGACCCCATGCCTGAATGACCAGCTTCTCCCCGAGGCCCCACTGGGTGCATGCTCCAGCCCGATACCGAGATCAGCCTGCTGTGTGCATTGCACTCTCCCCTGGGCACACCTCCTCTATTAGTGAACTCTGGGGCCCTTGAGGCTCCATTGCTCCTCCTGCCATACTGCCTGAGTTCACTGCTCAGTGCCATTTTGTCTGGGAAGAATCCAGGGTGGATTTATAAAATTATCGCTTCTCTGGGGCTGTGCTTCATGTCCCTGAGGATTTCCCACCAGGCTTTCACACTGCTTCTCACAGTGCCCCTCCCCCACTTGATTGCTTTTTTTCTGCCTCCCTACCTTGTTAGAAGCAAAATATCTCTCTGTAGCATTCCAGCTGATCTCTCTTTAAAACTCAGTGGAATTCCAGTATCAGTAACACTTTTATTTATTTATTTTTTCAGTAACACTTTTAATTCTTGTTCCTGATCCTCCACATGTGAGACTCTCTGCAGACTGCACATTGATCCCAGAATCCTTTCTAGCTCATTTCCTTCGTATTGAAAGGGATATTTCTCCACTGAGTCTCCCCTCCTACCCCTCCTCTTGTTCCCAAACCCTTGTGACTAAATTTTCCTGAGAAAGAATCCTCTCCCTTAGCCAGAGGGCTGTGGCAGATGCAACCCCAGGTGCAGCTACATGCCATGCCCTGGGGTGCTTTATGGGGACCTAGGCTGCATGTGATTGCTAAAATGAGTGATACCAAGAACAAGGGTTCTTGGGATCCAGAGATAGCTTCCCCATGGATTCCATGGGAGACCAAGGAGTTCAGTCATGGGCTGAACTTTAAGATGAAACAGACACAGGAGATCAAAAGATGCTGAAGAGAGGAAACAGGCCACCTGAGGATAGAGGGTGACCAATTTCAAGGTTCTAAGGTCAAGAAGACAGCATTCTCACTCAAGGCCAGCCATGGGGGTCTATGCAATGATAGAGGTGCAGGTCTGAGGGAGGGTGGTTTCTGTTGAGACTGACATAATAAACCAATGTCCCGATAAAGGGTGTCAAATGAGTTTTTCATTTGTTTCCAGTGGATAGAAGAGTTACATTTGCAGTACACTGTAGCCTGTTAAGGATGCAGTAGTTTTACAACTTGTTTTCTGGGCAGACCCGAGTGTAGGCTCTTGGGATGCTCCCTGGGCTGGGAATTTTAAAGGCCTGACTGACCCTGTTTATGTAGCCACAGCTCTCCCCCTCATCTTCCCACAGAGCTTGTTTCCTAGGATCAACCACACAGAGGCCCAGAGGCTCTTCAGCCCAGAGCCAGATTCTCTGCTCCCATGTGATTCTGCTAATCTAACTAGTGAGTAATAGGTCTGTTTCCAACATCAGGGACATTATCCCACTCTTAAACCTTCCCTATGGTCTGCTAGGAGTTTCTCCAATCCTACTAAGGCTGGAGTTAAAGTTTGGTAGACTTCGACAAGGGATAAGAGAAAAGGCTGTGCATTTCATTCACTTCACTTATAGACTGGGGGACTTTGAGCAAAATAGATTACTTCTAATGTCGTGTTCACCTCTCTAAGTGGCCAAAGGTGCCATAAGGTGGAAGGGGTTTGGGAAAATCCTTTGTCTCCCAATATTCTGAGTTCAGAGAGGGCACAGGCTGGTGATAGGTTGTGCAGAGTTGTTTTCCTTCTCCAAGGAGCCCTGCAAACCATGAAGGTACCCTAGATTTTTCAGGATTCATTCATTGATCGATTGTTTGGTAAGGGGGTGTGTCAACAACATACCCATGACCACTCCTCTCTGCTCTTCTGATATTGGAAACACAAAGGTGTTGGCAAATTCATAGAAGAGAAACAGGCAGGAATCAAGATAGAGGAATCAGTTGCCCAGGGTGGGGGGTGGGGCACAGGGAGGCCATCAATGTGCCCAAAACAATGGCACGAGGAGAGTGACTTCCTCTCAGAGGGACAGGGATGCTCAGCAGCTTCTTGATGACTTCAGTTATTAAATTTGAGAGTGAAAGGGTCCAGAGATATGGATCTTATCCTCCCCATCCCCGGAGAAGGGATCCAGGTCCCTGGAGGAATGCGTGCTGAGGGCAGAGTGGTGCTCCAGGTTCAGGGACACAACCCCAGGAACAGTGACACAATTTCTCTCATCACCTGTGACTCCATTCTCTCTCCGCCAAGGCCTTCCTGTCTTTGTCATTGCTCCAATGTACACAAAAGCCTGTCTTACAAATTCTGAGTAGGACATGGACATCAGCTATATGCATGACACATACATCTGGCTTCTAGCACCTCTATCCTCTATTTCTTGATTAACAAGAAATTCCCTCTGTGACTTTACCTTGTCTTACAGTTAGATAATTATCATTCTGGGAATGCCTGAGTGGCTCAGTGGTTGAGTGCTTTCCTCTCAGGGGTTGATCGTAGGACTTGGGATAGAGTCCCCCATCGGGCTCCTTGCACCTGATTCTCCCTCTGCCTGTATCTCTGCCTCCCTCTCTCTCTGCATCTTTCATAAATGATTATCATTCTTGAGAACATGGTCCCAAACTGCTGCTGGTGCATCGTGTCTCCATTTTCTATATTGTATCTGACCCTGCTCACCTCACCTCATCTACTGGCATCACCCTGACTCCTGACCTCCCTGACCTCCGGGTTTGGATCACTGAATGTCGCTGCTCTGCCATGAATGGTAGGCAGGGTGGAGGTCTGGGAGTCAGAAGGGCACATGTAACCACCCCTCCACATGGGGTGTCCCCTAAAGTCAGGCTCTGCTCAGATCTCTCCAAATGAGGGTTATCCTTCTCTGGTGGTTTCTGAAATGCCTCATTCTTCTATTCATTTCAAGAATGAAGAAGTCCCCTATACACATTCAAGAGAAGGTGCAGAAAAACCAGGTTAGAGAAAAAATGACCTAGAAGAAGAAAAGTGAAGAGTTCAGGATGAAAACAGTAAAGCAACCAAGGGTACATGCAGATGCATTTATCCAGCCCATATCAAATGTGATCTCACTGTGTGCTATGCTCTATTAGATGTTGGGGTTTATGCAGTTGGTCATATTTTTATTATTATTAATCATTTCTGAGGACCAGCTCCTATTCCCATTGTCACTGGGAAGCGTTAAAGTCCTACCTTATGTTTGGTTAGAATATCTTAGGAATAGAGCAGGAGAGGCCTTTGGTCTTCGATGGAGCCAATCTCTTGAGATACACACTGCTGTGGAGATCTGATGTTGTACAAAGGATGATTCTGTTGCTGCCAAGTGCTGGTAGAGCCTGGGACCCACTCTCATTGCACCAATATGTCACACCACAGCAATGCTTGGCTACCCTCAGTTTTGGCTGGGGGTGTAAGTGTGCTCTAGAGATGGGCAGCATAGAAGACATCCCTCGCAGCACATGCCTCTGGTTCCAGCAGAATTGAGGTGGGAGGGATGGTCAGTAGCACAGTTCCCTCCATCCCTCCTTGCACAATCCTCAGTCCTGAGACAAAAATAAAATCTGAAAAAAAAATAAAAAAAATAAAATCTGTACTTCCCTGCCTGTGAGAGAGGTTCAACTTCAGCTACCTTAGGCCATCACTGGGTGGACGGAATCTAGAGGAATGTTTGAAAGCTGCTGGTCTGGTGGCACATACATGTGATCAAGGCCCTGCAGAGTAAGTCTCGTGGTCTGACCAAGCCCAGGACAAGCTCTAGACAGGGCAAACAGGGTTTCTGTTCCTGTCTGATTTCACTACTATAACCACACAGTACCGGGCCTGCTCCCCTTACCAGGATCTTGGACCAGCCTCAGACTTTCCCTCATGCCTGCCTGGAACCCATGGCCCAGTCTTCCAGAAGCAGGGCAAATTCTGGCTTGATCTGGTATTGATGCAGCCTCATCTGCTTTAGAAAAACCCAAATCCCATATTTAGACTAAAGGATATTGGGAAGATACTTTATCTCTACCATCACATTCATCTCCTCTGTGGACTACAATATGTATGGGTTGTTCTGAAGATTCAGTGTGTTCCAGATATAGGAGTCTCTCATAGTTTGTGTCACTCTCTAATTTTTCCCACTTAATTCCACTCCTTTTCCTCATAATTCCTTTCTCTATTTCCTAAATGCCAGGAGGAGGGCATTTGATGGGAAGAGCACTGGGTGTTACAATATATTGGCAAATTGAATTTACATAAAACTAAATAAATAAGCTTTTAAAAATATATAAATGTTTGTTTCAAGTACCTAAGAGCACCCCAAGCACAAAGCAGTCAATATAGCCCAGTGGGATGCCACCCACATGGCCCATTGCACATGCCACACAACCGCTGCCCATAGACCCGCAGCCCATTGCAACTAATCCAGAGTTTCCCGGATTGGATCTTTTATCTACTGACTAAGGAGGGTCACATAAAAAAATGATCAATCTGAGCATTCCCATGCCATAGACTATAATGGGTGTTGTAGGTGATCGAGAAGTGAAATGAGCAATTAATGGTTAAGAGAAAGAAGAGGGAGTGAAGCAGGAGTGAGCAGAAAGAGGGAGCAAAACATGGGACAAGAAAGTCATAGAAAATTTGGTGGTTTCTTTGAAGAATCAGATGTCAGACCTTGTTTCCTTGTTCGGGATATGGAATCTGAGACCGGGGAAAGTGCAGAGACTCAAGGCCATTCCCGTCATAGATTTGAAAAGATGTTGTTTCTAGGGGTGTGTAGTTGAGAAGACTAGAACAGAAGGCAAAATTGAGTTCCTGGGTTGAGGACATAGATCCTAGGATCTGTGACTCATCCTCCTGTGTGCTTAACTGTCTCCTATTCTTTCCTCAGACCATCCATCACCGTTTGTATGCTGCTGCACAAGGAATATTATTTTGGTGACTGTGGAGACTCAGATTCTTAAATCAACATAGTAATTTATTTCCTGTCATTCATTTCACTCTCTTTTGTTTTGTAAGTAGTTATTTACTTCATTGTGAGGTAGAGAGAGAGAGAGAGAGAAGAGAGAGAGTCTTTGGGTAGGAGAGGCAGAAAGTGAGAGAGAATCCCATGAATATTGCCTGCAAATCCTGCTATCGAGCTCAAACCAGCACCCTGAATTCAGTACAAGAGCCAACCCTTCAATAAGATACTGAACCTACTAAGTCACCAGGCACCACCATCCTCTCTCTTAATGAAATGCTCCTATGGAGGATCCTCATCTTGCAGCAGTTGCTGTCATCCAGCACTTGACAAGTTGGGATCTTTCAATGTATAATATCTTCTGCCATGCCCCATAACTTCCCTAGCCTTCTCCTAGTAGGTGGTCCCCAGTGTACTTGGAAAATTTAAAGTATAGATCACAGCCAGATAGTTCATTCAGAGAGATTTCTGACCCACAGCCAATCAGGGAACCAGCCCATTATCTTGTAGTTATTCAAGGGAGAAGGCCTAGTCTATATCAGATAGAGTGTAAGATGTTTTGCAGCTGTACCCTGGTGCTTTTTTTACACCAAAATCTTTGGTCGAACTGGTTCAATATTCTACCGAATAACCTTATACCACTCTAGCACAGGCTCAGGATTCTAACCATAACCATTGTCCCACCAAAACCTATGGAAAACAGAGCTTTCCTAACACTTGTCTCAATTTCCTATCTAGGACCACCGATTCATTCACAATCACATAGGGTGCCTCACTTCTGGACAGCTCTCTATAGACTCCCCATACAATAACTTCTCATCAAGGCATAACTGAAGCCTTCCATTTAAACACTAGAGTGAGTTTGCACCCTGCAGTCTGATGCTGGGGCTCTGCTCAACACAAATAATAGTGGCTGACTCCCTTGCTCTAACATGATCTGAGTCAATAATCTTTAATTACTTTCATTTAGTTGGCCATTGTTCACTGTACACGCAATCACAAGGGGTCCACAGAACATCTTCAGATCCTCCTGTTGCTTTGAGCAAGAGTAGTGTTCACAGAGGCCCCCTGTGCCTTGCTCTTGGCAGCTATCAAGTCCATGGGAGGAGCCCTCCCATGAAGAGGGAGCCCTCAATCTGAAATGAGTTCTCTGAGGCAGTTCCTAAGCAGTTTGTACTCAGTATGGCACCTGGATCTTGTTTTTGTTCCCACATCTTGGGACTATTATGGAATCAGACTATTTTTAGGTCCCCTTATTCTGTCTTTTGGTTACCATTTTGTGCTGTGTTGTGCAGTGTAAAACTGGTGTGTGTCATAAAAAGAAGTATCTGACCATAGAAGCATGAATAGTGCCCTATGAGTCTTCACTGTGTCAGCATCACAGAGAAGTGAGTGTGAAGATCTCATAGGACTGGGGTTCACCCTGAAGAAGAACTTTGCTGAGGCTCAGCAATCCCATCAGTTGAGTTTCTCTGACTATGTCAGTTTTGTGTCCTGAGGGTATTCACTCTGAGGTTGTGCCTGCTGTGATGGACACATCATTGGCTGTTGTTCTGCGGTGATTATTTGTAATTTTGGGGGTCTCATGGCATGAGGTACACAAATGTGATATTTCCATATTGTCACCAGCTGTCTTGGGATCATCTAAACATGAACCCTCTCCTCTACCTGAAATCGTGTTTGTTTCTCCTATGTCTGCTTCTCACGATTTTAATTCTTGATCCACACCACTTCACCAATGTTTTGGGTCTTCAAGGCCACCTCTGGATCAATGGAACTGAACAAATTCATTCCCTAGGGAAATCTCTTAGAAAAGAAGGAAAATGAATGGGCAGCACCATTGGTTGATACACTGAGGCCTCACAAAGGAATTCAGTATCAAATTAGTTTCATTAACCATTTGTTTGGCCAAGCTAAAGAAAAATTTGACAATGCTAGGCAAGAATAAAGTAGAAGCACCTCTTTAGTAAATGATCCTACTCGCCTTCCTCTAGTTGTTTGTCTCCACTTATTGTTGTTGTCCTGTGTCGCTTCCTCATGCACCTCCTTCCCACTCCTCCCCTTCTCCAGATACCTCATTTTCCACAATTCACCATAAGCAGGAAACTGCCACTTGATTCTAAAAATTTAACCCTCCCATAGCCAGGTGTGAGGAAACAGTATATGGTTGAAATATTGAACTGAGCTTAATGAAAACATGCACTTGAATTTTTTTCTAACCCTCCAAAAAAGCCAAGGCATATTTCTATGCTAATAGAATTCTTTAGATGCAGGTATGACCTGGTGTTACCTATCCATTATCAGCTTATACACACACTCATGGTTTGGATATTCAGATGACCCATTTTGAATAACAAAGCTGTTTGGACTGACCTGGAAAGTTACCTACAAGATCTTCTTTTCTATGGTAAATTAATTGTCAATGACATATACAGAGAACAGGGGAGTGGCCAGACCCTTGATTTTCTCTTGGGTCATGATCTCAGTCTCCTGAGATCAAGCCATCCTCAGGTTCCATGCTGAGCAAGGATCCTGCTAAGAGATTCCCTTCTTCCTCATCTATCTATACCCCTATCTAGACACACTCTTTCCCTCTTTCAAGAAGAAAATAATAAAACAAGAATGAAATAAAATTAATTCAGCTTTCAAGCCATCCAAAAGATCTCAATGAATGCTATGTGTATTCATCAAAATGAAGGTGAGTCTGAGAAATCAATATGGTTCATGACTCAAAGTATATGACATATTCAAAACAATAAAGCTGTAGAATGTGAAATGTATCCATGTATTTTCGATCAGTCTTCACAGGAAGTAATATAGAGTTCAAAGAAATTACAATTTTGCTGGAACACAGTTCATTTTTTAAAAAATTTTATTTATTTATGATAGGCACACAGTGAGAGAGAGAGAGAGAGAAGCAGAGACACAGGCAGAGGGAGAAGCAGACTCCATGCACCGGGAGCCTGATGTGGGATTCGATTCCGGGTCTCCAGGATTGCGCCCTGGGCCAAAGGCAGGCGCTAAACCACTGCACCACCCAGGGATCCCTGGGACACAGTTCATTAAGATATAACCTATTTAAAGAGAGGAAAATATTTTCAGCTGTCCATTTAAATAGGAAAAACTTTCAGAATCCTGTGAGTTCCCTTGGTGCAAGTACACAGAAGCAAAGATGGTTTCCCAGTCCATTCCCTTCAGTAATACTCGTTCTTTCACTGTAAATTAGGAGCTGGAATATCCATAAATCTAGGAATTTCAGCACCCAGACTGGAAGACACTACTATACTACATGCAGAGATGGAAACATCTTAAAGAACAGCTAGGATATTATTGAAGTTTTTCACCACTAAGGTAAGGCAAATGTTCCTCAAATGTTCCTTAAATGTTCCTCGCAGCCTTGTCCTGATCTTCAACTGGAGATGTTTCTGAAGTAAGAGAGAAATGTGAAAAACTTCCCTGATACATCGCTAAAAGGGACCTTATAAGGTCTATGTAAAAAGAACAATGGAACTCCAAGAGGTTCAAACTTTAACTTTAAAAAAATTCAGAATTGGACATAATAAAAAGCTACTCAAACAGGCATCTCTTTTTTTCTTCAGGAAAATTGCTATTTTGGTTCTTTATTATCCAAGTTGAGTATCTCATAAAGTAGCATTTATTTATTTGTTGTTATTGTTGGAGTTCAATTTACCAACATATAGCATCACACCCAGAGCTATCCCATCACGTGCCCCTCTAGTGCCTATCACCTAATCATCCCAATCCCTCACCCAACTCCATTTCCAGTTCCCTTAGTTCATTTACCAGAGAAAGGTGTCTCTTATGTCTTTTTCAAGAGGGAGAGAGAATCTTTTTTTTCTTTTTTTTTATTTATGATAGGCACACAGTGAGAGAGAGAGGCAGAGACAGAGGCAGAGGGAGAAGCAGGCTCCATGCACCAGGAGCCCAATGTGGGATTCGATCCCGGGTCTCCAGGATCATGCCCTGGGCCAAAGTCAGGCGCCAAACCGCTGCACCACCCAGGGATCCCAGGGAGAGAGAATCTTAAGCAGGCTCCAGGCATAGCAAGTGGCTGTCATGTGGCTTTATCTCAAGAACCTGAGGTCATGATCTGTGGCAAAAATCCAGAGTCACAAGCTTAACCAACTGAGACACAGAGGCCTCCCAATGCTCAATCGCTTTTTCTTACAGAATAACAATTCCTTGTATGGATTGATCTGAAGAATCTTTTTCATTCACTTAAAAAGGGACAGCTTCATGGTCTCTAGTTGAATGATACTAAATAAAGGTGAATTTATTTGCAAAAGAAACTTGAATTTCTTGGGAAAGGACATATTTCTTGAACTAACCATCTGAATCCGTTTAGGTGAAGCCCTTAAAATTTTTTATCAGATGGATAGAAGATGGTTGAGCAGAGGTCCTCATGTCAGCTAGGCCCCTAAATTTAGCTACATAACTATAAAGCCATCCTGAACACCAGTGAATTCAAGCTGCAATCTAAGCAAGATTGACTGACTCTACAAATAGAAAAGTGAAAAATTTTTGCCTGGTGGATATAAAAAAACAAAACGAAGGGATTTATCAGAGGATAATGGGCAGCATGGAGGTAGCATGTGTAAGCTAGTTGCTTGAAAGTAAAAGAGCCCCGATGTTCAAAATCTGGACCTTTAGAAATGTGCTCCTCAAGAGACTTCCCTACCCTCCCATAGGTGAAAGGGCCCAGAACCACAGGTAAGTGAGTAGGATCTCAATATTCCTGGAAGCCAGAAAGTACCCAAGCACCTGAGCCAGCAGAGTTCCCATGTATTGGTTCAGGGAAGTGGGTTTAGATCAGCACGTATGAGAGAATATTCAACTTGAGGTGCAATCACCCACTGTCGTAGGCTTGGCCAGGAGACCATGGTGGGTCCATACAAGGGATTGGAACACATCCTCTCCCTTCCTCTGGGAGGTAGATTATGTGACCATTGGACAGGTTGAATGTTCTCTTTGTGGGGGACCAGCCACCACAGAAAGGGACAAACTTCCCTTTCCTCCAGGAAGAGGGGGTAAGAGCAAGAGTGGCAAAGACTCTCCCTGGGGAAACATAAACATTGCATATTTCAGTGTCCCTCCATGTCTGCTAGGGGAGAATTGTAGAGTCTGCACTGGAGTCTGCAGATTTGTCAATTATCACTTCACTCATCTCCAAGGCTGGAGATTAAGGTGTGGTCTATTTTCCTCTCACCCGGAAAATGAGTATGAAAAGTTTCAGGGAACAAATCGCTCACAGAGCAAAGAGCTTACAGTGAGCCTGGACCCTGACAAGGTCGGCACAACACCACCCAGGCACAGACCCATGAAAATCTGTGCAGAAGGCCCTTCCTGGGAGGATCACCTGGAAGAACAGGTGACCAGCACATTTCTTGACCAAACAGAACTGGAACCTCCAGCATTGGGGGAACATAGCAAAGCAACTCAAGGTTTTCCTTGAGGCCAGGAGGGCCCAGGACAGCCAGAATGCTCCTGCCACTGGAGGGCCCCTGAGGTGTGCAGATCAGTTGCCCCTGCCCCAGAGCATCTAGGCCCCTGCAGCCTGAGAGCTGTGGTAGTTACTGTGGTAGCTGACTCCAGGTCTGCAGAGCTGGTCTCCATGACCGTTGTTCCTCCTGGGGCCTCATAGGATAAAAAACAGCCACTGAGCCTCACATTGGCCTCACAGGATAAACAGGATAAACATCTCTCTTGAGCCATTCCCCAGGCAGGGGCCTGAGCAGCTCACCCAGGTGCTCACATCTAAGATCAGCACAGAAGACAGCTCTCCCAGAAGACCAGCTTGATGGACATGGGAAAAGCAAGTTATTGACCAAACAGCACTGGAAAGTTCCAGGGGAATCCAAGGGATTTACAGTATATAGAATCAGAAGATACTCCCCCTTGTTTTTTGATTTCTGATGCTACCCTAACCTTTTTTTCTCTTTTTTTTCCCTTCTCTCTTTTTCCCCTTTCTCCATAAAAACTTGTTTTTGGCCACTATGCACAGAGCAAAATGAAAAACTCACTTCAAAAGGAAGAATCAGAAATAGTCTCTCTCCCACAAAGTTACAAAATTTGGATTACAATTCAATGTCAGAAAGCCAATTCAGAAGCACTATTATAAAGCTATTGGTGGCTCTAGAAAAAAGCATAAAGGAGGGGGATCCCTGGGTGATGCAGCAGTTTGGCGCCTGCCTTTTGCCCAGGGCACAATCCTGGAGACCCAGGATCGAGTCTTACGTCGGGCTACCAGTACATGGAGCCTCCTTCTCCCTCTGCCTGCGTCTCTGCCTGTGTGTGTGTGTGTGTGTGTGTGTGTGTGTGTGTGTGACTATCATAAAAAAAGCATAAAGGACTCAAGAGACTTCATGACTGCAGAATTTAGATCTAATCAGGCAGAAATTAAAAATCGATTAAATGAGATGCAATCCAAACTAGAAGTCCTAACAACAAGGGTTAACAAGGTGGAAGAATGAGTGAGTGACATAGAAGACAAATTGATGGCAAGGAGGGAAACTTAGGAAAAAAAGAGAAAAACAATTAAAACATCATGAGGATAGGTTAAGGGAAATAAATAACAGGCACAGAAGGAGAAATCTACATTTAATTGGGGTTCCCGAGGGCGCCAAAAGGGACAGAGCATAAGATACCTAGGAATAATCCTAACCAAAGAGGTAAAGGATCTATACCCTAAAAACTACAGAACACTTCGGAAAGAAATTGAGGAACATACAAAGAGATGGAAAAATATTTCACGCTCAGGAATTGGAAGAATTAGTATTGTGAAAATGTTAATGCTGCCCAGGGCAATTTACACATTTAATGCAATCCTTATCAAAATATCATGGACATGCTTCAGAGAGTCAGAATAAATTTTCTTAAGTGTTTTGTGGAAACAGAAAACCCTCAAATACCCAGTGGAATATTAAAAAAAAAAGATAGCTGGGGGAGTCACAATGCCAGATTTCAGGGTGTACTACAAAGCTGTGGTCATCAGGACAGTATGGTACTGACACAAAAACAGACACATAGATCAATGGAACAGAATCGAGAATCCAGAAGTGGACCCTCAACTTTATGGTCAACTAATATTTGACAAAGGAGGAAAGACTATCCACTGGACAAAAGACAGTCTCTTCAATAAATGGTGCTGGGAAATTGGACATCCACATGCAGAGGAATGAAACTGGACCCTTCTCTTATAGCATAAACAAATATAAACTCAAAATGGATGAAAGAACTAAATGTGAGACACTATTCCATCAAATTCTAGATGAGAACTCAGGCAACACCCTTTTTGAGCTTCGGCACAATAACTTCTTGCAAGATACATCGGTTAAGGCAAGACAAACAAAAGCAAAAATGAACTATATGGACTTCATCAAGATAACAAGCCTTTGCACAGCAAAAGCAAGAGTCAACAAACTAAAAGACATCATACAGAAAGGGAGAAGATATTTTCAAATGCCGTATCTGATAAAGGACTAGAATCAAAGATCTAAAAAAAAAAAGTATTAAACTCAAAGCTAAGAAACAAAGAATCCAATTATGAAATAGGCAAAGATATGAACAGAAATCTCACAGAGGAAGACATAGACATGGCCAACGTGCACATGAGAAAATGCTCCGCATCACTTGCCATCATGGAAATACAAATCAAAACCACAATGAGTACCACCTCACAGCAGTGAGATTGGGGAAAATTAACAAAGCAGGAAACTACAAATGTTGGAGAGGATGCGGAGAAAAGGGCACCCTCTTACACTGTTGGTGGGAATGTGAAATGGTGCAGCCACTCTGGAAAACTGCGTGGAGATTCCTCAAAGAGTTAAAAATAGACCTGCCCTATGACCCAGGAATTGCACTGTTGGGGATTTACCCAAAGATACAGATACAATGAAACTCCGGGACACCTGCACCCCAATGTTTCTGGCAGCAATGTCCACAATAGCCAAACTGTGGAAGGAGCCTTGGTGTCCATCGAAAGATGAATGGATAAAGAAGATGTGGTTTATGTATACATTGGAATATTACTCAGCCATTAGAAATGACAAATACCCACCATTCGCTTCGACGTGGATTAAACTGGAGGGTATTATGCTGAGTGAAATAAGTCAATCAGAGAAGGACAAACATATGTTCTCATTCATTTGGGGAATGTAAATAATGGTGAAAGGGCATAGAAGGGAAGGGAGAAGAAATGGGTAGGAAATATCAAAAATTGAGACAGAACATAAAGCTTCCTAACTCTGGGAACCAAACTAGGGGTGTTGGAAGGGGAGGAGGGTGGGGTTGGGAGTGAATAGGTGATGGGCACTGAGGGTGGCACTTGATGGGATGAGCACTGGGTGTTATTCTGTATGTTGGCAAGTTGAACACCAATAAAAAATAAATTTATTATTTTAAGGAAAATAATAAAAAATAAATAAAAATAAATTAAAAAAAAGAAGATGTGGTATATGGGTGAGACATAAAGGAGATCCACATAGGAAGCCCTTGTAGCAAGTCCACCATAATAACGGGTTATGTTAAATGACATGCTTTCTCCCCCTGCTACGTGACACCAGTGCATTGCTCTGTGCCAGGAGGAAGTAGGTGCTCAGATTGCTGAAGGCACCAAATCCATTTCTGTTGGGCTCTGGACCCAGGGAGCTGGAGCATCTCCCAGAATTCCATACCTACCTGGGCTGGCTCTAGGGTTTTTCTCCATTACACTTCTCAAGTAGGTGCAAATGAAGCCATGACTCTATCACAGCCTCTGTGTTGAGCTTTAGAAGATGGGCCAGTAACCTCACCTCCAGGGATCATCTTTCCCAAGGGCCTAGAAAGGAAGTAGGGAAATTTGAGTGGGAGTGGAAGTACCTTCAGTGTGAGAACTGTTATCCAATGGAAGGGAGCTACACAGAGAGGAGAGTGAAGCTCAGGATAGCATCACTATTCCTCACTTTGTGCCTGCGGACACGTCACTCCACCTCTCTGAGCAGTGGTTCTTGGATCAGGGCCTTTCTATAGCACTGGTGCCCCTGAAATTGTTGAGAAGACAATGAAAGCTGTATCATACAGGTTGCGCTGGATGAATAGACCAAGCACTGCTTTCTCCATTTTGGCAGTGAAGCTCCTACTTTTATAGATGCACAAGTTCAGCCTCAGGGAGGCCAGGGATATGTCCAATTTCTCACAGGATGAATCTTGCTGGATCCACATGTGACCATAGCTATTCTCGTTGCTCTGCCCCAAAACAACCAGCAGGGCTGGCCTTCTGGTTACACCAGATAGGGGTCTCCTAAGCCTGAGGAGGCACTTGGGAGGGGTGGGGAAAGCAATATTTATAGGCCATTACCCAGGGCCTTGTTTTCTCATTAAATCCTAAGAACTTCAATGAGTGCTATTGTCCCCATTTAGCAGCGGAGGGACCCTGGGCTCAGAAAGGTGACTCTCACTTACCAACAATACATTGGAGAAGGGAAGTTCATACTCCCTGCCCCAGGAGGCCCTTGCCCACAGCATCAAGTAAGTTTTTGGAAGAATGAAGTGAGAGAGTACAATACAGGGACATACAGTGAGTCCTTAGGCTTCAGGAGATCAATAGGCCTTCCTCAATCTGGAGAAGATAAGAGGTCAAAATGCCAGCATCTCTAGGCCCTGGAAGTCCTTACAAGACTCAAAGCTCCAGAGGGGCAAGCCTCATGCCACCCACCCAACCAAACCACCTCTGGTTGACAAAATCCTTCCATGCCTTTCTTCAGGAGGAGTACATTGGCTTCAGGATGGCACAAGAGTTCCAGGGGCAGGTTGAACCTGCACGACCTTTCTTCCACCCACTCCACAAGGCAGCACATAGAGACTCACCAGGCTTTCTCCCACAGGCTACCAGGTCAGCTCCAGCCATCCACACAGGGATGTAGAGACTTAGCAGCCCATGTGGTCTTTAAGGTTCCTCTCCTCCCTGCCCGATGGAGAGTGTGTCTCTCCCTTCTTTGTGCCTCCTGTGCCCAGTGGCTCCAGGGTGAGGGTTTAGTCTTTGGGGCCTGTGTGCCTGCCACCCTCTAAGTGTAGTGTCTCCATTGTGCCCCCAAGGGGACACTGGGAGGCTCTTAAACCCCCATTTCCCCAGGGAGGTCCCCTATTCCCAAGATCCAACAGGAATATCCACCTCTTCATTGGAACAACAGATTCCAAGTAATGTTTTTTGGTGGAAAATTCATTTTCATTCTTACTGCTCATGTGTTCTCTGACATCCAGTAGCCTCCTGACCCTCTCAGACCCTCGGTTTCTTTAACTCTGCCATGGGTGATTGGACTTTCACCTTCCACCCATAAAGCTCAAACTCAGTCACATACTTGAAATTTTCAGTCATTTTGCCCCAGTACCTTCTTCTACACTGACTGTTTGTTCCTGTAAGAACTCCATGCTGTGGGCAGGAAGTGGATCTATGTGGATACAAACCTCGACCAAACGACTTTATGCTTGGAGAAACAAAATACAATGAGTAAAAAACACGTTGGTAGGTTGGGCTACATGTTGAGGGTGGAGCCTCCTTAATATTCTCTTTCCATTTTCCTCTACGCCTCTCCTTACACTTTTTCTTTTGCTATCATAACAAAAAAAAAATCATTCTTCTACTATAATCAGGATACCATACTGAAAAACATCACCCTAAGCCATATTATTTTTCAGTTGTGAAATTCATAACTTAAATTGTCAGTCATGAGTTAATACCCAAAATAATAAAACTGCTTTTACCACTCAAATTTGGTCAGATTAAAAGGAAGGTGTTGTGAAGCTAACATTTGGACATACCAAGTGAAAAGTGGTGTTATTATTCCCAATGATAGATCTGGAAAATAAGGTCCAGATAATGCAAGTGATTTGTCTGAATCCACACATCCAGTTGCTGGTGGAGGTGAGAATCAAAATCCTTCCCTTTATGCGGACCAACTATTATGTGGCATTGAAGTTCTAAAGACAGAAGATGGCTTAGGACTCCATATATATCTGGATTACTATATATTTAAATGCCTCAGTTGTGTTTCTTTTTCACTAGGCTTTTCCTCATATAGGTTTCCAAAATGTTCGTCCAAAAAATGTCTATAATCCTGAGAAAACAGACATGATTTTGATCAGGGAAATGCTCCACTGTTCTGTCTTCAAATTCTTTCTCTTTTCTTTTCTCCATATTTTCTTCTTGGAGCAAATTTAGATCATTTGACTTTCTAGTTAAGGCTTCACATTATTTCCCTACTTTATTTACATATTCCATTACTTTTTAAAAAACACTTGATTGATTTATTCATGAGAGACACAGAGGGAGAGACAGGCAAAAACACAGGCAGAGGGGGAAGCAGGATCCATGCAGGGAGCTCGACAGGGGACTCAATCCTGGTCTCCAGGATCACAGCCTGGGCTGAAGGAGGCGCTAAACAGCTGAGCTACCCAGTCTGCCCTACATATTCCATTTCTTTTTCTATCTGAACTGTGTAAATATATCAGGTGTACCGTGCGTTTTTGTCTGTCATTTTCACCTATCCCTAATCTGATGTAACTGAATAAAGAAGTTCTTATATTCTGTCTTTCTTGGGACAACTGGGTGGCTCAGCAGTTGAGTGATAACCTAGCACAAGACATGATTTCAAGCCTGGAGATTGAATCCTGATCCAGGATCCCCACAATGATCGCCTTTTTTCTGATTTACTTATTTCACTCAGCAGAATACTCTCCAGATCCTTTCATATCGAGCAAATGATATGTATACTTTGTTTCCACGCACAAGAAATAATCAGTTGTCACTCTGTGTTACAGGACCACATCTTATTTATTCCTTCATCTGTTGAAGGACATGATGGTTCCTTCCATGGTTTGGCTGTTGTACACATTTGTGCTATAAAACAAACATTGGGTTCTCTTTTCCGGTTACTGGGCATGAGCTACCATGAGCAGCAAAGTCTCCCGTAACACCCTGTATAAGGCTATGTGGGAGGCCCTGCACAGGAACCAGCACAGCGCTGGAAGTTTCTGGTGACTGGAGCTGCAGATGATATGGAGGAACTATGACCCTCAGAAGGACAAATGCTTCACGGACACCATCAGGCTTTAGTCCCTCCCTGCCCCAAGTTCTCCCTGTGTGTTTTGGGGGACTAGCAGCACTGTGATGAGGCCAAGGCAGTGGATATTCCCCACATGGACATTGAGTCACTGAATAAATTCAACAAGAATAAAAACCTAGCTAAGAAGTTGGCCAACAAGTATGATGCCTTTTAGGCTTCAAATCTCTGATCAAGCAAATCTCACAAATCCTGGGTCCAGGCCTGAATAAAGCTGGCAAATTCCCTTCCTTCCTGACCCACAATGAGAACATGGTGGCCAAAGTGGATGAAGTGAAGTCCACCATCAAATTCCAGATGAAGAATATGCTATGTCTAGCAGTGGCTGTTGGCCACATAGAGATGGCAGACGATGAGCTCGTGTAACATATTCACTTAACTGTCAAATTCCTGGTGTCCATGCTCAAGAAGAATTGGCAGAACGTCCAGGCTTTGTACATCAAGAGCACCATGAGCAAACCTCAGCGCCTTTAATAAGACCATTTAATAAATCCTAGTGCTGCCGGTAAAGAGAAATAAAAGAAAATAAAAAGAAAATAAAATAAACATTGGGAGGCAGGTGTCCAGTTGTTTCACCACATCTGTATCTTTGGGATAAATACCCAGTAGTGCAATTTCTGGGTCATAGACTAGCTCTATTTTTATCTTCCTGATGAAACTCCACTGTTTTCCAGAGTGTTGCACCTGCTTGTATTCCCACCAAAAGTGCAAAAGTGGTCCCCTTTCTCCACATCCTCGCCAGCATTAGTTGTTTCCTGTCTTGTGAATGATACCATTCTCAGGGGTGAGAGCTGGTATGTCATTGTGGTTTAGATGTATGTGAACCTGATGGCAATGGTTGTGCAGCATTTAGTCATGTGCTTGTGAGCCAACAGTAAGTCTTCTTCACTGAAATCTCTGTTCATATCTTCTGCCCAATTGCAGCCTTGCTGGATAAAGGCTTCTTGGCCACATGTTTTCTCCTATGGCTTACCAATTACATCTCAAGTGAGATTTCCTTTTGTCATATATCCAAGTTCTTACTGTGTCATAAGCACTCCTTGAGATAATAAAACTCAAGGATGAATCAGCCTTTATGGTCGCCATGGGACATTTTTGTTGATTACATTACAACAAAGACACAGGCTGTATTTTTCAGACTTATGAGAAAATCAGGTTCGCAAATGGTGGCAAATCATACAGAAGTGCTCAATCAGCTGATGGGGAGTCAGTCTCTAGTATAAGGGTATTTAACCACTATGCAATGCACCTTTCCATGTCTCTACTTTCTGCTGGGTAGACCCTAACTTTCTACAATGGTTTTGGTATCAATAATACTTTTTTTGGTATTTTTTTTATTTTAGTTCAATTTGCCAACATATAACACCCAGTGCTCATTCTGTCAAGGTCCCCCCTCAGTGCACGTCACCCAGTCTCCCCAACCATCTGCCTACCTCTCCTTCCACTCCCCTTTGTTAGTTTCCCAGACTTAGAAGCCTGTCATGCCTTGTCACACTCTCAGATTATTCCCACTCCTTTTCTTTTTTAAAAAAAAATTAAATTTATTTATGATAGTCACACACACAGAGAGAGAGAGAGAGAGAGGCAGAGACACAGGCAGAGGGAGAAGCAGGCTCCATGCACCAGGAGCCCAATGTGGGATTCAATCCCAGGTCTCCAGGATCATGCTCTGGGCCAAAGGCAGGCGCCAAACCACTGCACCACACAGGGATCCCTCCCACTCTTTTTCTATTATTCCCCTTGATACCTTTCATTATTTTTTATATCCCCTGTATGAGTGAGCCATATTATAATTATCCTTCTCTCATTGACAAAATTCGCTCAGCATAATACCTTCCAGTTCCATCTACCACAAAGTAAATGGTGGGTATTCATTCTTTCTAATGGCTGATTAATATTCCTTATATATATCTCACATATTCTTTATCCATTCATCTATCGATGGACAATGAGGCTCCTTCCACAGTTTGGATATAGTGGACATTGCTGCTATAAACATTGGGGTGCAGGTGATCCAGCATTTCACTGCATCTGTACCAGACCCATCCATCCTGAGCCTCCACCTGAATGATCGGCTTCTCCCAAGGCCCTGCCGGATGCCCCCTCCAACCCTATACCAAAATTGGCCATTGGTATGTGGTGCGATTTCCCCCAGATGCAACTCCTCTGTTAGTGGCTTGGGAAAACTGAGGGCTACACTGCCCCTCCTGCGGTTCTGCTGGAGTTCCCTGCTGAGCACTTTTCCATCTGGGAAAAATATGGTATAGATTTTTTAACATTCCTGCATCTCCCAGGATGGGCTTTCCTGTCTTGGAGGCTTTCTCCACAGACTTTAGCGTGGCTTCTTGTGTTGCCCCTCCCCCACTTGATTCTTTTATGTTTTATTTTATTTTTCTGCCTTCCTACCTTGTTAGAAGCGAAAACCCTTCTCTCTGTAGCCTTCCAGCTGTTCTTTCTTTAAATATCAGGTCAAATTTGTAGGTTTTCAGGATGGTTTGAAAGTTGTTGGGACCAGGTGCTATTTTTGAACAATGCTTTTGAACATAGATATCTCTCTGAAGTCTGTATGTCAGAGATATATCCCAGAGACTTTGGGATATATTTCCCAAAATTGGGATTACTGGATCAAATGGTAGTGCTTTTTATAGGCCTTTGAAGATTCCCTTTTGGTTTTCGTACTAAAGTCAGCAGTTACATTATGTGTTGGGTAGGTTAAATCTGTGTCAACTCCAAGACCTTTCTAAAACATACTCTCACACAGGTGGCTCTGCAAGGTAAATGATGAGTAATGGCATCAAATATTTGAACTTTGAGAAAAGTATCACTCATTGTTGTATGGTTTTATTTTTGTGGTGTTGTATGGTTTTGACAGCAAGGTGACAACAGTCCATTGTATTTCAATGTATTTTTCAGTGTCTTATTCAAGTACATGGGACAATATTCCTAACAGGTCAAATCAGTCTGCTATCTCCTTGGGGATGTGGGCCAGTGAAACCTGTATCTTGGAGATAACAAAATATGTACTATACAAATGATTCATTTGAAGATACCATGGAAATTCATTCACTGAGTTGATTCAAGATTAATTATTCTAGCAGCACTTCATCAGATTTGTTGTTTAAGTGTCTAGCTTGTGATTTTTACTCAGGTGGTGATCTCCAGGTCCTGAAATTGAGCTTCATGTTTGGCTCCATGTTGGCTCTGGAGACTGTCTTTAATTCCCAGGATTCAACTATTCATGCTTTTGCACTTTGCATAGAAATCTTCTTAATCATTGAGATTTGTCATCTGTATGGCTCTCCTTTTGGCAAATTAGAGACATAAAACGTGTCAATGTTTGGGATTTCCTTAATTTTTTCACTTTTAATTATTCAGTTAATGTTCATCCATGACTTTTTTGTGGTTTGATAAATCAGTTATTTCTATTGCTAATATTTATTTAGAGAGAAAGAGTGCAAGTGTAGGGAGAAATGGCAGAGGAAGAGGGAGAGAGGATATTTTATTGGGGGGAATCTTAAGCAGGTTCCAGACAGACCATGTGGCTATCATGTGGCTTGATCTCAAGAATCTGAGGCAAAATCTAGCAAAATTAATAGTCAGACGCTTAACCATCTAAGAAAACCAGGCTCCCCAAGAGCTCAATTGCTTTTCATTACAGAATAATATTTCCTTGAATGGATTGAATGGAAGTTTTTTTTCATTCATATAAAGATGGACAGCCTAGTTGTCTCTAGCTTCAGTAAACCTAAATAAAGCTGAATTTTACTGAAAAGAAACTTGAACTTCTTGGGAAAAGACTGGTTTCATAGACTAACTATGATTCTGTTTGGATTAGGCTGATTAAAAAACAAATTTCAGATGGATTGAAGTTCATGCAGTAGAGGTCCTTATGTCAGCTCGTCCCCTAATTTTAGCTACATAACTATCAAGCCATCCTGAATACCAGTGAATTCAAGCTGAATTATAAGCCAGAATGGCTGACTCTACAAATGTAAAAGTGAAAAATATTTGCACAGTGGTGTGTGGAGTAGTATAATGGAATGGATTTATCAGAGGATCATGGGTGGTGTGAGGTGGGAGTATCTATAAGCCAGCTGCAGGAAAGTGAAAGAGCCCTGAAGTTCAAAAACTGGACCTTTAGAAATCTGCTCCTCCAGAGACTTCTCTGCCTAAAAGGGGTTCATTAGTGAAAGGTTGCAGGAACAGAGGTGAGAGAAGTCTCAATATTCCTGGAATGCAGAAATTACCCATGTGCCTGAGCCAGTAGAGTGCCCACATATTGGTTCAGGGAAATGGATTAAATTAGCGATCCTGGGAGAATATTAAGATTGAGGTGCCATCAGCCACGATCTCAGCCAGACCAGGAAACTGGGGTCCATGTTGAGTCCATACAAGGGACTGGAACACAGCTTCCACCTTCCTATGGGAAAGGCAGATTGGGTGACCATTGAACAGATTGAATGTTCTCCTTGCCGGGGACCAGCAACCACAGAAAAGGAGAAACCTCCACTTCCTATAGGAAGAGAACTTGAGAGCAAGGGTGTCTAAGACTTCCTGAGGAAACCTAAACATTCCACATTTCAATGCCCCCCAATGTCTGCTAGGGGAGAATTGGAGTATCCAGACACCATTGTACTCTGCAGATTTGTCAAACACAACTTCCCTCATCTCCAGGGCTGAAGACTGAAGTGTAGTCTTTCTAACTTTCACCCCAAGAAGAGTCATGAAGGGGGACTCTTAAAATTCTTCTTTAAGAACTCCAATGGAACAATCAACAAAAACAGGGATTGAATAGTTATCATGATGACACTAAATTCATATCTTTCAATATTAACTCTGAACATGAATGGGCTTAATGACCCCATCAAAAGGCGCAGGGTGTCAGACTGCCAAAAAAGCAGGACCCACATATTTGCTGTTTACAGGAGACACATTTAAGACATAAGGACACCTACAGCTTGAAAAAAAAAGGTTGGAGAACCATTTACCATTCAAATAGTCCTCAAACCTCAAAAGAAACCCAGGTTAGCCATCCTTATATCAGATAAACTAAAATTTCTCCCAACACCTGTAGTGAGAGATGAAGAGGGACACTATATCATGCTTAAAGGATCTATTCAAGAAGAAGACTTGACAATCAAAATATATATGCACCGAAGGTGGGAGCTGACAAATATATCAATCAATTAATAACCAAAACTAAAACATACTTAGGTAATAATACACTTATACCTGGTGATTTCAACCTAGCACTTTCTATACTAGATAGGTCTTCTAAGCAAACACGTGGAGGTTAAGGACCATCTTGCTAATAGATGAAAGGATCAACCAGGGAAAAAAGGAAGAATTAAAAAGATTCATGGAAACTAATGAGAATGAAGACACAACCAATCAAAATCTTTGGAATACAGCAAAAGCAGTCCTGAGGAGGAAATATATCTCAATACAAGCATCCATCAAAAAACTGGAAAGAACTCAAATACAAAACTAACCTTACACCTAAAGAAGCTAGAGAACAAACAGCAAATAGATCCTACACCAAGCAGAAGAAGAGAGTTAATAAAGATTCGAGCAGAACTTGACAAAATCGAGACCAGAACTGTGGAACAGATCAACAAACCCAGGGTTTGGTTCTTTGAAAGAATTAATAAGATAGATAAACCTTTAGCCAGCTTTATTAAAAAGAAGAGAGATAAGACTCAAATTAATAAAATCATGAATGAGAAAGGAGAGATCACTACCAACACCAAGGAAATAAAAATGATTTTAAAAACATATTATGAACTGCTATACACCAATAAATTAGGCAATCTAGAAGAAATGGACGCATTTCTGAAAAGCCAGAAACTACCGAAACTGGAACAGGAAGAAATAGAAAACCTGAACAGGCCAATAACCAGTGAGGAAATTGAAGTAGTCATCAAATACCGCCCAAGACACGAATGTCCAGGGCTATATGGCTTCCCTGGGGAATTCTATTAAATGTTTAGAGAAGAAACCATACCTATTCTAGTAAAGCTGTTTGGAAAGATAAAAAGAGATGGAGTACTTCCAAACTCGTTCTATGAGGCCAGCATCACCTTAATTCCAAAACCAAAGACCCCACCAAAAAGAAGAATTACAGACCAATATCCCTGATGAACATGGATGCAAAAATTCTCAACAAGATACTAGCCAATAGGATCCAACAACACATTAAGAAAATTATTCACCATGACCAATTAGGATTTATCCCCGGGACACAAGGCTGGTTCAACACTCGTAAAACAATCAATGTGTCGTCATATCAGCAAGAGAAAAAAAAGGACCATATGATCCTCTCATTAGATGCAGAGAAAGCATTTGACAAAATACAGCATCCATTCCTGATCAAAACTCTTCAGAGTATAGGGATACAGAGAACATTCCTCAACATCTTAAAAGCCATCTACAAAAAGCCCACAGCAAATATTATTCTCAATGGGGAAGCACTGGGAGCCTTTCCCCTAGGATCAGGAGAGGACATGGATGCCCACTCTCAACCCTGATATTGAAAACAGTACTAGAAGTCCTAGCCTCAGCAATAAGGCAACAAAAAGAAATAAAGGGCATTCAAATTGGCAAAGAAGAAGTCAAACTCTCCCTCTTCCCAGATAGCATGATACTCTAGAGAGAAAATCAAAGGACTCCACCCCAAGGTTGCTAGAACTCATAGAGCAATTAGGCAGTGTGGCAGGATACAAAATCAATGCCCGGAAGTCAGTAGCATTTCTATACACGTACAATTAGACTGAAAAAAGAGAAATTAAGGGGCCAATCTCATTTACAATTGCACCCGAAAACATAAGATACCTAGGAAGAAACCTAACCAAAGAGGTAAAGGATCTACGCCCTAAAACTATGGAACACTTCTGAAAGAAATTGAGGAAGACACAGAGATGGAAAAATATTTCATGCTCATGGATTAGAAGAATTAATGTGAAAATTTCAATGTTATCCAGGGCAATTTACACTTTTAATGCAATCCCTATCAAAATACCATGGACTTTCTTCAGAGAGTTGGAAAAAATTATAAGATTTGTGTGGAATCATAAAAACCCCAAATAGCCAGGGAATTTATAAAAAGAAAACCATAGCTGGGTCCTCACAATGCCCGATTTCAGGTTGTACTACAAAACTGTGGTCATCAAGACAGTGTGGCATTGGCACAGAAACAGACACATATATCAATGGGACAGAATAGAGAATCCAGAAGTGAACTCTCAACTTTAGGGTCAACTAATATTTGATAAAGGAGGAAAGATTATCCACTGGAAAAGAGACAGTCTCTTCAAGCAATGGTGCTGGCAAAATTGGACATCCACATGTAGAAGAATGAAACTAGACCACTCTCTTGCGCCATACAAAAGATAAACTCAAAGGGGATGAAAGATCTTTTTTTTGGGGGGGGAGATTAAAGATCTTAATGGGAGATTAAGATTCTATCAAAATCCTAGAGGAGAACACAGGTGAACACCCTTTTTGAACTTGGCCACAGTAACTTCTTGCAAGATTCATCCATTAACGCAAGAGAAACAAAAGCAAAAATGAACTATTGGGACTTCATCCAGATAATAAGCCTTTGGAAAGCCAAAGATACCGTCAAAAAAACTCAAAGACAACCTACAGAATGGGAGAAGGTATTTGCAAATGACATATCAGATAAAGGGCTAGTTTCCAAGATCTATAAACAACTTATTAAACTCAACAGCAAAGAAACAAACAATCCAATCATGAAAAGGGCAAAAGACATGAACAGAAACCTCACAGAGGAAGACATAGAAATGGCCAACAAGCACTTGAGGAAATGCTCCGCATCACTTGCCATCAGGGAAATACAAATCAAAACCACAATGAGGTACCATCTCACACCAGTGAGAATGGGGTAAATTAACAAAGCAGGAAACCACAAATGTTGAAGAGGATGTGGAGAAAGGGGAAGCCTCCTGCACTGTTGATGTGAATGTGAAATGGTGCAGCCACTCTGGAAAACTGTGTAGAGATTCCTCAAAGAGTTAAAAATAGATCTGCCCTACGACCCAGCAATTGCACTGCTTGGGATTTACAACAAAGATACAGATGCATTGAAATGCTGGGACACCTGCACCCCAATATTTATAGCATCAATGTCCACAATAGGCAAACTGTGGAAGGAAGCTTGGTGTCCATTGAAAGATGAATGGATAAAGAAAATGTGGTATATGTATACAATGGAATATTGCTCAGCCATTAGAAACGACAAATACCCACCATTTACTTCAACTTGGATGGAACTGGAGATTATTATGCTGAGTGAAAGAAGTCCAGCAGAGAAGGACAAACATTATATGGTCTCATTCAGTTGGGGAACATAAAAAGTATTGAAAGGGAATGAAAGGGAAAGGATAATAAATGAGTGGCAAATATCAGATAGAGAGACAGAACATGAGAGACTCCTAACTGGGCAAAGAATTAGAGGTGGTAGAAAAGGAGGTGGGCAGGGGGTGGGGTGACTGGGTGATGGGCACTGAGGGAGGCACTTGATGGGATGAGCACTGCATGTTATTCTATATCTTGGAAAATTGAACACCAGTAAAAAATAAATTTATAAAAAAATAAAAATAAATAAATAAAACTATCCTTTCCCAATTAAAAAATCAAAAGCAGAAAAAAAAGAATCTGAGGTTCTCAATGTCCCAACATAAACTTTCTGAAACTCTGTAGGCCTCCTGTCTTACTCCATGAGTGCTTGGGAACTGGGGCCAAGTGTCTTTTGAGTTAGGTAAAATGGTTTATGAAACATCTCTTAGCTATTCTTCCTCATCTTGAAAATTGTGTGTGCCCCTCTCCAAGAATAAAGGTTGACTTAATGTTAAAAAAAGGAATCAGTGTCTATTTTTCAATTAATGTCCCAACACACATTTCCTTTTACATTTTGGGCATTTTCCCTAATTACACTTTATTGAGATATCAATTTTATGCTAACCGTCATCCCATTCCTCCCCATGTAAGGTACAAGCTTGTGAACATATGACATTTTTATCATTTTTGCAACAAATAGCCAGTCTTTATACTTGCATTCAAACATGGATAATTAGTTAATTAATTGATTTAATGACTGAGAGATAACCATGTAAGACTTATTAGTCATACAAAAAAATGCTGATGTACACACGAGTAGACAAAGTAATTTTTTTTACAGAAGTGGATAATGGCAAGCATTTGAACCTACAAATGTCGATTGAGAACAGAATTAGAATTCATTCGAGTGGTTTCATATTACCTGTTTCTCAGTTCTCCTGAACTGCACTCCAGAGCTCTTTTCAAAACTAATGCATGTTTTTTTTCTATGACATACCAAGTTCTCTGGCACTGTTTTCAGGCATGTATATGTGTGTGAGGAATAAATAATGCACAATGAAAATTTTTTCACACGTTTTAACAGATTTGATTCTAGTGACTCTACTTTCCTGTGCACTACTATTCATCTCATTTGATGTGCTGATCATGACTCAGGGAGTGGAAGGCTGTACAGGAGAGTCATGTATACTTTTGTTCAAGGGTCCCAAGAGTATATTTGGGGAGAAATCAATAGCTTTTTTTTTTCAACATGCTTAATTCTGTCAAAACTAATTTGTGTTAAGGTAAAATACTTGTATTTAGGCATACCTCCTTCGTGTTAGAGAGTAATGGTCTGGGAACTCAAACATCCA
This sequence comes from Canis lupus familiaris, assembly GCF_011100685.1. Taxonomy (NCBI): domain Eukaryota; kingdom Metazoa; phylum Chordata; class Mammalia; order Carnivora; family Canidae; genus Canis; species Canis lupus. The sequence continues at coordinate 21,313,480 of NC_049240.1, forward strand.
GGTTTCAACACAGCTATGGATGTTCTGAAATGTGAGATCTCAGATAGGATATTTAGCTTCTACTTAAGCTTTCTGATCACTATCCGTACATTTATTCATTCAATGCTCAACAAACACATATGTGAGGTTTTGTTGACTCTTACTCCTTGACTGGAGAACCAGAGGCACAGTAATGAGATTCATGAACTCTGTATTAAGAAGCCAGGATATGAATTGAGGCTTGTAGCCCCAAATCTCAGACTCCAGTTACTGAAATAAACTGCAGTGATTAGTCAGGCATGGGATCGTTGGTTATTTTGCAAAGGAGCTATCGCGTCTGAGTCTATGTCAGGAACCACCTTTTCCAAGGGAAATCCCAACACTGTCTATAATTATGATGTCATCTCAGTTGTTACATAGCACAGGGGAGCTCTTGAGCCATGGTGGTACAGATCCTTCCATAGTCACTAAGAGGAAAAGGACAAAGAAGACTGATCACTTTTGGGCCATAGCTCTTGTGAGTTCAGAGCATGACTATGTTTAGCTTAAATCTACAATAGTGGTCAATTCAAATCCATGGTTGTGGTCAGTTTGAAGGTTCTGAGCGTTTGGTCGCACCATTAGATAACCTGGTCGAAGCCTGTCAGTGCTGAGCTGTTCTTCAGCACGTAACCTCGATCTGCTCAGAATCAAGGAGTTTCTTTCATGGTATTTGATTGCATTTTATGTATGGGGAGTGCTAGTAAAGCTGAAATCCTGTGACTCTACCCCTAGGGCAATGAAATATCAGACTCAAGGTCCAGTTTATGGTTAGCTTGGTATCCACCACCCTCATTGATTTCTCTTTTACAGCTGAGATACAGAGCTGATCAATGCCTGACAAATCAGTGTCATGGCATGGTATGACTTCAGGACATATCATAAAAATATTCAGAATTTTGTAGCAGAGTGGCGATTGGCCAGCTGGCTCATTGTTGGTGAGTGTGACTCTTGGTCTAGAGTCATGTGTCTAGTTTCTATGATTGACGTGGAGCCTCCATAAGGAAAACAATTATGAGAAACATGTGGTAGTATGTGTGATGACAGCATCACCTTGAGGCCTAAAACATTCTTGAATGTCACGAATTCACAATAACTGTTCATCATGGTCGGTCACTAGAAGGAAAGCTACTTCTTTGAAGAGTTCTCATCAGACATTATGCTTGGAAGGTCCTGGGTTCTGAGTCAGCTTGGGAGCAGTCCACTTCTCATTTAGGGTTGTCCACTGGTGCCCAGGATGGCTCCTTGTGAGACAGATGGCAGTGTGAACACTAAGGAGGATGACCACAGTTGGGCTACCATTGCCATTCCAGATCTTGACTTGGGGGCAACAGCTTTGTGTTTTGGGTCAGGGATTGAAATCAGGAGGTGGATGGCTGAGTTACAATGTGAACCTTACTCTTGGGTCAGGCAGCCCTCCAGGTTATAAAATATCTTGCACAGGGAACAAAGGGCAAGATGATTTGAGAAAGAGATTGAGGCAGCCCTTGGTTCAGGGGTGCAGAGCATAATATCCGTGACCCTTGGAAGGTCTCAGGTATTCAGGTCCTCTCTCCACAGGGAACCAACTCCAGTCCAGTCCTGGACCCCTTCCTCATCATATTCTAACTCTTGGCAAGTCATCAACACCACACTTTCAGCTCTCAATGACTGTGTTGTTCTGTATTCTATATTACCTTACCTAAAGAAAGGTATGTCCCCACATGGTGTCTGCTAGCAATTTGTTTGTCCTTTCTTGACAGTAAGTGCATTTGATATCATCTCATCTCTTCATGATTTTCAAGCGTATGATACAGTGTTGCTTATTACATGCCCTTGGTTTCATGCAGAATTTCAGAACATACTGAATTTGTATTATTGAAATTTCAACCCTACCTGCAACATTTTCCACTTTGTCCCTCCTTCTCACTCCTATTTTATTCTCTGATGCTGTGTATTGAATATTCTAGATTCCCCATATAGGTGCCATCATGCAGTATTTGTCTTGCACTGCCTAATTATTTCTCTTAACATAATGGCCTCCATAGCCATGCATGTCATCACAATTGTTGAGATTTCCTTCCTCTTAACATGGAAAAATATTTCATTCTACAGATAGACTAATTTTTTTTAACCTTTTGTTCATCAGTGGTCATGAAGTCATTTCTTTTTTTCTTCGGTGTTGTAAATGGTGCTCCAGAACATGTGCAGATACTCTGTGTAATTCAGATTTCAACACTTTGTGACCTATTTGCCAAAACTAGATGGCTAGATATATGACAGATCTTTTTAATTATTGGGGGACCACTCAATGTTGTTTTTTATCATGACTTTATCAGTTTATATTCTTGGTTGGCTACTTTAAGAATACTGCAATTCCAAGGCCTTTGTACAGCTCACTGAATCAGGTGGCTCTGCAAAGCAATGATGTGTAATGGGATCAAAAGTTTGAACTCTGATTATGTTATCAATCATGTTGACTGTCTTCTAGCATAAAGATGTCAACAGCTCTCTCTATGCTTCTCCATTTCCCAGGATGTACAATTAAAAACACAAACAAAAACTATTTATGAAATCGATTGGGTACAACTAGCCTGAAAAGTGGGTGAAAATATTTCAAGATTACAGAAACAGAAACAGAAACAGAAAAATTCACCCATCAAAGGAGTCAATAGAAGGTACAATAAAAATTAATTCATTAAATTGACTCAAGAAATATTCTAGGGGCTACTGGGTGTTTCTGTCCACTAAGTTTCTGCCTCCTGGTTTTCAGCTCTGGTCATGACCTCAAGTCATCAAATTCACCCATATTCAGCATGAAGCCTGCTTAGTATTCTCTCTTCCATTCCATCTGCTCCTCTGCTCCTTACACTTTCTATTTTGCTCTCTCTGAAAAAAAAAAGATTATTATTAAATTTTGCTCAGAGTGCCATACTAAAGAAAAATATACTAAGAGTACTATTAGCATTCCATTGGTCATATTCCCTATGCTGTACATTTCACTTGTGACTCTATTAATGAATATGTGGAAGCCTGACCCCTCCACTCTTTTTCACAACTATGGCTACTTGTAAATGATAAACATTCAGTATTTAATCTCTCCCATAGTGGATGATTTTTATTACAACAGATTTGGCATAAATACAATAGAGTAATAGACTCAATAGAACAGATGACAACAACTGCCTAACATGGAAAAAGCCCACCCAAAAATTGTTGAAATCAAGGGCAAAATCATCCAAAAGAGATGACAGTGTATGTGGATCTACAGAGGCAGAAATGGTTTTGGAAGACGTCAAGAAGGCAGGAACATTCAGCTGGGCTTCACAACAAGCTCTATAAGTGAAGGGAACCTATATTTGTATTCAATGTGCACATCAGTTCTATTTTACATTGATTATTTCATGTTACTTAAAGTTGCCATTGCCTTTCTTGAAGTTTTTATTTTTTGGAGAGAGAGAGACAGAGAGACAGCAAGAGAGAGCATATGCTAAGGGAGAGTAGAGGGAAAGGTAGAAGCACAACCCCGTTGAGCAGCTTTCCCAAAGAGGAGAGTGATCCCAGGCTCATGGACCTTGGCCTGAGGTGAAAGTTTTTCCTCATCCACCAATGACCTAGCAGTAGCTCCCTTTATGCTTATTACCCAGTTATTATCATCCAGTCTTCCCTTGGATACATATAAACACTGATCTCAGTAATACCTGGGCACCACCACCAATGCACTGATAGTCATTCTGTCCCCTCCTAGATGTTGACATGGCTGTGGTGCTGCATTTTGTCCACCAAAACTCGTAGAATGACTCTCCTAACACTTGTATGATAAGTCTGCCCCATTTCGCCTGAATGAGAAATGCTGCTCTCTTGGTTTTCCTCTTTACAAAGTGAATACACATGTGATAAGAAACAGTGTATTTTTTGGAGTAAAGACCATTTTGGTGGGGTGTTGGAAGAGGAGGATGTTAAGTGTTCAGTGGGGGACATTTGCTCAGAAGCACTTTCTCCACCTGGAATTCTGTATTTGGAATCGCTGCTTCAGTCAACTTGAGATATCTATCCTCAGGAAAGGCTCATGCTTTCTCCATGGGTGAAATCTGTGCTTCCTTTGGGGGCCTTTGACACTATTGTTGCTCATTTGGTGTTCACTACTTACCAGGGGAATCAATGACAAAGTACACACATGAAGTGATGCCTATCTTATCCTCTTTTGTGTAACTGCAGGTCATCTCAGAAACCATCCAAACTGTTCTGTTTTCTGGAACCAGTCTCTTTCTTGGGAAAATATCTAAATAGTAAGTCAGATGGGGCAGCCTTGCTGTACTCAATCTGGGTAGACACCCAGTTTCCATGGTCTTGAAGCTTGGGACTGTGTGAGATAGGCAGATTTTCCAGGTGAGAAAATAGGTCTATGTTTCTACACTCCTAGAAAGCCAATGTATTCTCTGTGCGTGGAGTAGGTGTGAGTGCAACAGGCTTGGGAAGGTGACCTGTTGACTCTATGCAGTGTGTGAGAGCATGTGAGTGTGTGTGTGTGTGTTGTGTGTGTGTGAGAGAGAGAGAGTGTGAGAGCGAGAGAGAGAGAGAGAGAGAGGAGATTGAGACAGAGAGAGAAAATATAGCCAGATAGGGACACAGAGAAATACAAGGAATGGGAGATGTAGAGGGAAAGAGTGAGGTAGATTCTCTAGTAGATATGTCCCACTGACACCATACGATGAGTAAATATTCCAAAATAAACAAAACATAACAAAACAAAATAAAAACCTCATTACACAGCACATTTTAGAATCCTGAGATCATGGATGGGTGGCCCAACAGTGCATATCAGTCCATGTGTCATAACCAATTGCCCCAATATTCTCTAGGCCTCCATTTATAATGAGTAGTAGCTCCAAATCACTCTCTAATTTTCCTCAAGGTCTAATTTATGTATTTGATAGAAAGAGATCAGAAGAGGTTGAGAGGTACAGAGGGAGAGAGAAACACACCATTTCCTGAGTATGGAGCCACACCCTAGGCTTGATTTCAGGTCACAGACAGCCTGACCTGAACTGAAGACAGACTCTTAAATGCCTGAGCAACTCAAGCACCCCTACCTGAGTTATTCTTGAGTGGTATGAAAATGTACTGACGGGTATTCTGTGTCCTTCTAGATGCACCCTATGGTACTTTGGTCATTACACTCTTCCAGATGATCAGAGTGGAAGTGAAAATTAATGTTGTCAGGGTGCGCTTAAGTGTCTTCAACCAAGGAATGAATGTCGCTTTCTGGGTTGCTTTACACACAAATTCTATTGTAATGGAATTTGTTCATTTTGATGAAATACATAATCTTCTTGGTGGGAAGAGTGCTGAGTGGTTGCCTGTAGCCAAGGATTACCTTATTTGAGAGGATGTTTACCTTTGGCAACAGCAAAGTGGGAAATAAACAGCATGATGGGGTACTTTCCCTCAGCAACATTTTCTCCTGCTCAGCTCAGATTTGTTGTAATCACCATCCTGAATGGTCTGAAGACACACGTCCTTCAGGAAAAGCAACTTGCTCCAGATGTCCTGTCATTTATTTGGGCACCAATATTACAAACATGTTGTTACATGCATAAAAGTGGATAGTTTATGAAGTTTTTTTTAATAATAATAATAAATTTATTTTTTATTGGTGTTCAATTTGACAACATACAGAATAACACCCAGTGCTCATCCCATCAAGTGCCCCCCCTCAGTGCCCGCCAACCGGTCACCCCAACCTCCCTGCCCTCCTCCCCTTCCACCACCCTTAGTTCATTTCCCAGTGTTAGGAGTCTTTATGTTCTGTCTCCCTTTCTGATATTTCCCACACATTTCTTCTCCCCCCCTTATATTCCCTTTCACTATTATTTATATTCCCCAAATGAATGAGAACATATAATGTTTGTCCTTCTCCGATTGACTTATTTCACTCAGCATTATACCCTACAGTTCCATCCAAAATGAAGTAAATGGTGGGTATTTGTCATTTCTAATGGCTCAGTAATATTCCATTGTATACATTACCCACATCTTTTTTTATCCATTCACTTTTTGGTGGACATCAAGGCTCCTTCCACAGTTTGGCTATTGTGGACATTGCTGCTCTAAACATCGGGGTGCAGGTGTCCTGGTGTTTCATTGCATCTGTATCTTTGGTGTAAATCCCCAACAGTGCAACTGCTGGGTCATAGGGCAGGTCTATTTGTAACTCTTTAAGGAACCTCCACATGCAGAAGAATGAAACTAGACCACTCTCTTTCACCATACACAAAGATAAACTCAAAATGGATGAAAGATCTAAATGTGAGACAAGATTCCATCAAAATCCTAGAGGAGAACACAGGCAACACCCTTTTTTAACTTGGCCACAGTAACTTCTTGCAAGATTCATCCATGAAGGCAAGAGAAACAAAAGCAAAAATGAATTATTGAGACTTAATCAAGATAAAAAGCTTCTGCACAGCAAAAGAAACTGTCTCCCCCATGGAATGCAGGAATGTGGACAAGGTACATTGGATTGTGTGTAAATGGTCTCATCCCAGAAACGGACTCCCCATCTGCTGGTACAGAGTTGTGAAATGTTCAGTATCCTTGTCGATGTGGGCCAGCAAAACCCATATTTTGGAAATAACCAAGTATATACTATGCAAATGATTCAATGGAAGATACCATGGAGATTCAATCACTAAGTTGATTCAAATTCATTATTCTAGCGATACCTGGGTGGCTTTGTCAGGTAAGTGTCTATTTCTTGACTCAGGTCATGATCTCCAGGTCCTAAAATTGAGCCTCATTTTGGGCTCTATGTTGGCTATATAGCCTGCTGAAGATGTTTTCTTTTTCCCTCTGCCCCTCCTATCCTTGTACTTTCTCTTTCTGCATTAAAAAATAATAGGTATGATTATTCTAGTTTACTCAGTGTGGTGTACTGAGGCAAACATATAAAGGCATGTTATTTTTGTTTCAAGTGTACACTTTAAATTTTTGGTGAGATTTTAGTTTATAACCAGAGTAGAAAATAAAATTTTCAACTCAAGTTTGATCTCATTCCATGGTAGATATTATGAAGCTAGCGTTTGAGTATTAGTTTGTTGTTAAACATCAAAAATTGATCTCATTACTTTTAATGAATATACTTTATTACTTAGAATAAGTTGGAATAGCTGAATGAGTAATATAAACAGTTTACCTTACTGATAAAGTAATATGAATATCTATAAGGACACAGCTCTTGACATGTTGGGCCTACAATGATCTGATGTGATCTGACAGACACCTTATAGATAAACATATAGAATGGCTTCATCCCATCCTTCTTTTTGTAGTAAATCACGCTTTTTAGTGTGATTATATCTAAGGGTTGGGAGATGCTCTGCAAAGATAGTGGAGCTGTGTTCTATACAGGATATCTGAGAAGGATATGGGAAATAATCAAAATAGTAGTAAAATGCAAAGATACTCATTGCTCTGAGTGAAACAAACAAAACACTGTGACTCCTCAAAAAAATGAATTATATTCTGCACCATTCCAACGTAGGTGAAGAGTGCCTTTCACCTCATTCGTAGCATAGCTGGAGGTTCAGATCTCTTTGTGGTTGGGCATGAGGGACAGTCATGTGGAAACATGACAGGAGGGCCCAAGGTTTCTCACCATATTTCTGTGAGGGCCATATTTGTGTGGAGAATCCTCTTCCCATTCTCACTTCAGAATAGCACTGATCCTTGTTTGCCTGGTGCACCCGATCATTGTCTAGGGAGTTAGAATATTTGAAGCCACAGACCATCTCCTCCAAGATCTCCTGGGCACAGCTCTTCAAATGCAGTTTCCTGTAAATACAGGGCCAAGAGACGTTAGGGTCCTCCCTAGACATCACCCCAATGGACACCACCATTAGAAATTGTGTTCTCGAGTTCAGATCACAAAGGTAGCTGAAGAGATATGTGGCAAGGAGGAAGCCAGATGAAAAAGACACTTGGGCTCATGACAAACATTCAAAATTGAGCTTGGTCCTCAGCACTCAACATCTCATTTTGTCTGCTATGTCTTTGGGTCTGAACACCAAAGATGTGTCAGGCTTCCAACACCTGGCAATTGGTTTCTGCCCAGGAGGGGCATATTCCTCTCCTCTGTCCCATACACACACACACACACACACACACACACACACACACACACACACACACTCACACATACACAGACACAATGTGGGGTAAAGAAGTGCGAGCCTGCTCCACTGAGATCACAGTGTGTTCTGCTCTCCAGTGGGTGGGCCCAAGTTGCCTTGTGGTACCTGTTGAGGTCTCTTGACAAATAACCAGGAGCACTGGAGAGAGGGCCGAGCTGATGTCGACAGCGATGTGAACATCTCTCCATCTGGATTCTCCTGAGCCCAGAGCACCTGAAAGTAGGACAACAGCAACAGAACATCTTGTTCTATTGACTGTCTCCAGTTAAGTGAGCTGGAAAGCAAGAAGTTCCAGAATGCAGCTCCCTGGTTACCAGAGTTCTGAATGAGTTGTGGGCCTGTCACCAAGGAAGTGAAGTCACTTTTTTCAAGGTCCCTGCCCCTGGACCCCTTCCTTCAGTCAGACCTACCCAGAGCCCCTTCTTGGCAGACTACTGCTTACCCTATGCCATCTGCTTAACTGTACATCAGGGGCCAAAACTGCCATAGACACAACTCTCTGAAAATGCAAGTAAGGTCCTGACTTTGAGGAGATGAAGCTGAATTCAGACCTTTATTTCTCTGCTTGCATTCCAAGTTGTGTGTCCGATCTAACCCATGGTGCCTCTCACAAAGTCCCCCGTTTGCCAAACTGCACAGTGGGAGAATCAGGCTAGAATGTACTTCTAGGGACACCATCAGGGGTCTATAAATAATAATTTATAATGCATGTGAGCTGGTATCCTGTGTATATGAGGCACAAATTTAAGGATGAAATATTGACAAGAAGGGGTGGGATGTGCATGGAGAATGATTTGAAAGTGATCTTTGTTCTAGCAATGTAGTATCACAATAGTCATTTTCCCTCTGTCCTCATTTCATTGGGGTCACCACGATGGGGTGAAAATGCTCAAGATGCAGACATGGTCATTTTCTGTAGTGAAACTGTCCAATTGTATTCTGTTCTATTTAGAGTGAGACTCAATTGTCTCATTCTGGCCTCTGAGGGCCACAGCCTTCATAATGGCTGCCAGTGGTCCTGACCTGTGGCATAAGTACTCCTGTGTAACCCTGAGGTGCTTAGTGACTGGCTCCTGACCAATATGATACAGCCCACACAATACATGTCACATCTAAGTTCCAGTTGGAGGTATTCTTAGGGTTAGTGTTAGGGTTGGGCTTCAGGTTAAGGTTAGGGTTACGATTACCTTTTAGGGTTAGCCTTTTGAATATGGTTAGGGTTATGTTTTAGTTTGAGCGATAGATTAGGTTTTAGGGTTTAGGGTTATGGTTTCATGTTATGGTTTAGGGTTAGTGTTAAGGTGAGGATCCATGTTCAGCTTCTGGTGAAGTTCGGGACAAGTTAGAGTCAGGTTAGGTTTCGTGTCCAGTTAGTTTTAGGGTTCCGGTTATGGTTAGGGCTGTTTCCAGTTAAGGAATAGGGTTTGTTTAGGGTTTGGGTTTGGGTTAGGGACCCCCTCTACTGCTCCAGTTGACTCATTTGTCTCTTAGAAGGAAGCGCCCAAAATGAGGCCCTTCCAGTGGAAATCAAGAAACCAATGAGATCCTGGGCTCTGAGTCGCTTCCCAGCCACAACCCCTGTAGTCACCCAATGTGCTCTGTGGAGGCATCAAAGTTCTCTATCTGGATATGGAAACCAATCCAAGTTTACTTGATATTTTACAAAAAAAAATTAAGGAATTTTATTAATTTCTTAGAGAGGGAGAGTGAGAATAAGCAGAATGAGCCTAGAAGGGAGCAGCAGAGCAGACCCCCCCCTCCCTGAGCATCAAGGCCATTGTACGGCGCATAGCGAGGACCCTTGGATCATGACCTGACCTGAAGGCAGAGGCCTCACTGACTGAGCAACTCAGTGCACTTACTTGATCTTATTGCCCATCCCAATGGTCAGAATGTGGGTGGATACATTAATCCCATGAGGCAGCCATGAAGATATCACTTCTAACCAAGTATGTACATGCGTGCCTATGCTGGGGAGATTGATGACCATCTGACAGTCTGATTACACTTGAGACCAAAACAATATATCTACTGTATTCCATCAATGATCTTAGTGACTAGAAATGTGTCTGCAATCCTAGGCGCTTAATCTATTTTCTGGGATGAAGGAATCCCAACCATCACTTTCCTTATACTGAGTGTACCATAAGCTGCACTGGCTTCCCCCAGTGACCTCTACTCTGGGTACATAAAGGACAAATAAAGGACCAGTTAGATTGAATCCCAAAAGTACTTGGTAAGCAGGAAAACCGCCGGCTTTCCATGTGCTTGTGTAAACCAAGAGCGCCACAAGGTCATGAATGTTGATGTGGAGAATTTATTCGCTTGGGAGAGAATACTGCTACACATGAAGATGCACAGCAGCCCTTTCTACAGGGCCAGACACCAGATAAATCTATGCCATGTTTTCTCAAAGGATTTCCCACAGCAACCCCATGAGGTTCATCCTCTTAGCACAGCACTATTCAGAGGAGGAAAAGGAAACTCAGAGAGGTGCGGTGACTCTCCCCAAACACACGGTGGTAGAGAGGAGCCTCAGGCCCTGTGCTGTGTATGGGTTGGTCACTCACCTGTGTAACTGCTGTCCCAGGACCTGTTGGGCTGTGGTGACCACCTGGTAGAGACAGGAAATGATTGGGTTGATTGAGAGGCTTCTATCATGGAAGGATAGCAGCAGGAACTGTACAAATATATCCATTCTGCCTTCCTCGAGCATCAGCATGTTCCTGGCCTCACCCAGGGACAGGGTTGATGGTTCCTTTTCAAACCAGAGACACAGAAGGGACACTGTAGTCAGCTTCCAAACAATGAACCAATGGGAAATTCAGGGTCTGGCGCTCAGACCAAAAACAGCCATCACCTCGGGAAGTTTTACAGGACAAAGGACTTCAGTGCCTACAAAGAAAAAGGTTCTAGGCTTCAAAGTACCATTGGTTTGAGGGGAGACATGGTAAACCATTGGTAACTTTAACACATTCTGTTCGCTGAACAACAACAGCATTTCTCTCAACTCAGAACTCTGGCAAAGACAGGTGTACCATAGAGACATCTATAAACAACCCCACTGCAGAAGAACACAGAGTGTTAGAACCTCAAATGCTGCTCAAGATCACATATGTTGAGCCTGATAAGAGACCAAAGCATAGGCTGCATGGTTTTTCCCCTAAACTGATGTAATTTGGTGTTCCTGACATAGGGGGAAGGGCCTGGGGAGAAACACCTTCTTCTGCAGGTCCCAGGGGAGCCAATTGTTTTTAGTCTCTGTTTTTGGCTTGCCCTAATCACCTCAGGGTCCTGACTTTGACCATGAAAGTGACGGGTTCTCAGCCCAGACCGGCAATTGATGTATTTGGTCGCCTGATGCACCTGTGCTTGTCATGGGGAGAGTGTCAATCTCTACAAAAAGAGAGAGCCAGCTACTTAGGTCAGGAGGCATCAGAGGTCTTGAACCTAATCTTCCAGGCAATGCAGATCTAGCAACTAAAGCATTCTGTGGGGACACATAAAATGTTTCTAGCAGCACTTCATAAATGGAAAGAGAATGGCATCAAGTAAAGAGCCAAGGGCCTTGAATGGCTGAATCACTGTGGTAGACACCCCAATGATGGAGTACTACAATGATATATAAGGACACAGTTCATGACCATGATGTGTTCTGACAGATGACACACTATAGACAAACATACATAATGGCATCATCCACACCTCCTTTTGTGATAAATCACCCTCTTTTGTGGGATGATTTGTGAGGGCTTGGAGACATTCTTCAAGGACAGTGGAGCTGTGTTCTATACAGGATATCTGGGACATGTAGGTGAAATAATAAAACTGGTAGTAAAATGCAAAGTAAAACGCATTGCTCTGAGTGAAACAAACAAATCACCACCTCTCCACAGTAACATGAAATATATTCTGCACAATTCCAACATACATAAAGAGTGTCTTCCCACCTCATACCTAGCTGGAGGTTAGGAGTGGAGCTTCAGATCTCTTTGCAGTTGAGCCTGTTGGCCACTCATGTGGAAACACTACAGGAGTGTCCCAGGTTTATTGCCATGTTTGTGTGGGGGCCATATTTGTGTGGAGAACCCTCATCGCATTCTCACCTTAGATCAGCACTGTTTTTGTTTCCTGGTGCACCCGATGATTGTCTAGGGAGTAGAATAGTTGAAGCCACAGACCATCTCTAAGATCTCTTGGGTGCAGCTCTATAAATACAGTGCCCCACAATACAGGACCAAGAGACATTAGGATCCTCCCTTGACATCACCCCAAGGGGACATGGCCATTAGAAATCATGTTCTCCAGTTCAGATCACAGGGGCAACTGAAGAGACATCTGGCATGGAGGAAACCAGATGAAAGAGACTCTTGAGTTCATGACTAACATATTCGATATTGAGTTTGGTCCTCATCACTCACCTTCTCTTCTTGCCTGCTATGATCTGGGGTCTGAACACCAAAAATGTGTCAGGCTCCCAACACCTGGCAGCTTGTTTCTGCCTAGGAAGGACATGTTCCTCTCCTCTGTCCCCTCTACACACACACACACACACACACACACACACACTCACAGACACACAGTCACACACAAAGACACACACAATGAGGGTAAAGACGTGCAAACCCACTAAGCTGAGATTACTGTGTGGTCTCTTATCCAGTTGGCTGCCCCAAATTTCCTTGTGGTACCCATTGATTTCTCCCGACTCATAATCAGAAGCTTCAGAGGAGAGGTCTGAGCTGACATCAACAACAAAATGAAAATATCTCCGTCTGGACTCTCCTGAGCCCATAGTGCCTGAAAGTAGGACAGCAGCAACAGAGCATCTTGTTCTCTTGACTGTGTCCACTTAGGTCAGCTGGATAGAGTGAAGTTCTAGAACGCCCCTTCCTCATTACCAGAGCTCTCAATCAGTTATGGGCTTGTCACCAAGGAAGTGAAATTACTTTTTCAATATTCCCGTCCTTGGGCACCTTACTTCAGTCAAAGATTTCCAAGTATCTTTTTGGAAGGTGACCTTTTACCCCATGTCACCTCCTTAACTAAACATCCTGAGCCAAAAATTACATAGCCACAACACTGAAATGCAAGTAAGGTCCTACTTTTGAGGAGATAGAGTTTAATTCAGACCTTTATTTCTTTGTTTCCTTTCCCAGTATGTGTCCTATCTAACCCACAGTGTCTCTCACATAGTCCCAGTTTCACAACCTGCAGGTGGAAGAATCATGTTACAATCTACTTCCTAGGGACATCATCAGGGGTCTATGGATGATATTTATTGCATGTGATATGGTATTCTGTGAACCAAGTGCAAATTTAAATAAGTAAGATTAAGAAGAAGGGGTGGGATGTGCCATGGATTACCAATTGAAGGTGGCCTGAGTTCCAGCAAGGGAATATCACAATGGTCACTTTCCCTCTGGTCTCATTTCAATGGGGCACCACAATGCATTCAAAATGCTCCAAAATGCAGACATGGTCATCTTCTGTAGTCAAACTGTCCAAATGTTTCCTGTTATACTTAGAATGAGACCCAGTTGCATGTTCTGGACTCCGAGGACTGCAGCCTTCACAATAGCTCCCAGCGATCCTGACCTGTGGCATAAGGATCCCTGTATAACTGCAAGGTGCTTAGTTCCTGGCTCCTAACCAATACAATACAGCCAACACAATGGCACATCACATCTAAGTTCCAACTTTATCTATGCTAAGGGTTAGAGTTTGGGTTTGGTTTCAGGATCACAGTTTAGGGTTTACATTAGGGTTAGGGTTAGGGTTAAGTTTAGGGTTTATGGTAAGAATTAGGGTTCTGGTTTGGGTTCGTGTTCAGGTTCAGAAGCTCAGGGTCGAGTTAGGATTCGTATTCAGGGTAGGGATAGGGTTCGTGTTATCCTTCGGGACCCAGTTCTGTTTAGGGTTAGGGAATAGGGTCTGTTTAGGTTTAATGTTTGGGTTCAGGTTAGGTACCCTTTCTGCTGCTCCCTTGGGCTCATTTTTCTCTTCCCAGGAAGCCACAAAATGAGGCCCTCCCAATGGTAATCAAGATATCTATGAGATCCTGGGCTCTGAGATTCGCTCCCCAGCTACAAACCCTATAGTGTCTGAAACACGTGCTCTGTCAAGGCCTCAAGGTTCCCCTTCTGGATCCAAAGACCAATCCAAGTTTTATTTGGTATTTTACAAGAAGTTTTCAGGAAATTTAATAATTTCTTGAAGAGAGAGAGAATAAGCAGGTGAGCTGCAGAGGGAGCAGGAGAAGCAGGCTCCCCACTGAGCTGGGAGCCCAATGAAGGGCTCAAAGTCAGGACCCTGGCATCAGGACCTGACCTAAAGGCAGAGGCCTCACTACCTGAGCCACCCAATGTCCTTATTTGATCTTATTGTCCACGTAATGGTTCTAATGTGGGTGGATCCATTCATCCCATGAGGTGGACATGAAGATGTCACATGAAACCAACTATGGACATGGCATGCCTACAATGGGTAGAGTGATTGACTGTCACTCTGATTAGCTTTCAGACTGAGACACTGTATCTACTGTATTCCTTCAAAGACATTAGTGACTAAAAATGTGTCTGCAATCCTATATGATTAATCTATATTCTGGGTTGAAGAAATCCCAACCGGCACTTTAAGTATACTGAGTGGACCTTGAGCTGCTCTGCCTTCCCCCAGTGAACTCTACTGTGGGCACATAAAGGACAAGTAGCGGGAACAGTTAGATGGACTCTAAGAAGTCCTTTGCAAACAGGAAAATAGCCTGATTTCCACGTGTTCTGTAAGCCTAGAGCACCAATGGCCCATGAGGGTTGATGTGGAAGCTTCTTCACTGGTGAGAGACAACTGCTACACAGGAATATGCCTAGCAGCCCTTTCTACAGGGCCAGCCACCAGATAAGTCTATGCCATGTTTTCTCCCAGGATTTCCTACAGTACCTCCATGAGGTTCATCCTCTTAGCACAGCAATTTTCAAAGGAGGAAAAGAAAGTTCAGAGAGGTGCAGTGACATTCCCCAAGCATACCGGTAGTAGAGGCGAGTCTCAACCCCTGTGCTCTGTATGGGGTGGTCACTCACCTGTGGAACTGCTGGCTCAGGCCATGTTGGGCTGTGATGAACACCTCATAGAGACAGGAAATGATTGGGTTCTTTGAGAGGCTTCTATCCTGGAGGGATGGCACCAGGGACTGTACAAAAGAATCCATTCTGTCTTCCTTGAGCATCAGCATGGTCCCGGCCTCACCCAGGGACATGGTTGATGATTCCTTTTCACACCAGAGAAACAGGGAGGGGCACTGTAGTCATCTTCAAACAATGAACCAATGGGATGTTCAGGGTCTGGCTTTCAAACCAGAGACACCCATCCCCTCGTGAGGTTGTACAGGACAAAGGACTTCAGTGCCGACACAGAAAAAGGTTCTAGGCTTCCAAGTAACATTGGTTTTAAGAGAAACATGGTAAACCATTGATAGCTTCAACACATTCTTTAGCAGCAACAACAGCATTTCTCTCAACTAAGAGTTTGATGAAGACCAGTACGTCATGGAGTCATCCATAAACATCCCCACAGCAGATAGAACACAGAGGGTTAGAACTTCAAATGTTGCTGAAGATCACATATGTAAGGCCTGAGAAGAGACCAAAGCATGGGCTGCATGGCATTTCCCTTAAGCTGATGTAGCTTGGATTGTTCCTGACATAGGGAGGAAGGGTCAGGGAAGGACCACCTTCTTCTGCAGGCCCCAGGGGAGTCAATTGTTTCTAGTCTGGGTTTTGGCTTGCCGTGATCACCTCAATGTCCTGACTTTGACCATGAAAGTGACCCGTTCTCAGCCCAGACTGGCAATTGATATTACTTGTGTCCCGATGCACCTGTGCTTGTCAGGGTTAGATGGACTATTTGAACCCTTAGAGCAACTCATCCCAGATTTCCTGTGTGGATTCCTACAAAAAAGACAGAGCCAGCTAGTTGGGTCAGGAGGCATCAGAGGCCTTCCACCTAATGTGGGGTTCCAGGTATGGCAGATCTAGCATTTTATGTTGGGACACGTAAAATGTTCCTTGCAGCACTGCAGAAATAGCAAGACAATGGTATCAGGTCAAGTGCCAAGGGTCTTGAAAGGCTGAATCACTGTGGCAGACGTCCCCATTGATGGAGTGCTATGAAGGTCTATAAGGACATAGCTCATGTCCTGTTGGACCTACAATTATCTGATGTTTGTTGACAAATGACACCTGCTAGATAAACATACAGAATGGCTTCCTCCCACCCCTACTTTTGTGTTAATTCACCCTCTTTATTGTGATAATTTGTAAGGTCTTGGAGACGTTCTGCAGGGACAGTGTAGCTGTGTTCTACAGAGGATATCTGGGAAGCGTGGGTGAAATTTTAAAAAATGTTTGTAAAATACAAAGATACTCATTGCTCTGAGTGAAACAAACAATCCCCACTCCTTAAAAAACATAAAATATATTCTGGACAATGCCAACATATGTGAAGAGTGTCTTCCCACCTCATACATAGCTGGAAGTTAGGAGTGGAGGTTCAGACCTCTTTGAGGTTGGGCCTGTGGGGCACTCATGTGAAAACACTATGGGAAGGCCTCAGGTCTCCATGTTTGTGTGGGGGCCGTATTTGTGTGGAGAACCCTCATTCCATTCTCACCTCAGAACAGCACTGATCCTTGTTTTCCTCTTGCACCCAAGAATTATCAAGGGAGTTAGAATAATTGAAGCCACAGACCATCTCCTCCGCGATCTCCTGGGTGCAGCTCTGTAAATGCAGTGTCCCATATATACAGGGCCAAGAGACATAAGTGTCCTCCCTCAATATCACACCAAGGGGACACCCACACTAGTAATCATGTTATCTAGTTCAGACCACAAGGGCACCTGAAGAGACATGTGGCATGGAAGAACTAAGTGAAAGAGACTCTTCCTCAAGACTAACATATTCATAGTTGAGCTTGGTACTCAGCACTCAACTTCTCTACTTGCATGCTATGACCTGGGGTCTGAATCCCAAAGATGTGTCAGGCTTCCAAACCTTGCAGAAGGTTTCTATCCAGGAAGGGTGTGTTCCTCCCCTCTACCCCCTCTACACATTCACAGGCAAACACACACATGTGCGTGCACACACACACACACTCTCACACATACACACACAGATAAACACACATGCTAGGTAAAGAAGTGTGAGCCGGCTCAGCTGAGATCACCGTATGGTCGGCTCTCCAGTGGGCTGCCCCAAGGTGCCTTGTGGTACCAGTTGAGGTCTCCTGACACATAACCAGAACCTTCGAAGAAGAGGGCCAAGCTGCCATCGACACTGACATGAACATCTCTCTGTCTGGACTCTGCTGTGCCCAGAGTGCCTGAAAGTAGGACAACATCAACAGAACATCTTGTTCTCTTGACCATCTCCAGTTAAGTGAGCTGGAAAGTGGGAAGTTCTAGAATGCAGCTTCCTGGTTACCACAGTTATAAATCAGTTGTGGGCCTCTCACCTAGGAAGTGAAGTCACTTTTACAAGATTCCAGCCCCTGGACACCTTCCTTCAGTCAGACCTATCCAGGGTCCCTTCTTGGTAGATGACTGCTTACACCATGTCATTTCCTTAACTGTACATCCTGAGGCAAAAATGCCATAGTCCCAAATCTGAAAATGCAAGTAAGTTCTACCTTTTAGGACATAGAGCTGTATTGAGACTATTATTTCTCTGCTTGGTTTCTCAGTTCTGTGTCCTAACTAACCCACTGTGTCTCTCATATAGTCCCCAGTTTGCCAACCTGCGTGGAGGGAGAATCAACTAGATTCTACTTCCTAGGGACATCATCCCTGTCTATGGATGACATTTATAATGCATGTGAGCTGGTGTCCTATGTATCTGAGGCGCAAATTTAAGGATGGAATTTTGACAAGAAGGGGTTGGATGTGGCACAGAGTACCACTTGAATGTGGCCTTTGTTCTAGCAACATAATATCACAATGGTCACTTTCCCACTGGCTTCCTTTCAATGGGGTCACCACGATGGTGTGGAAATGCTCCAAGATGCAGACATGGTCATCTTCTGTAGTCAAACTGTCCAATTGTTTCCTGTTGTATTTAGAATGATACCCAGTTGCCTTGTTCTGGCCTCTGAGGACTGTAGGCTTCACAAGGGCTCCCAGCATTCCTGACCTGTGGCATAAGAATCCCTGGGTAACACCGGGGTGCTTAGCGAATGACTCTTGACCAGTACGATACAGCCAACAGAATGGCATGTCACATCTAAATTCCAATTGGAACTCTGCTTAGGGTTAGTGTTAGAGTTTTGGCTAGGGTTAGGTTTAGGGTTTGGATTACAGTTTAGTGTTAGGGGTAGAGTGAGGGTTAGGGTTTAGGTTGAGTATTAAGGGTAGGGTTTATGGTTTCAAGATAGGGTTTAGGGTTATTTTTTAGGGATAGGTTTAGGGTTAGGGTTTGGGTTTCTGTTCGTGTTCTGGACGAACAGGACCTTAACCTGGACAGGTTAAGGTCGGGTTAGGTTTCGCATTCCGGTGGGGGTTAGGGTTCATTTTAGGGTTAGGTTTCGGGTTTGGGTTACAGATTGGTTTTGTGTTGTGTTATGGGACCAGCTGGGATGGGTTGTTCCTGTAACTGTTAAGGTTAGGGTTAGCATTAGGTTTAGGGATGAGGTTAGTGTTTGTTTTAGGTTTAGGGTTAGGGTTAGGATTACGGTTTAGGTTTAGGTTTAGCATTAGTGTTAGTGTTTAGGGTGTGTGTAGGGTTAGGGATTAGGGTTTATGGTTAGGGTTTAGGGTTAAGGTTTGGGTTGGGGTTAGGGTTAGGGTGAGAGTTAGGGTTCGGGATAGGGATTGGATTCGGGTTTGGGACCTGAAAGGGTAAGGTTATGGTTCGTGTTCTGGTTAGGGTTTGTGTTCCAATAGGGATCAGGTTAGGTGTAGTGTTAGATTTAGGTGTAGGGTTAGGGTTTGGGTTTGGGTTGAGGTTAAGGTTAAGTTTCATGTTAGAGAATAGGGTTTGTTGAGGGTGAGTGTTTGGGTTTGGGTTAGGGACCCCATATGCTGCTCATTTGGCTCATTTGGCTTGTCACAGGAAGCCCCAAACTGAAGCCCTCCCAATGGAAATCAAGAAATCAGGGAACCCTGGTGGTGCAGCGGTTTAGCCTGCCTTTGGCCCAGGGTGCGATCCTGGAGACCCAGGATCGAGTCCCACGTCGGGCTCCTGGTGCATGGAGCATGCTTCTCCCTCTGCCTGTGTCTCTGCCTCTCTCTCTCTCTGTGACTATCATAAATAAATAAAAATTTTTAAAAAATTAAAAAAAAAGAAATCAATAGCATCCAGGTCTCTGAGAGTTGCTCCCTGGCAACAACTACCGTAGTCTCCCAATGTGCTCTATGGAAACATCAAGGTTCCCCTTCTGGATCCAAAGACAAGTCTAAGTTTTACTTAATATTTTCCAAAAATTGTCAAGGAAATTTACTAATTTATTGGAGAAAGAGAGAGAATAAGTTGTGTGAGCTGCAATGGAAGTGGGAGATGCAGGCTCCCCACTGAGCAGGGAGCCCAGTGTAGCGCTTAAACTCAGGACTCTGGGATCATGACTTGACCTGAAGGCAGAGGCCTCACTGACTGAGCCACAGAATGCCCTTACTAGATCTTTTCGTCCATCCTGATGGTACAAATATGCGTGTTCCACTCATTCCATGAGGCGGCCATGAAAATGTCCGCATAGAACAAACTGGGGACATGGGTGCCCCTGATGGGTAGAGTGATTGTCTGACACTCTGATTAGTCTTGAGACTGAGACACTGTATCTACTTTATTCCATTATTTATTAGACCTTAGTGACTAGAAATGTAACTGAAATCCTAGGTGCTTAATTTTCTTGGATGACGGAATCCCAACCAGCCCTTTTCATATACTGAGTGGACCAGAGCTTCTCTGCCTTCCCCCAGGGACCTCTACTCTGGGCACATAAAAGACAAGTAGCAGGACCAGCTAGATGGAATCCAAGAACACCTTTGCAAAGAGGAAAATGGCCTGATTTCCATGTGCTTCTGTAAACCCAGAGTGCCTCAGGCACATGAGGGTTGATGTGGAGAGTTTCTTCCCTGGGACAGGATAACTTCTGCAGATGAATATGTCCAGCAGCCCTTTCTACAGAGCCAGGCTCCAGATAAGATTGTCCCAGGTTTTCTCCCAGAATTTCCCACAGTGGCCCCATGAGGTTCATCCTCTTAGCACAAAACTTTTCAGAGGAGGAAAAGAAAGTTTAGAGAGGTACAGTGACAATGAGAGGAGGAAAAGAAAGATTAGAGAGGTCAGTGACATTCAGAGGAGGAAAAGAAAGCTTAGAGAGGTGCAGTAACACAAATAAATCAAGTAAAACTTGGATTGGTTTTGGATCCAGAAGGAAAACCTTGATGCCTCCACAGAACGCATTGGGAGACTACAGGGGTTGTTGCTGGGGAGCAACTCCCAGAGCCCTGGATCTCATAGGTCTCTTGATTTCCATTTCTGGGGGCTTCCTATGAAAAGACAAATGAGTCAAAGATAGCAGTAGATGGGTTCCCTAATCTGAACACGGACCCTAACACTAAACATATCCTATTCCCTAACCTGAAACCTAACCCTAACTTTAATCCACACCCAGAACACAACCCTAACACTATACCTAACTCTAACCCTAACACAACCCTAACCTGAACTTTAACTGTTATGGGAACACAAATCCTAACCCGATCCTAACCTTACTCGATCCTGAACCCGAACCAGAAACTGAACCCTAACCCTAACCCTAAGTCTTAACCCTAAACCCTAACCCTAAGCCCTAACCCTAACACTCACCCTAAACCCTAACCCTAACTATAAAGCTAACCATAAATCACAATCCTAACACTAACCCTAACCCTAAACCTAAGCATAGTAGCAATTGGAACTTAGAAGTGACAAGCCATTGTGTTGGCTGTATTTTATTGTTCAGGAGCCAGTCACTAAGTACCTCGGGGTTACACAGGGATACTTATGCCACAGGTCAGGATTGCTGAGAGCCATTGTGAAGGCTGATGCCCTCGGAAGCCAAAACGAGGCAATTGGGTCTCATCCTAAATGTAACAGAAAAACAACTGGACTGTATACTACAGAAGATGACCATGCTTGCATCTTGGAGCATTTCCACCTAATCTTGATGCCCCCATTGAATTGACGCCAGAGGAAAAGTGACCATTGTGATAATAAGTTGTTGGAACCCAGGCCACCATCAAGTGATACTCCATGCCACATCCACCCCTTCTTCTCAAACTTCCATCCTTTTTTTTAATTTTTATTTATGATAGTCACACACACACAGAGAGAGAGAGAGAGAGAGAGAGAGGCAGAGACATAGGCAGAGGGAGAAGCAGGCTCCATGCACTGAGAGCCCGAAGTGGGATTTGATCCCGGGTCTCCAAGATCGCGCCCTGGGCCAAAGGCAGGCGCCAGACTGCTGTGCCACCCAGGAATCCCTCAAACTTCCATCCTTAAATTTGCTCCTCAGATACACAGGATACCAACTCACATGCATTATAAATATTATTCATAGACTCTTGATGGTGTCCCTAGGAAGTACATTCTAGCCTTCTCCCACCATGCAGATTGGCAAACTGGGGACTATGTGAGAGACACCGTGGGTTAGATAGGACACAGAACTGGGAAACCAAGCAGAGAAATAATGATCTCAATTAAGCTCCATCTCCCCAATTGCCCTTACTAGATCTTTTCGTCCATCCTTATGGTACAAATATGTGTGTTCCACTCATTCCATGAGGCGGCCATGAAAATGTCACATAGAACAAACTGGGGACATGGGTGTCCCCGATGGGTAGAGTGATTGTAAAGACCATATGTGTAAAGACACAAAGACCATATCTTTGTGTTTTACTACTATTTTTATTATTTCACCTATGCGTCCCAGATATCCCGTGTAGAACACAGCTCTACAGTCCTTGTAGAACATCTTCAGCCTTAACAAAACATCACACTAATGAGAGTGATTTAACACTAAAGGACTGGTAAGATTAAGCCATTCAATATATTTTCTATCTTTTGTTGTCTTTGTTGTCTGTCAGAACACATCAGATCTTTGTAGGCTCTGCAGGTCATGAGTTATGCCCTTATAGATCTGTATAGTACTCCATCAATGGGCAGTCTGCCAAAGTGACTCAGCCTTGCAAGGTCCTTGGCACTTTACCAATGCCATTCTCTTTCATTTCTGCAGTGCTGCAAGGAAGAGCTGATGTGTCCCCCCTGAGTGTTATATTGCTATATCCACCATATCCTGGAACTTCAGATTCAGTGGAAGGCCTCTGATAACTCCTGACCCAAGTAGCTGGCTCTGTCTTTTTTGTAGGAATCCACACAAGAAATCTTCAATGATTTGCTCCAAGGGATAGATTACTTCATCTCACACTGACAAACACAAGTGAATCAGCTCACCAACTAAATCAGTTGTGGATCTGGGCTGAAAACAGGTCACATTCATAGTCAAGGTCAGGACCCATTTGATCAGGTCAAGCCAAACACCCAGCCTAGAAACAGTTGACTCTCCTGGGGCCTGCAAAGAAGGTGGTTCTCCCCTGACCCTTTCTCTCTATGTCAGGAACAGACCAAGCTACTTCAGCTTAGGGGAAATGCCATGTGTCCCATGCTTTGGTCTCTTCTCAGTCCCAACATATGTGATCTTCAGCAGCATTTGAGGTTCTAACCCTCTGTATTCTATCTGTAGTAGGGATGTTTACAGATGACTCCATGGTATATTGGTCTTTGTAAAAGCTCTTAGTTGAGAGAAATGCTGTTACTCAGATAACAGAATGTGTTGAAGTTACCACTTTTTTTCCATGTATCCCCTCAAACCAATGTTACTTGGAAGCCTAGAACCTTTTCCTGTGTTGGCACTGAAGTCCTTTGTCCTGTACAACTTCCCGAAGGGATGGTTGTCTTTTTTCTGAACGCCAGACCCTGATAGTCTCAGTGTTTTGTGGTTTGGAAGCTGACTACAGTGCCCCTCCTGTGCCTCTGGTGTGAAAAGGAATCATCAACTCTGTCTCTGGGTGAGGCCTGGAACATGCGGATGCTCAAGGAAGGCAGAATGGATAATTTTATGCAGTCCCTGTTGCCATGCTTCCAGGGGAGACCCCTTTCAAAGAACACAATCATTTCCTGTTTCTACGAGGTGTTCACCAGAGCCCAATAGGTCCCGCACAAGCAGTTCCACAGGTGAGTGACCACCCTATACACAGCACTGGGTTTGAGGTTCACCTCTACTAATGGTATATTTTGGGTCTGTCACTTCACATCTCTGAGCTTCCTTTTGCTCCTCTTTAAAGTGCTGTGGAGAGGATGAAACCCATGGGGCTGCTGTGGGAAATCCTTGGAGAAAACATTGCATAGACATATCTGTGCCTAGCTAGAAAGGGCTGCTGGGCATCTTCATGTGTAGCAATTCTCTCCCCAGTGAAGAAGCTCTCCACATCAATTCTCATGAGCCCATGGCACTGTGGGTTTAGAGAAGCACGTGGAAAGCAGGCTGTTTTCCTGTTTGGAAAGGACTTCTGGGATTCCATCTAACCAGTGCTGCTTTTTTGCTTTATATGCCCAGAGGAGAGGTCTTTGTGGAAAGGCAGAGCTGCTCAAGCTCCACTAAGCTGCTCAAGCTCCACTAAGTATATAGAAAGTGTTGGTTGGGATTCCTTCATCCAATAATACATATTGGAGGGAGGGGGCAAGAAGGCGGAAGAGTAGGGTCCCCAAGTCACCTGTCCCCACCAAATTACCTAGATAACCTTCAAACCATCCTGAGAATCTATGAATTCGGCCTGAGATTTAAGGAGAGAACAGCTGGAATGCCACATTGAGAAGAGTTCACACTTCTATTAAGGTAGGAAGACAGGAAAAAAAATTAAGAAATAAAAGGCATCCAAGGGGAAGGGGCCCAGTGAGAAGCTGGGCTAAGGCCACAAGTCAATTTCTCCCAGGACAAGAAAGCCCCATCCCAGAGAAGCAGGAGCTTCACTAATCTTCTGGAAGGAAAAACACTCACAGGGATCTGTAACAGGATCACAGGAGGGGCGGGGATGCCCTCAGGCTCCCAGGGGAACTAATGGAGGACATGCGCCCTGGGGGAAAGTACATCACACACCATGGCCAGGCTCCCTAAAATGCTGCAGCATGCGGGCTGCTGGGCATGGGAGCAACTCTCAGGCGACTCCACATGGAGGGGGCTGTACAGCACCTGGAGCTTGATTCCAGCAGTGGAGGCCCCAGAGCCCAGGGTCCCGGGGGACACAGCCCAGGATCCATCACTCCTGGTGGACAGGCAGAGACCGGGAGGCACAGGACAGCAAGGACGCTCCTGCCACTGGGTGGCCCTGAGGTGTTCAGATCGGCGACCCCACCCCCGGAGCATCCAGGCTCCTGCAGAATAAGATCTGTAGTATTTACTGCAGGAACTGACTCAAGGGCTGGAGAACTGGCCGCTGCACTGTTGTTGTTCCTCCTGGGGCCTCACGGATAAATGACTCCCACTTAGTCTCACAGTGACCTCACAGGATAAACAGGATAAAAAACTTTTACTGAGAAGTACACCAGGCAGGGGGCACAGCTCCCCCCAGTATTCACACCTGAGAATCATCACAGCAGGACCATCCCCCAGAAGACCAGCTACATGGGTAGGGGAAAAGAAAGTTATTGACCAAGCAGCACTGGAAAGTTCTAGGAGATTTTGAAGTTTTACAGTATATAGAATCATGGGATACCATGCCTTGTTTTTTGTTTTGTTTGCTTCCCCCCCCCCTTTTTTTCTTCTTTTCTTCTATTATCTTTTTTTCCTTTCCTTTTTTTTAATCTTTTTATTGTCTTTCTTTTGTTCTTCTCTCTTTTTCTCCTTTTCCCAATACAACTTGTTTTTGGCCACTCTGCATGGTGCAAAATGACTAGATGGAAAAACTCATCTCAAAGGAAAGAATCAGAAACAGTCCTCTCACTTACAGAGTTACAAAATTTGGATTATACTTCAATGTCAGAAAGCCAATTCAGAAGCACTATTATAAAGCTATGGTGGCTCTAGACAAAAGCATGAAAGAATCAGGAGACTTCATGACTGCAAATTTAGATCTAATAAGGCACAAATTAAAAATCAATTAAATGAAATACAATCTAAACTAGAGGTCCTAACGACAAAAGTTAATGAAGTAGAAGAACAAGTGAGTGACATAAAAGACAAGTTGATGGCAAAGAGAAATCAATTGAAAGATCATGAGGATCCTTTAAGGGAAAAAAAAATGACAGCCTCAGAAAGAAAAATCTCTGTTTAATTGGGGTTCCCAAGGATGCCAAAAGGGTCAGAGGATGAGAATATGTATTTGAACAAATCATAACTGAAAACTTTCCTAATCTGGGAAGGGAAACAGGCATTCAGATCCAGAAAATAGAGACCCCACCCTAAAATCAATAAAAACCACTCAAAATCTTGACATTTCATAGTGAAGCTGGCAAGTTCCAAAGATAAGGAGAATATCCTTGAAGCAGCAAGAGACAAGAAATCCCAAAATTTACTGGGGAGAATTATTAGATTAACAGCAGACATCTCCCCAGAGACCTGGCAGGCCAGAGGGGGTGGCAGGATATATTCAGGATCCTCATGAAAAGAATATGCAGCCAAAAATACTTTATCCAGCAAGGCTCTCATTAAAAATAGAAGGAGAGATAAAAAGCTTCCAAGAGAGGCAAAAACTGAAATAATATGTGACCACCAAACCAGTTCTGCAAGAAATACTAAGGGGGATTCTGTAATAGAAGAAGTGCAAGGAAAAAATCCACAGAAACAGGGATTGGATTGGTCCATGATGACAATAAATTCATATCTTTCAATAGTAACTCTGAACGTGAATGGGCTTAATGACCCCATCAAAAGGCACAGAGTTTCAGCCTAGATAAAAAAGCAAGACACATCTATTTTCTGTCTACAAGAGACTCATTTCCGACATAAGGACACCTACATCCTGAAAATAAATGTTGGAGAAACATGTACCATTCAAATTGTCCGGATCCCTGGGTGGCGCAGTGGTTTGGCGCCTGCCTTTGGCCCAGGGCACGATTCTGGAGACCCAGGATCGAATCCCACGTCGGGCTCCTGGTGCATGGAGCCTGCTTCTCCCTCTGCCTATGTCTCTGCCTCTCTCTCTCATTCTGTGTGACTACCATAAATAAATTTAAAAAAAAAAAAAAAACAAATTGTCCTCAGAAGAAAGCAGAGATAGCCTTCTTTATACCAGTTAATCTAAAGTTTATCCCGAAGACTATAGTGAGAGATGAAGAGGGACACTATATCATATATAAAGGACCGATCCAACAAGAGGACTTAGCAACCATCAATATTTATGCCCTGAATGTGGGAGCTGCCAAGTATGTCATCAATTATTAACCAAAGATAAGATATACTATTATAGGTATCCCTGGGTGGTGCAGCGGTTTGGCGCCTGCCTTTGGCCCAGGGCACGATCCTGGAGACCCAGGATTGAATCCCACGTCAGTCTCCCAGTGCATGGAGCCTGCTTCTCCCTCTGCCTGTGTCTCTGCCTCTCTCTCTCTCTCTGTGACTATCATGAATAAATAAATAAAATCTTAAAAAAAAAGAAATACTATTATAATAATACACTTATACTTGGTGACTTGAATGTGGCGCTTTCTACAATTGACAGATCTTCTAAGTACAACTTCTCCAATGAAACCAGAGCTTTAAATGATACACTGGACCAGATGGATTTCACAGATATTTACAGAACTTTACATCCAAATGCAACTGAATACACATTCTACTCAAGTGTACACGGAACTTTCTACAGCAAAGACCACATACTGGGCCACAAATCAGGTCTTAACTGGTACCAAAAGATTGGGATGGTCCCCTACATATTTTCATACCACATGCTTTGAAATTAGAACTAAATCACAAGAAGTTGTACGGTTTTCACTCACTTGGAGGTTAAGGACCATCCTGCTAAAAGATGAAAGGGTCAACCAGGAAATTAGAGATGAATTTAAGAGATTCATGAAGCTAATGAGAATGAAGATACAACCATTCAAATTCTTTGGGATTCAGCAAAATCAGTCCTGAGGGGGAAATACATTGCAATAAAAGCATCCATCCAAAAACTGGAAAGAACTCAAATACAAAAGCAAAACTTACACCTAAAGGAGCTGGAGAAAAAACAGCAAATATATCTTACACCCAGCAGCAGAAGAAAGGTAATAAATATTCGAGCATATCTCAATGAAATAGAGAACAGAAGAACTGTGGAACAAGTCATCAAAACTAGGAGTTGGTTCTTTCAAAGAATTAATAAGATAGATAAACCATTAGTAAGCCTTATTAAAAAAAGTGAGAGAAGACTCAAATTAATAAAATCATGAATGAGAAAGGAGAGATCGCCACCAACATCAAGGAAATAAAAACAATTTTAAAAACGTATTATGGGCAGCTATACAATCCCATCGTGGTGACCCCATTGAAATGAGGCCAGAGGGAAAGTGACCATTGTGATATTACATTGTTGGAACCCAGGGCACATTCTAGTGGCACTCCAGGCCACATCCCAGTGCTTCTTTTCAATTTTCTATCCTTAAATCTGCACCTCAGATACACAGGATGCCAGCTCATATGCGAAATAAATATCAATAGACCCCTGATGATTTCTCTAAGAAGTAGACTATAGCCTGATTCTCCCACCATGCAGGTTGGGAAAGTGGGGAATATGTGAGAGACACCGTGGGTTAGACAGGACACAGAACCAGGAAAGCAAGTAGAAAAATAAAGTTCCAAATTCAGCTCCATCTCCAAAAACTAGGAGAGAGAGTTGTGGCTATGGCATTTTTGGCTCATGATGTCAGTGAAGGCGATGACAATGGTAAGCAGTCATCTGACCAGAAGGGGTCATGGATAGGGCTGACTGAAGGAAGGGGCCCAGAGGTTGGAATCTTGAAGAAGTGACTTCACTTCCTTGGTGATAGGCCGACAACTGTTTTGGAACTCTGGTAACCAGGACACTGCATTCTAGAAATTCCCGCTTCCCAGCTCACATAACTGGAGATGGTCAAGAGAACATGATGTTTTGTTGCTGTTGTCCTACATTCAGGATCTCTGGGCTCAGGAGAGTCCTGACAGAGAAATGTTCATCTTACTGTTGACGTCAGCTCATCCTTTATCTCCAATGCTGCTGGTTGTGTCTGGAGACCTCAACAGGTAGCAAAAGGCAACTTGGGGCAGCCCACTGCAGAGCAGAACACACTGTGATCTCAGGTGAGGCAACTCACACTTCTTTACTCCTCATTGTGTGTGTGTTTGTGTGTGTATGCATGTGTGTGTGCTTGTGTAGAGTGCATAAAGAGTAACATGCCCTTCCTGAGCGACAGACCCTGATCTTCCCACTTTTTCATGATTTGGAAGTTAACTACAATGCCCCTCGTTGTAAGAAGTGAAAAGAAATCATTAGATCTTAGCTTGTTGAGGCCTGGACCACACTGATGCTCAAGGAAGGCAGAATGAATACTTTTATACAGTCCCTGGTGCCATCCTTCCAGTATGGAAACCTCACAATCAACAGAAAAATTTCCTGTATCTACCAGGTATTCACCACAGTGTGTCCTAGGCCAGCAGATCCATTGGTGAGTCACCACACCATACACAGCACAGGGGCTGAGGGTCATCTCTACTACCAGTATATTTTGGGACTGTCACTGCATCTCTCTGAGCTTCCTTTTCCTCCTCTGAAAAGTGCTGTGCTAAGAGGATGAACCTCATGGGGGTACTGTGGGAAATCCTAGGAGAAAACATGGTGTATACTTATGTGGTGTCTGGCCCTGTAAAAAGGGATGCTGGGCATATTAATGTGTAGCAGTTGTCTCTGCCCAGCATGAAAGCTCCCACATCAACCCTCAGGAGCCTGTGGAAAGCAGGCAGTTTTCCTGTTTGCAAAGGACTTCTGGGACTCCATCTAACTTGTCCTGTTTCTTGTCCTTTATCTGCCCAGAGGAGAGGACTGGGGGAAGGCAGAACAGCTCAAGGTGCATTCAATATAGTGAAAATGCTGGGGTTGGGATGAAGGTTGGGAATCCTTCATCCAAGAATATAGTTTAAGCACCTATGATTAGACAGATTTCCAGTCACTAAGATTATTGAAGTCACTAAATAGATAACATGACTCAGTCTCAAGTCTAATCGAGTGTCAGGGAGTCAATCACTCTACCCATCATAGGCATGCATGTCCAGTTATTTAGATGTGACATCTTCATGTCTGCCTCATGGGAATACTGGATCCACCCACATTTGGACCGTTAGGGTGGACAATGATATTAAGGGCACTGGGTGGATCAGTCAGTAAGACCTATACCTTCAGGTCAGGTCATGATCCCAGGCTCGTGGCTTTGAGCCCTGCTCAGTTGGGAGCCTGCTTCTCCTGCTCACTCTGCAGCTCAACCTGTTTATCCTGTCTCTCTCTCTTAGAATTTCATAAATTCCCTTAAAAATGATTTTAAAATATCAAGTAAAACTCGGATAAGTCTTTGGATCCAGAAGGAGAACCTTGATGCCTCCACAGAGCACATTGTGAGACTCCTGTGGTTGTTACTGGGGAGCGACTCTCAGAGCCCTGGATCTCATAGGTCTCTTGATTTCCATTGGGACGGCATCATTTTAGGGGCTTCCTGTGAAGAGACGAATGAGTCATATACAGCAGCAGATGGGGTCCTTAATCTTAACTCGAACCCTATTCTTAAACAGACCCTATTCCATAACCTGAAGCTTAATCCTGACCTTAACCCAAGCCCAAACCCTAACATCCCTAAACCTAATGCTAACCCTAACCTGAGTCCTAACGCAAACCCAATCCTGAACCCGAAACCGAAACTTAACCCCAAACATAAGATGAATGCTAACACTAACCAGAACCCAAAACCTAACCCTAACATGAAACCGAACACTAACCCTAAACTGAACATGAGCCATTACCCAAACCGTAAGACCTAACTGGAACCCGAAACAGAAACCTGACCACAACTCTAACCCTAAAACAAACACGAACCCTAACCTGACCCTAAACCATCCCAAACCAGAGCCGGAAACTGAACCTGAAACCTAATCCCAACCCTAAATTTAACCCTAAACCTTAACCCTTATCATAACCCTAAACCCTATACACTAACAATAACCCTCATCCTAAACCCTAACCCTATCCCAAAGCCTAATCCTAATCCTAACCCTAAATCGTAATCCTAACCCGAACCCTAACCCTAAACCTAACCATAAGCATAATTCCAATTGGAACTTAGACGTGACATGCCATTGTTTGGCCATATCGCATTGGTCAGGAGCCAGTCACTAAGCACCTCAGGGTTACACAGGGATACTTATGCTACAGGTCAGGATTGCTGGGATCCATTGTGAAGGCAGCAGCCCTCAGAGGCCAGAATGAGGCAACTATGTCTCTTCTAAATATAACAGGAAACAATCGGCCAGTTTTACTACAGAAGATGACCATGTCTGCATCTTTGAGCATTTCCACCTCATCGTGGTGCCCCCATTAAAATGAGACCAGAGGGAAAGTGACCATTGTGATATTATGTTGCTGGAACCCAGGCCATTGACAGTTAAGTGACAAAGCCACCCAGGTGCCGCTAGAATATTTAATCCTCAATCAACTCAGTGAATGAATCTCCATGGTATCTTCCATTGAATCATTTGTATAGTATATACTTGGTTATCTCCAAAATATGGGTTTTGCTAGCCCAAATCCACAAGGATGTTGACAATTTCACTTCTATGTGCCAGCAGATGGGGAGTCAGTCTTTGGCACGAAACCATTTACACACTATCCAATGCATCTTGTCCACATCTCTATGTTCTGTGGGGGATACTCTAAACTTCCACCTTATATTTGGTATCAGTAATACTTTTAAGCCTTGTTCCTGATCCTCCACATGTGGGACTCTGCACACTGGAAACTACACTGATCCCAGGATAATTGCTTCATCAGTTCCTTCAGGATGAAAGGGATATTTCCCCACTGATACTTCAGTCCTTTCCCTCCTCTTGTTCCCAAACCTTTTGACTAAAGGATCTTGAGAAAGAATCCTCTCCCTTTTTCAGAGGGCTTTTACATGCAGCTCCAGTTGCAGCTACATTCCATGCCCATCTCTGGAGTGAACCGAAGAGGAGAAAGGCTATTTAGACAGAGTTGGAGCAATCTCCGTCCAGATTTCACCCACCATGGTCTAATATTTTCCTTTAGAAAGTGCAGCCAAAAGTCAGAAAAAGGCTTCCCTTAAGGAAAGGCAGCTTGCTATCACCAAGCCAGTTGTGGTCTCTGATGGGACAAGAAACAGATGAAGAGAAGCACAAGGTCTTGTCCATGGTATTACTGTTATGGTAGGTATTTGGGTTCCCACCTAGGAGGGCAGATGGAAGGTGGCATGGCGTAAGACTCAGACATTCAGTACGTGATAGCAGGATAGCCATTCACATCCTGGAAGGCCTACAATTTGAATTGGATTCTTGGCTTATTGTGGAGACCATTACAAGGAAACAATTCAGGGTAGTTGTTTTAGTTGAATTAACAATAATATCAATTAATTTTCTCAATCATGATTTGAGGATCCTTTTGCAATATGACTCCTGTATGCAACACATACTCTTTAAATTGAACTGGATTGCACTACAGATGTTGATATTTCCCCCATGGAGAGAGAGAGATATTCTGCCTCATTGAAAACACCAATTATTTTCCTCAGAATCATATTTCTTGTTACTGGAGATCCTTAATATCTACATCGTGGTTTCCCCCAGTGGTGATTTCTGGAAAGCTAGGCAGCATGTGATTTTTAAAATGAGTGATACAAAGATTGAGGGTTCTAGGGATCTAGAGACAGATGCCCCATGGATTCCATCGCTGACCAAGGAGTGCAGAGCTGTGGACTACACATTAAGAGGAAAAAGAAACAGAGGACCAAAAGGACATCAAGGGCTGGTACCCTTCCCAGGGGCAGGAGACAAGGTTTGACTTTTCCCTACCTTCACCTGCAGACTGGGGGATTTTGAACGAGATATATTACTGCTAATATATTCATCTCTCTCTGTGGCCAAAGGTGCCATGGGCAGGAAGGGTTGGGTGAAGCTCCTTGTCTTCCAAGACATGGAGGAAAGAGAAGGCACAGGCTAGTGACAGGTTGTGCAGAGTTGTATTCATTCTCCAAGCAGCATTCAAACCATGAAGGTGTCCCGGATTTGGCAAGATTTATTAACTGATTGATTGTTTGCTAAGGGAGTGTGTCAACATACCCATGACCACTCCTCTCTGCTTTTTTGATATTATAGAGAAACACCAAGGTGAAGGCCAACTCAGAGAAGAGAAAAGGGCAGGAATAATGTGACAGGAATGAGTTCGTGGAGCGAGGGTTGAGCATGGAGGCAGTCAATATGCCCAACATAATGTCTTGGGGACAGTGACTGTTTCTTGGAGGGACAGGGTGGTTCAGAGGCTGCTTGTTGGCCTCACTTATAAAATCAGAGACAGAAAATCATCCTGAGATATAGATCTTCTCCTCTCCTCCTGGGAAACAGATCCTGGTCCCTGGAGGAATGCAGTGGCGAGGACAGAGTAGTACTCCAGGTTCAGAGACACAATCCTAGGAGCAGTGATCCAAGTTCACTCATCAGCTGTGACTCCATTATCTCTTTCCCAAGGGCATCCTGTGTCTGTTACTGGCCCAATGTACACAAAAGTCTGTCTTACAAATCCTGAGGATTAGGACACAGACCCCAGCCATATGCATGACACTTACATCTGTCATTGAGCATTCCTTTTTTCTATTTCTTACTTAACCCTAATTTACCTCTGTGCCTCTATTCCATTCTACATTTGGATGATTACCATTCTAGGGACACCTGAGTGGCTCAGCAGTAGAGTATTTTCCTTCATCTCAGGGCACAATCTTAGGAGCCATGATCGAGTCCCACTTTGAACACCTTGCATGGAGCATGCTTCTCCATCTGCTTCTCTCTGTGTGTCTCTCATGGATGATTATCACTCTGGAGGACACGGTCCCAACCTGATGCTTTGCGCCTGGCATCTCTGTTTCTATAGTATACCTGGTGCTGATCACCTCACCTAACCTACTGGTGTCCCCCTGAATTCTGAGCTGGGTTTGGACCATTGAATGCAACTGAACAGTCATGCGTGGTATGCAGGGAACAGGGTTGGGAATCTGATGGCAGGGCTTCCATTGTCATGGTTTGGGATCTTCTGCTGGTGGATTGTTGCCAAGGGAGAATAATCAGGGACTATCTCACAGACAAATAATGTGATCAATTATGACAAGGGCTATTGGTTATCTCCCTGGGCTGCTTACACAAGATACTGTTCTGACTTCCTGTAAGTAGGAAAGCCTAGTGAATTGGTTGGTTTCCTTGACGTGTTACTGATGAGTTCATGCCAGTGTTCAAATTTACCTTTGTTCAGCAATGCCTGTGTGTATTTTCTATTTGCAGTTCCCATTTTGGTCCTTGTCTCACTTGGGAGAGGCTGACTCACTCAGAGAAAACAGAGACCCACATGTGCTGCTGCATATGGTCTAGTCATCTTCATATTCAGCTGAATTGGAAGATCTTCTTGACTATTCATGTCATGCTAGATCATCTGGATAGAAGCCGTTAAGGCTCCAGATAGAATGCAATAGACCATGGCTATGTCTACGATGAAAGCAAACTAACGAACAATAAACAAGTTAAGAGTACATAAAAAAGTGCTTCAAAATGAGGAATGACATTTGCCCAAACCAGATCAAGAGAAAAAATCCTGGAAGCCATAAGAATTAACCTGAAAGCTAGACAGATCCTTCCTTAATGTACCTCACAGCTTGTTTGGCCTACACGACTTTATTGGTCCAAGTACAGAAGTTGTTAACAATAACACTGATTCCTCCAAACCCAGCCAACAGGATATCTAGGGCAATGTGATCGTCATTCTCTATTAATCCCATCTCTATTGAATCCCAATATGGATTCAGCTGATCCGTATTCCATCTGGGATATACATTGTATTACCAGTAGCATTTGCCATAATTAGAGATCGCTCCTTTTCTGGCTTCCTGATTGGTGCAATTTCCTCCTATGGGAACAGTTTTCTAATATTCGCATAAATAGTAATTCCTCCATGTCTTGTGCCTGAACAAACAAAAGTGGCCTTATTTGGAAATACACACATAAGTTGGAAATTCCAGCCTTGGTGATTCATTTCATTGGATGAAATACACATTTCCCAGAGGGATTTACCATGAGGTTCAGTGATGAATGCCATATCCAGCAGTCAGAAAAACAGGGAGTCATGGACCCTGTTTAGCTATGTTCTCATCTGGCAATGATTATTATTAGTATAGCAAGTATAATAAGAAGAAAATGGGGGCAATGGGTCATTCTGGATGAAGGGCCACAAAAGGTCTGAGGAAAGAGAGAAGAATTATTTTAACTGAGCTAAGAGAAAATTGAAATGAATTAGATGACAATCTTGTCCCATTATCTTGGGTGGAAGCTGCCC
Source organism: Canis lupus familiaris (assembly GCF_011100685.1). Taxonomy (NCBI): domain Eukaryota; kingdom Metazoa; phylum Chordata; class Mammalia; order Carnivora; family Canidae; genus Canis; species Canis lupus. The sequence goes on from NC_049240.1 coordinate 21,348,296, forward strand.
AATATCTATCATCATTTGCCTGTGCTGAAAGTCTTGGGTCAATGCCTTTTTCCAATGATTGACTACTTCCAGAAGATGGTTGAGGTGCCTGTTTCAGTAGCTTTCTTATTTTGTCCACTTCTGAATTTTTTAAAAGTTAATTAAAAGTTTGAACCTCCTAGAGTTTCATTGCTCTTCTTACATAGACCTCATAAGACCACTTTCAGTGATGTGTCAGGGAAGTTTTTCACATTTGTCTCTTCCTTCAGATACATTTGAAGAGCAGGACAAGGCTGCTATGAAAATTTGAGGAGCATTTACCTTACCTTGGTGGTGAAAAACTTGGGTAATATCCTGGGTTCTTTAAGATGTTACCATCTCTGCATGTAGTAAAGTAGTGCCCTCTAGTCTGGGTGCTGAATTTCCTACATTTATGAATATTCCAGCTCTGAATTTACAGTGAAAGAACAAGTATTACCAAAGGAAATGGACTGGATAACCATCCTTACTAGTGTCTACTTGCAACAAGGGAATTCACAGGATTCTGAAAGTTTCTTCTATTTAATGGAAAACTGAACACATTTTCCCATCCTTAAATAGGTTATATCTTATTTATAAGATGAACTATTAACTGTGTTCTAGCAAAATTATAATTTCTTTTGAACTCTATATTACTTCTTGTGAAGATTCAGAGCAAATACATGGATATATTTCACATTCTATAGCTTTCTTTTTTTGAATATGTTATATACTTTGAATCATGAACCATATTGCCTTTTCAGACTCACCTCTTTTATTTTGATGAATACACATAGCATCTATTGAGGTCTTTTTAATGCCTTGAAAGCACAATTATTTTTTTAGCTCAATTATGTTTTATTTCATTCTTGTTTTATTATTTTCTTCTTGATAGAGGGAAGGAGTGTAAGTCTGGATAGGGGTGTGGATAGAGGAGGAGGAAGGGAATCTTTAGCCAGATCCTTGCTCAGCATGGAGCATGAGGAGGGGCTTGAACTCAGGAGTCTGAGATCATGACACAAGGCAAAATCAAAAATCTAGCCACTCCCCTCATTCTCTGTATACATCTATGACCACTAGTTTACTGTAGAATAAGGGATCTTGTAGGTAACTTTCCAGAACAGTCCAATAAGCTTTGCCATTCAAAATGGATCACCTGAATATCCAAACCACGAGTGTGTATAAGCTGATATTGGTCACGTAACACCAGATCATACCTTCATCTTAAAGAATTCTAAATGGCATAGGGATATCTCTTGGCTTTTTGGAGGGGTTAGGAAAAAATTTAAGTACATCTCTTCATTAGGCTCAGATTCAAATTTCAGCTGTATACTGTTTCCTCACACCTGGCTATGTGTGGGGTCAATTTTAGAGTCAAATGGCACTTTGGTGCTTCAGGTGAATTTTCGGGGAAAATGAGGTATCGCGAGTTGGGGAGGAGTGGGAAGGATGTTCAGTAGGAAGAGACACAGGAAAATAATAATAGAAGTAGAGACAGACAAACAGCTGGAGAAAGGCGAGGGGAGAATTTTCTAAAGAGGTGCCTCTAGTTTATTCTTGCTTAGCATTGTCAAATTGTTCTTTAGCTTTGGCCAAGCAAATGGTTAATGAAACAACTTTCAAAGTTGAATTCCTTTTTGATTCAGTGTATCAACCAACAGTGCTGGCCATTCATCTTCCTTCTTTTCTAAGAGATTCCTCTAGGAATGAATTTGTTCAGTTCCATTAATCCACAGTTGGCCTTGAAGAACCAAAACATCATTGATGAAGTGGTGGGATCAGGAATAAAATCGTGATAAGCAGACATAGGTGAAACCTACACTTTTTCAGGTAGAGGATAGGGTTCAGGTTTCTATTATCCCAATATAGCTGGTGACATTTGATGGAAATATCACATTTGTGTACCTCATACTGTGAGTCCCAAAAATGACAGCTGGACACCATTGAACAAACAGCCAATGATGTGTCCACCACAGCAGGCAAAAACTCAGAGTGAATACTCTCAGGACAAAAAACTGAGATAGTCGGAGAAACTCAACTAATGGGATTGGTGAGGTCAGCTCAGTTCTTCAGGGTGGATGTCAGTCCTGTGAGATCCTCACACTCACTGTTCTGTGAGACTGGCTAAGAGAAGAGTCACAGGGCACTATTCCTGTTTCTATGCTCAGATACTTATTCTTATGACACACACCAGTTTTACACAGCACAGCACAGCACAAAATGGGAACCAAAAAAGACAGCATAAGGGGACCTAAAGGAATGGGCTGATTCCATAACAGTCCAAAGAAATGGGAAGAAAAACAAGACCTAGGTGCCTGACTCAGTACAAAGTGTCTAGAAACTGCCTCAGAGAACACATTTTAGATCCAGGGCTCCCTCTTCATGGGAGGGCTCCCTCCTATGGACTCCATAGCTGCCAGGAACAAGGCACAGGGACCTCTCTGACCACTACCCTTGTTCAATGCAACAGGAAACTCTGAAGATGTCCTGTGGACCCCTTGTGATTGCATGTAAAATGAACAACGGCCAACCAAATAAAAATAGCAAAGAATATTCATCAGTTCTTCTTAGGGAAAGGGAGTCAGCCACTATTATTTTTGTTGTGCAGAGCCCCAGCATCAGACAGAAGGGTACAAACTCATGCTAAGGGGTAAATGGAAAGCTTTAATTATGCCTTGAGGAGAAGCTATTGTATGGAGAGGCTATAGTGAGCTGTCCGGAAGTGAGGCAACCTATGTGATTCTGAATGGTGATCCTTCTGATTGGTGGGTCCGAATTAGGAAAGTGAGACAAGTGTTAGGAAAGCTCTCAGTTATAGAGAGGTGTAGGTGGGACAGTAATTATGGGGTAGAATCCTGAGCCTGTAGCTAGAGTTTATAAGGGTCATTCAGTAGAAGCTTGAACCAGTTGGACCGATGGTTCTGGTGTAAACCAAGCACCAGGTGCTACATACAGTTGCCAAATATCCTACCCTCTATCTTATACAGACCAGGCCTTCTCCCTGGACTGACTGCAAGACAATGGGCTGGTTCAAGGATTGGCTGTGGGTCAGAAATCTCCCTGAATGAACTACATGGCTATGATCTATACTTTAAATTTACCATGTAGACGGGACTACCTACCAAGAGAAGGATGAAGAAATATTGGGCAGGGCTGAAGAAAGAGATTATACACTTAAAAATCCCAAGTTGTCAAGTGCCTGAATGAGGGCAAATGCTGCAAGGTGAGAATCCTTCAAAGGAGCATATCATTAACGGTGAGGATAGTGGTCCCTGGTTGCTCGGTATGTTAAGTGTCTTATTCAAGATTTTGGCTCAGCTCCTGAACTCAGGGAACTGGTTTGAGCTCAATAGCAGGATTTGCAGGAAATCTTCGTGGATTCTCTCTCACCTCCTGCTCCTCCCTCCACAGAATCTCTCTATATCTCCAAAATATAGTAAACAACTACTTGAGAAACAAAACAGTTGCTGGTTCATAGGGCAGATCTATCTTTAACTCTTTGAAGAACCCCCACACAGTTTTCCAGAATGGCTGCACCAGTTGACATTCCCACCATGAGTGCAAGAGAGTTCCCCTTTCTCCACATACTCTCCAATATTTGTGGTTTCCTGCCTTGTTAATTTTCCCCATTCTCCCTGATGTGAGGTGGTATCTCATTGTGGTTTTGATTTGTATTAGCCTGATGGCTAATGATGCAGAGCATTTTCTCATGTGCTTTCTGGCCATGTCTATGTCTTCCTCTGTGAGATTTCACTTCATGTCTTTTGCCAAATTCATGACTGGATTGTTTGTTTCTTTTTAAAAAAATTTTTTTTAGTTATTTATTTATGATAGTCATACAGAGAGAGAGGGAGAGAGAGGCAGAGACACAGGCAGAGGGAGAAGCAGGCTCTATGCACCAGAAGCCTGATGTGGGACTCGATCCCTGGTCTCCAGGATCGCGCCCTGGGCCAAAGGCAGGCGCCAAACTGCTGCGCCACCCAGGGATCCCCTGTTTCTTTTTTTTATATGAATATATGTTTTTGGTGTTCATTTTGCCAACATATAATATAACATCCAGGGATCATCCCATCAAGTGCCTAACTCAGTGCACATCACCCAGTCACCCCAACCCCCATCCACCTCCCCTTCCACAACACTTAGTTCATTTCCCAGAGTTAGGAGTCTTTCATGTTCTGTCTCTCATTCTGATATTTCCCACTAATTTTTCTCCATTTCCCTTTACTCCCTTTCATTATTTTTATATTCCCCCAATGAATGAGACCATATAATGTTTGTCCTTCTCCAACTGACTTATTTCACTCAGCATAATACCCTTCAGATCCATCCACGTCAAAGCAAAAGGTGGATATTTGTCCTTTCTAATGGCTGAGTAATATTCCACTGTATACATATACCACATCTTCTTGATCCACTCATCTTTTGATGGACACTGAGGCTCTTTCCGCAGTTTGGCTATTGTGGACATTGCTTCGATAAACATTGGGGTGCAGGTGTCTGGGCCTTTCATTGCATCTGTGTCTTTGGGGTAAATCCACAGCAGTGCAATTGCTGGGTCATATGGCAGATTTATTTTTAACTCTTTGAGGAACCTAAACACAGATTTCTAGAGTGGCTGCACAAGTTCACATTCCCGCCAAGAGTTCAAGAGGGTTCCCCTTTCTCCACATCCTCTCCAAAATAATATATGGTTTCTTGCTTTGCAAATTTTCCCCATTCTCACTGGTGTGAGATAGTACCTCATTGTTTTGTATTGATTTGTATTTCCCTGATGGCCAGTGATGTGGAACATTTGCTCATGTGCTTGCTGGCCATGTCTATGTCTTTCTCTGTGAGATTTCTGTTCATGTTTGTTTCTTTATTCTTGAGTTTAATAAGTTCTTTATAGATCTTGGATATAGCCCTTTATCTGACACGTCATCTGCAAATATCTTCTCCCATTCTGTAGGTTGTCTTTTAGTGTTTTCGACTGTATAGCTTGCTGTGCAAAAGTTTCTTACCTCGATGAAGTCCCAATAGTTCATTTTTGTTTTTGTTTCTCTTGACTTCATGGATGTATCTTGCAAAAAGTTACTGGCCAAATTCCAAAAGGGTGTTGCCTGTGTTCTCCTCTAGGATTTTGATGGAATCTTGTCTCACATTTAGATCTTTCATCCATTTTGAGTTTATCTTTGTGTATGGTGCAAGAGAGTAGTGTAGTTTCATTCTTCCGCATGTGGATGTCTATTTTTCCCAGCATCATTGATGGAAGGTATTGTGTTTTTTTCCCAGTGGATAGTCTTTACTCCTTTGGTGAATATTAGTTGACCATAAATTTGAGGGGCCATTTCTGGATTCTCTATTCTGTTCCATTGATCTATATGTCTGTTTTTGTGCCAGTATCACACTGTCTTGATGACCACAGCTTTGTAGTACAACCTGAAATCTGGCATTGTGATGCTCCCAGCTATGGTTTTCTTTTTAAAATTATGCTGGCTGCCATTCAAATACTAACCAGACCCTACCTTGGTTAGCTCCCAAGATCTGACGAGATCGGGTGCATTCAGGGTTGTATGGTCCGCAAAGGATACAGTCAACAAAACTAAAAGAAAACCTACAGAATGGGAGAAGATATTTGCAAATGACATATCAGATAAGGGGCTAGTTTCCAAGATCTATAAAGAACTTAATAAACTCAACACCATAGAAACAAACAATCCAATCATGAAATGGGCAAAAGACATGAACAGAAATCTCACAGAGGAAGACATAGACATGGCCAACACGCACATGAGAAAATTCTCTGCATCACTTGCTATCAGGGAAATACAATCAAAACCACAATGAGATACCATCTCACACCAGTGAGAATGGGGAAAATTAACAAGGCATGAAACAAAAAATGTTGGAGAAGATGGGGAGAAAAGGGAACCCTCTTACACTGTTGGTGAGAATGTGAATTAGTGCAGCCACTCTGGAGAACTGTGAGGAGGTTTCTCAAGTGTTAAAAATAGACCTGCCTAATGACCCAGCAATTGCACTCTTAGGGATTTACCCCAGAGATACAGATGCAATGAAACACTGGGACACCTGCACCCCAATGTTTATAGCAGCAATGTCCACAATAGGCAAACTGTGGAAGGAGCCTCAATGTCCATCGAAAGATGAATGGATAAAGATGTGGTTTCTGTATACAATGGAATATTACTCAGGCATTAGAAATGACAAATACCCAGCATTTGCTTCAACGTGGATGGAACTGGAGGGTATTATGCTGAGTGAAATGAATCAATCAAAGGACAAACATTATATGTTCTCATTCATTGGGGAATATAAATAATAGTGAAAGGGAATAGAAGGAAAAAAAAAGAAAGGGAATAGAAGGGAAGGATGAAGAAACTGGTAAGAAATATCAGAAAGGGAGACAGAACATAAAAACTCCTAACTCTGGGAAGTGAACTAGGGGTGGTGGAAGGGGGGGATGGGGGTGACTGGGTGATGGGCACTGAGGGGGCACTTGACCGCTTGAGCACTGGGTTTCATGCTGTATGTTGGCAAATTGAACACCAATAAAAATAAATGTATTGTTAAAAATAAATAAATAAAATTCCCCTGGCTACTCGGGTCTTTTCTGATTCTACACATATCTTAAAGTATTTTGTTTAAACTCTGAAGAAAGTCCGTAGTATTTTTATAGGGATTGCTGTAAACTTGTAAATTGCCCTGGGTAGGACTGATATCTTCACAATATTAATTCTTCAAATCCATGAGCATGGAATATTTCTCCATCCGTTTTTGTCTTCCTCAATTTCTTTCGGAAGTGTTCTGTAGTTTTTAGATCCTTTACCTCTTTGGTGAGGTTTATTCCTAGGTATCTTATTCTTTTGGGAGCAATTGTAAATGGGATTGACTCCTTAATTTGTCTTTCTTCAGTCTCACTGTTAGTGTATAGAAATGCCCCTCACTTCTGGGCATTGAATTTGTCTCCTGCCACACTGCCAAATTGCTGTGTGAGTTCTAGCAATCTTGGGGTGGAGTCAGTTGCATTTTCTATGTACAGTATCATGTCATTGATGAAGAAGGAGAGTTTGACTTCTTCTTTGCCAATTTGAATGCCTTTTATTTCTTTTTGTTGTCTAATTGTTAAAGCTAAACTTCTAGTACTATGTTGAATAGCAGTGGTGAAAGTGGTGAAAATCCCTGTCTTGTTCCTGATCTTAGGAGAAAGGCTGCCAGTGTTTCCCATTGAGAATGAATTTTGCTCTGGACTTTTAAGATGTTGAGGAATGTTTCCTACACTCTGAAGAGATTTGATCAGGAATCTTGCTGTATTTTGTCAAAGGCTTCCTCTGCATCCTCCATGAGAGGATCCTATGGTTCTTGTTTTTTCTCTTGCTGATGTGATGAATCACATTGATTTTTTTTACGAGTGCTGAATCAGCCTTGCATCTCAGGGAGAAGTCACACTTGGTTATGGTGAATACTCTTCCTAATGTATTGTTGTATCCTATTGGCTAGTATCTTGTTGAGAATTTTTTGCATCCATGTTCATCAAGGATATTGGTCTATAATTCTCCTTTTTGGTGGGGTCTTTGTCTGCTTTTGGAATTAAGATGATACTGGCCTCATAGAATGAGTTTGGAAGTATTCTATTTCTTTCTATATTTCCAAAGAGCTTTAGTAGAATAGGTATGGTTTCTTCTTCTTCTTCTTCTTCTTCTTCTTCTTCTTCTTCTTCTTCTTCTTCTTCTTCTTCTTCTTCTTCTTCCTCTTCTTCTTCTTCTTCTTCTTTTTAATAATAAATTTATTTTTTATTTGTTTTCAATTTGCCAACATACAGAATAACACCCAGTGCTCATCCTGTCAAGTGCCCCCCTTAGTTCCCATCACCCAGTCACCCCCAGCCCCCACCCTCCTCCCCTTCTACCACCCCTAGTTCATTTCCCAGAGTTAGGAGTCTTCCATGTTCTGTCTCCCTTTCTGATATTTCCTACCCATTTCTTCTCCCTTCCCCTCTATTCCCTTTCACTATTGTTTATATTCCCCAATGAGTGACTCCATATAATGTTTGTCCTTCTCCAATTGACTTATTTCACTCAGCATTATACCCTCCAGTTCCACCCATGTCGATGCAAGTGGTAGGTATTTGTCATTTCTAATGGCCAAGTAATACGTTTCTTCTTTAATTGTTTGATAGAATCCTGAGAGAAGCCATCTGGCCCTGGACTTTTGTGTCTTGGGAGGTTTTTGATGAGTGCCTCAAATTCTTACTTCGTTATTGGCCTGTTCAGGCTTTCTATTTCCTGCAGGTCCAGTTTTGGTAGTTTTTGGTTTTCCAGAAATGCATCCATTTCTTTAGATTGCCTAATTTATGCACGTAAAGCTGCTCATAATATGTTTTAAAAATTGTTTGTATTTCTTGGGTATTGGTAGTGCTCTCTCCTTTCTCATTCATGATTTTATTAATTTTAGTCTTTTCTCTCTTTTTTTCAATAAGGGTGGATAATTGTTTATCTCTCATTAATTCTTTCAAAGAACCAACTCTTCGTTTTGTTGATCTGTTCCACAGTTCTTCTGGTCTCTATTTCATGGAGTTTTGCTCGAATCTTTATTGACTCTCTTCTTCTGCTGGGTGTAGGATCTAGTTGCTTTTTTTTCTCTCCAGCTCCTTTAGGTGCAAGGTTAGCTTTTGTATTTGAGTTCTTTCCAGTTATTGGACGGATACTTGTATTGCCATGTATTTCCCCCTCAGGACTGCTTTTGCTCTATCCCAAAGATTTTAATGGTTGCATTTTCATTCTCATTAGTTTCCATGAATCTTATTAATTCTTCTCTAATTTCCTGTTGACCCTTTCATGTTTTATCAGGATGGTCCTTAACTTCCACGTGTTTGAAATACTTCCAATATTCTTGTTGTGATTTAATTCTAATTTCAAAGCATTTTCATATGAAAATACGCAGGGGACAATCCCAATCTTTTGGTATCAGTTAAGACCTGATTTGTGACACAGTATTTGGTCCATTCTGGAGATCTATGTGAACTTGAGAAGAATGTGTATTCAGTTGCGTTGGGATGTAAAGTTCTGTAAATATCTGTGAAATCCATCTGGTCCAGTGTGTCATTTAAAGGTCTTGTTTCTTTGGAGATGTTGTGCTTAGAAGACCTATCAATTGTAGAAAGCACTTCATTGAGTCCCGAAGTAGAAGTGTTTATTATCTAAGTATGTCTTAACTTTGGTTATCAATTGATTGATATACTTGGCAGTTCTCAGATTCGGGGCATATATATTGATGATTGGTAAGTTCTCTTCTCGGATGAATCCTTTAAGTGTGATATAGTGTCCCTCTTAATCTCTCAGTACAGTCTTCGGGATAAACTTTAGTTTATCTGATCTAAGGATGGCTACCCTGCTTTATTTTGAGGACCATTTGAATGCTACATGTTTCTCCAAACTTTTGTTTTCATGCTGTAGGTGTCCTTCTGTCTAAAATGAGTCTCTTGGAGACAGGAAATAGATGGGTCCTGGTTTTTTATACAATCTGAAACTCTCTGCCTTTTGAGGGGTCATTTAGGCCATTCATGTTCAGAGTTACTATTGAAAGATATGAGTTTATTGTCATCATGATACCTCTTCAGTCCCTGTTTTGTGCATTGTTCTATTTGTCTTCCTCATTCTCTTACAGAGTCCCCCTTAAAATTCCTTGCAGAGCTTGTTTGGTGGTCACATATTTTTTCAGTTTCTGCCTATCTTGGAAGCTCTTTATCTCTCCTTCTATTCTGAAGGAGAGCTTTGTTGGATGTTCTTCTCATTTAAGTCCCTGATGTATCATGCCAGAACTTTCTGGCTGGTCTGGTATCTGGGAAAGTCTGCTATTACTCTAATATTTCTCCCCATAGAAATTAGAGATTTCTTGTCTCTTGCTGCTTTAAGGATCTTCTCTTTATCTTTGGAATTTGCAAACTTCACTATTAAATGTCGAGGTGTTTAGGGGTTTTGATTTTAGGGGAGATCTCTCTCTTTCTGGGATCTGAATTCCTGTTTTCCATCCCTAATTATGACAGTTTTCAGCTATTATTTGTTCAAATACATATTCTGGACCTCTGGACCTTTCAGCGCCCTTGGGACCACCAATTAAATGTAGGCTTTTCTTTCAGAAGCTGTCATTTAATTCCCTTAATCTATGCTCATGATCTTTTAATTGTTTGTCTCCTTTTTCTTGTTTCCCTCTTAGCCATCAATTTATCCTTATGTAACTCACTCGTTCTTCTACCTCGTTAACCCTCACCATTGGAACCTCTAGTTTGGATTGCATCTCATTTAATTGATTTTTAATTTCTGCATGATTAGATCTATATTCTGCAGTCATGAAGTCTCTTGAGTCCTTTATGCTTTTTTTTCTAGAGCCACCAGTAGCTTTATAATTGTGCGTCTAAATTGAATTTCTGACATTGAATTGTAATCCCAATTTTGTAACTCTGTGGGTGAGAGGATTGTTTCTGATTCTCTCTTTTTTATAGACTTTATTTATTTATTCATAGAGACAGAGAGAGAGAGAGAGAGTGAGGCAGCGACACAGGCAGAGGGAGAAGCAGGCTCCATGGAGAGAGCCCAATGTGAGACTCTATCCAGGGTCTCCAGGATCATGCCTGGGCTGTAGGTGGCGCTAAACCACTGTGCCACCAGGACTCCCCTGATTCTTTCTTTTGAGGCGATGTTTTACTTCTAGTCATTTTGCTCAGTGCATTTGACAAAAACAAATTGTGTTGGGAAAAGGAGAAAAAGAGAGAAGAGAAAGAAGAAAAGAAAAAGAAAAAAGAAGAAGGAAAAATAATAAGAGAAGAAGGGAGAAAAAAAGAGGGGGGAAGCAAACAGAAAACTATAAAACAGAAAAACAAGGATATTCTCTGATTCTGTATACTGTAAATCCCTCAACTCCTCTTGGAACTTTCCCATGCTGCTTGGTCAATAACCTGCTTTTCCCCTGTCCTTCTAGCCAGTCTTCTGTGGAGGGGCCTTCTGTGCTGATTCTCAGGTGTGAGCACTTGAGGGAACTGCTTAGCCCCTGCTTCGTGCATGGCTCATGAAAGTTCTTTAACCTGTTTATCCTGTAAGGCCTCTGTGAAGCCCACTGGGGTTTTTTATTGTGTGAGGCCCCAGGAGGAACAACAACAGTGGCAGCAGCCAGCTCTCCAGCCCTGGATTAAGCTCCTATAGTAAGTACTGGAACTCTCAGTCTGCAGGGTCCTGGATGCTCTGGGGGCAGGGGCCACTGATCTGCACAGCTCAGAGCCACTGGGAGGCAGGAGTGTCCTTGTTGTCCTGTGCCCTCCTGGCTTCTGCCTGTCCTGGGGGAGGTGCGGGATATTGGGCTGTGTCCCTGGCTCTCAGTGCTCATGGGCCTGTGCTACTAGAATCGCATTCCCAGCCACCAGCTCCCTCCCCGTGGATCCTTTGCTGGAGCCGCCTCTGACCTGCTCCTGGGTCCAGACAGGCACGTGCTGCACCCCTGAGGGAGCTCAGCTGCGGGGTGTGGCCTGGTCACCTGGGGCGCCCCTCCTTTGTTATTGTCCTTGAGAGCCTGAGGTCATCCCCACCCCTCTTGGGATCCTGCCCAAGCTCCCTGCCAGCACATTACCATCCAGGAAGATTGGTGAAGCTCCTGCTTCTCCGAGAGGGGGCTTTCCTGTCCTGGGGGCACTCGCCATCTGACCTTAGCTCAGCTCCTCCTGGAGCCCCTCCTTCTTGGATGCCTTTTGTTTCTATCTTTTTTTCCATCTTCCTATGTGGATAGAAGCGTGAACTCTTCTCACTTTAGCATTCCAGCTCTTCTCTCTTTAAATCTCAAGCCAAATTTGTAGATTTTGAGAATCATTTGAAATTTTTCTAGGTAATTTGTTGGGGACAGGTGACTTGGGGACCCTATACTTCTGCCATCTTCCCCACCCTCCTAATTATTATTTTAAACTGAAGTATAGTCAACATACAATGTTGTAGTGGTTCTGGGTATACAGCATAGTGATTCAACACTTCCATACATTAGACAATGTTCCCTGTGTGTTTTGTCTTGGGACATCACTGCTCAAGATGCCTAAAGAGCCAAGGTCTGTGGTCACATGACCTCATGGGGAGGAGGCTCTTAGGCTAATTTTTACAGTGTTTGCACAGAGTTCAGTTGATTGGAGATGAAGGACACCCCTCAGGTGAGCCTCCTCCTCAGAATCAGATTCTGAGACTGTAGGACGTCAATGCCAGGAGGAGGGATGGCCCAGACTTTGCAATTTGGTTCACTTCCACCAGCCATGGTGAAACTTCTGTAGTCACATCATGAAAGCCAGAATTCAAGTGGCAGAATAGAATGCTAACAAAGGGCCCTAGAACTGGAAGAAGAGAAGGTAATTATGTGTCACATGTGTATCATTCAATTAACAGATGTTGGGACACCTGGGGGTTCAGGGTTTGATCATCTGCCTTCAGCCCAAGGTGTGATCCTGGGGTCCTGGGATTGAGTCTCACATCATTTTCCCTGCCCAGAGCCTGCTTCTCTCTCTTTGCCTGTGTCTCTGCCTTCCCTGTGTGTCTCTGCTTCTCTCTGTGCGTCTCTCATGAATAAGTAAATAAAATCTTTAATAAAAAAATAAGAGATGTTACTGGGTGCCTAGAACAAGGAATGCCCAAACAATGGAGTCCCAATCACAGGCAACTCATAATGTCATTTTTCAAAGGATGTCATAAACACCTTGGGATCAAAATTATATGATTAGCCTGAGGCAGGTGCCTGACTGGGTCCTTCCCATTGGGGTAAGTTCTCCTGTCCTCAGGCTTTTGCTTCGAAGAACAAAAGTCCAAGGATCTGGGCCCTGAGTTGTAAGAATCACCATGAGATGCTTTCAGGTTGGCTCATTGGTAGTCAAAACCTCTGACTGAGGTGCACCCACAGCCCTGCAGGGAGAACCAAAGAAGATATACAAACAGCCAACAGCATATGAAAAGAAGCCTAACACCTCTAGTCATTAGTGGAAATGGCGAATCAAAACCACAATGAAATATAAACTCATAACCATCAGGATGGGCACATTGTGTGTACATACCACATTGTTTTCTCCATTCATCTGTTGAGACACCCGTAGTTTCCTCCCACGTTGTGGATAATTGTGAATAATAATGCTCCAAGGAACATGTGTGTGCAGACACTACTTCCCTGAGATCCCAGTTTCATTTCTTTGAGATGTATTCCTAGAAGCAGGATTGCAGTATCCTATGGTAACTCTAGTTTCAAATTCTTGAGCAATATCTATCCTGTATTCCACAGCGGCTGCACCATTTCACATCCTCATCCAGAGTGCTCTTTCCCCAGATAAATCAGGGATTTTCCACATTTTCAGTCAATTTCAGGGATTTCAGGGTTTTCCACATTTTCAGTCAATTTCAGGGATTTCAGGGATTTCTCCACATTTTCAGTCAATATGTACTGTCCAGTTCTAAGGATTAGATCCCTTTGTCCTTAGAGGTCTTGGGTACCACTATGCCTATTCATCTCACTTATGCAAGCAATCACCTTCAGGGGCTGAACAAAGGCACCCACTTTGACATCCTAGCCTCAGGGAGGCCTATTATTATGGTGGACAATTATGTGGCCCACATTCATCTTTTCAGAAGCTTTATGGGGTTTCAAATTGATTTCCCCACACCACAAAAGAGTATTTTTAAAAGATTTTATTTATTTATTTCTGAGAGACACACAGGACACACAGAGAGACAGAGACATAGGTAGAGGGAGAAGCAAGCTCTATGCAGGAAGCATAATGTTGAACTTGATCCCAGGACTAGGGGGTCACATCCTGCACAGAAGTCAGACACTCAACTGCTGACCCACGCAAGTGTCCCTACACAAGAGTATTTTTTAAGGTTTTATTTATTTATTCATGAGAGTCAGGGAGACAGCGACAGAGAGAGGGACAGAGAGAGAGAGGCAGAGTCTCAGGCAAAGGGAGAAGCAGGGTCCATGCAGAGAAACCAACATGGGACTTGATCCCAGGTCTCCAGAATCACACCCTGAGCCAAAGGCAGCACTAAACTGCTGAGCCACCCAGGCTGCCCCAGAGAAATTTTTTAGCTACATTTATCTATAGGTTGTTTGACCATGTGGTATGGTCCTTAATGGGCTGAGGAATCTTTGATTACCAAAATGTTACCCTTTTTGGGAGAACCGTGTTCTTCCTTTACTACCATATATACTGCTCTTTACCTTACCCATTGCACAGATTTATCTTATGTACATCAACTAGTCCTACCATCCACAGAGCAAATAGCGAAACTTGAGATGACATCCTACCATATGACAACTCCCTCAGAGCTAAGTGTGTTGCTTTGCTTCAGTATGAGAAAGATACAAGGTCTAGAACATTAGGCTCTACAATGGAGGTAGGTCCTCAGGTTGTTCTACTACCAGTCCTTGAGGAAGAGACTTGATCTGCTTGCATTCTTCCAGAAATACCACCACTCTTAGCAATATGTCGTTTGATAGGGTAATTTTGTCACATACATCTTTCTAGAATGACTTTTCAATGCCACTCAAGGCCTAATTGTTCCTTGATGCTTCTCTATAACCTGAGGTCCTTTATGCCGATAACATGTATGCCTAAGAGGTCACATTCAGCCCTGGAATCAGGAAGTATTCTAATCCAAAAATTCAGCTGTCATCTTAGGGAGCTGCACTGAATTGTCTCAGAAACTCCAGTCTGAGTGTGTTTTAGTTGCCAACACACCCATAGCTTTTGAATTGGACCTGAGGTTTTCCCCCGATCTCTTGGGATACAAAACTATTTAATATTTATTACACAGGTGGGTTCAGACAATCTCAAGTGCTCCTGATAATGATGGGTAATTCAGCTGGACACTATATGGTCTTGCCATCATCCAGCCATGAGCTGGTGGGAACAAGTGCTTCACTTATAAATCATGTATATTTACACTATAAGGTACAGGTGATAGCATCAGTGCATATCCATCCTTTTTACTTTCCTCTTTGAAGTTTTACTGGGACCTTGGTAGCTGTAACATAACATGGACATGAGGCCAAGCTTTATTTTTGTCTTCTTATTAATATTATCTTTTCCAACTTATTACACTATCATTGGTGAAATGATTACTTATGTCAAGTTGTTTTAAAATGGAACAGGAGGCCAGTCAGGAGACCGGCCTCATATACATCCTTACAGGTAGGAGAACCATGATTGTCTGAACTGGGCCAAACTGCAAATATTCCAGGGACTCAGCCCAAACACCTGGAACTTGCTAACTTGCTATAGTAAGACAGTTTGGTTAGTGATAGACTTTGAAACCAGGTATGTGCAGCCAAGATTAGTTCTCTGCTACCAACACCAATCTTTGTATCTGAATTCTTAGTAAATAAAGTATGTAGAATTCCTTTTTTTCCTTTGTCTGTAAAACCCTTTTACTTTGGGGGCCCCTGGCTGGTTCAGTCAGTTAAGGGTCTGCCTGTCCCTTCGCTCAGGTCATGATCCCCAGGTCCTGGAATCTTGAGCCCTATTTGGAGCTCCTTCCTCAGCAGGCAGTCTGCTTCTCCCTCTCACTCTGCCTCTCCCCTTCTTTACGCTTTAATTTTGCTCTCAAATAATTACATGCAATCTTTTCTTTTTTAATCTTTTACTTTTGTTCCCTGGGGATGAGGGATATAAATGATATGATTTGAAGTTTTGGGTCAAGGAGCAAATGACTAATAAATAATTCCTGAGAATTTTTTGTGTGTGCAAAAGGTGATTTTATTATACAACAGTGACAAGATCCTTGAGGAAGAAAGAGCTGCACCTGCAAGTGTGACAGGTGGCTGATACCATATTTTAAGTGTTGTCGAGGACACGGTGGTAGACATTATGTAGGTTTCTAAGGAATTTATTCATGTTGAAAGCAGGGTCTTATAGGAACTTGAAGATTTGGCTATTGTCAAGATAAGGACACTTCAACTGTTGAAATATAATGAAATTATATTTTAATGAAATATAATATAATGAAATATAAACATACAGCCAAAACAATGGCATGTCACATCTAAGTTCCAATTGCTACTATGCTTAGGTTTAGGTTTAGGGTTAGGGTTAGGATTGTGATTTATTGTTAGCTTTACAGTTAGGGTTAGGGTTAGCATTTAGGGTGAGTGTTAGGGTTAGGGCTTAGGGTTCAGACTTAGGGTTAGGGTTCGGTTTCCGTTTCAGGTTCAGGATCGGGTAAGGGTAGGATTGGGTTAGGGTTTGTGTTCCCATAACAGTTAGAGTTTGAGTTAGGGTTGTGTTAGGGTTAGAGTTAGGTTTAGTGGTATTATTTTCATTTGGTTGGCCATTGTTCATTGTACAGGCAATCACAAGGAGTCCACAGGACATCTTCAGAGCCTCCTGTTACTTTGAGAAAGGGTAGCGTTCAGAGAAGCCCACTGTGCCTTGCTCCTGGCAGCTATTGAGTCCATGGGAGTGGCCCTCCCATGAAGAGAGAGCCCTTGATCTGAAGTGTGTTCTCTGAGGTAGTTCCAAGGCAGTTTGTACTCAGTATGGCACCTGGATCTTGTTTTGGTTCCCACTTTTTTGCATTCTTATGGAATCAGACTATTCCTTTAGGTACCCTTATGCTGTCTTTTTTGGTTACCATTTTGTGCTTTGCTGTGCTGTGTGAAACTGTTGTGTGTCATAAGTAGAAGTATCTGAGCACAGAAGCAGGAATAGTGCCCTGTGAGTCTTCACTGATCCTTCTTCACAGAGCAGTGAGTGTGAAGATCTCACAGGACTGGAGTCCACCCTGAAGAAGAACTTTGCTGAGGATCAGCAATCCCATCAGTTGAGTTTCTCTGACTGTCTCAGTTTTGTATCCTGAGAGTATTCACTCGGAGGTTGTGACTTCTGGTGAGGACAGATCATAGGCTGTTTTTTCCATGGTGTCCAGTTGTCATTCTTGGGTACTCATGGCATGAGGTACACAAATGTGATATTTCCATCAAATGTCACCAGCTGTATTGGGATAGTATAAGCCTGAACCTTCTCCTCTACCTGAAATCATGTCTGTTTCTCCTATGTCTGGTTCTCACAATTTTAATTCTTGATCCACACCACCTCACCAATGATGTTTTGGGTCTTCAAGGCCAACTTTGGATCAATGGAACTGAACAAATTCATTCTCTAGAGAAATATCTTAGAAAAGAAGGAAGATGAATGGGCAGCACCTTTGATTGATACACTGAGGCCTCACAAAGGAATTCAGCATCAAATTTTTTTCATTAACCATTTGGCGAAAGCTAAAGAACAATTTGACAATGCTAGGCAAGAATAAACTAGAAGCACCTCTTTAGTAAATGCTCCCACACGCCTTCCTCTAGCTCTTTGTCTCCACTTCTATTCATATTGTCCTCTTTCTCCTTCCCCTCCTTCCCACTCCTTCCCTTCTCCAGATATCATATTTTCTATGACAATTCACCAGAAGCACCGAAGTGCCACTTGCCTCTAAAAATCAACCCGTCCCATAGCCAGGTGTGAGGAAACAGTATACAGTTGAAAAGAACCTGAGCTTAATGAAGAGATGCATTTGAAATTTTTTCTAACACTCCCAAAAAGGCAAGGCATATTCCTATGCAATTTAGAATTCTTTTAGTTACAGGTATGACCTGGTGCTACCTGCTTATACAAATTCATGATTTGGACATTCAGATGATCCATTTTGAATAGCAAAGCTCGTTGGACTGATCTGGAAAGTTACCTACAAGGTCCCCTTTTCTACAGTAAATTAATGATCAACAACATATACAGATAATGGGGGTAGTGCCAGGCCTTTGATTTTTCCTTGGGTCATGATCTCAGGCTCCTGAGATCAAACCATTCCTCAGGCTCCATGCTCAGCAAGGATCCTAAGACATTCCCTTCATCCACATCTACCCATACCCCCATCAAGACATACACTCTTTCCCTCTTTCAAGAGGAAAATAATAAAACAAGAATGAAATAAAAAATAATGGACCTTTCAAGCCATCCAAAAGACCTTAATGAATGCTATGTATATTCATCAAAATGAAAGAGGTGAGTCTGAGAAAGCAAAATGGTTCATGATTCAAAGTAATGACATTCAAAAAAAGAAAAATGTAGAATGTGAAATGTATCCATGTATTTGCTTGCAATCTTCACAAGAAGTAATATAGAGTTCAAAAGAAAGTAAAATTTTGCTGGAACACAGTTCATTATTTAAGATATAACCTATTTAAAGAGCAGAAAATATTTTTAGCTATTCATTTAAGTAGGAAACACTTTCAATCCTGTGAGTTCCCTTGGTGCAAGTACAGAGTAGCAAGGATGTTAATCCAGTCCATTCCCTTTGGCAATACTGGATCTTTCACTGTAAATTATGGGCTGGAATACCCATAAATCTAGGAATTTCAGCACCCAGACTAGAAGGGACTACTCTACTACCTTCAGAGATGGCCACATCTTAAAACACTTAGGGTATTACCCAAATTTTTCACCACCAAGGTAAGCCAATGTTCCTCAAATATTCCTAGCATGGCTGTCCTGCTCATCAACTGGAGATGTTTCTAAAGGAATAGATAAATGTGTAAACCTACCCTGACACATCTCTAAAAGGGTCTTTATGAGGTCTATGTAAAAAGAGCAATGAAAATTTAGGAGGTTCAAACATAACTAACAAAAAAAATTCAGAATTGGACATAATAAGAAAGCTACTCAAACAGACATTTTTTCCAGGAAAGTATATATTTTTTTCCTTTAACATCCAAGTTGAGTATGTTGTAAAGTAGCATTTATTATTTATTTTTTTGTTGGAGTTCAATTTGCCAACATACAGCATAATACCCAGTGGTCTTCCTGCCAAGTGCTCCCCTCAGTGCCCATCATCCAGTCACCCCAATCCCTCGTCCAACTACTTCCCCCTACCTCTTGTTCACTTCCCAGAGATAGGTATCTCTCATGTTTTGTCAGGAGGGAGAGAAAATCTTAAGCAAGCTCCAGGCACAGCAAGTGTCTGTCACATGGGTTCATCTCAAGAATCTTAGGTCATGATCTGTGGCAAAAATCAAGAGTCAGCAACGTTAACCAACTGAGACATAGAGGCTCCACAAGGCTTAATCACTTTTTATTACAGAATAACAATTCCTTGTACGGATTGATTTGAAGATTCATTTTCATTCACTTAAAGAGTGACAGCTTCGTAGTTTCTAGTTTGGATGACACTAAATAAAGCTGAATTTATTTGCAAAGGAAACTTGAATTTCTTGTAAAGAGACAGGTTTCATGGAATAACCATCTGAATTAGTTTGGATTAAGCCCTTAAAAATTATTTTCAAAAGAATGATGTTTGGTGGAGCAGAGGTCCTCATGTCAGGTAGTCCCCTAAACTTAGCTATATAACTATCAAGCCATTCTGAACACTAGTGAATTCAAGCTGAAATCTAAGCAAGAATGGGTGACTCTACAAATAGAAAAGTGAAAAATTAAGCAGGGTGGATATGGAAAAGCAAAATGGAAGGGATTTATCAGAGGATAATGGGCGGGGTGGGAGGTAGCATGTGTGAGCCAGTTGCTTGAAAGTGAAAGAGCCCTGAAGTTCAAAATCTGGATCTTTAGATGTGCTCTTCCAGAGACTTCCCTGTCCTGCCATAGGTTAAAGGGCGCAGAATCACAGGAAGTGAGTGGGGTCTCAATATTCCTGGAGTCCAGAAAGTACCCGAGCACTTGAGCCAGCAGAGTCCCCATGTATTGGTTCAGGGAAATGGGCTAGATCATTGAGCCTGGGAGAATGTTCAGCTTGAGGCGCCAACATCCATGCTTTCAGGCTTGGCCAGGAGACCATGGTCCATGTTGGGTCCATACAAGGGACTTGAACACATCCTCCTTTTTTCTCTGGAAGGCAGATTATGTGAACATAACGTTCACATGTGGGGTTGAACGTTCTCCACGTAGGGTCCAGCCACCGCAGAAAAAAATCTTACCTTTCATCCAGGAAAAGGGGGTGACAGCAAGAGAAGCAAAGATGCTTCCTGAGGAAACCTAAACATTGTACATTTCAGTGTTTCCCCACATCTGCTAGGGGAGACTTGGAGGAGGCAGGCATGACTGGAATCTATAGATTTGTCAATCACCACTTCATTCATCTCCCGGGCTGGAGATCGAAGCGTTGTCTTTTTTCCTCTCACCCCAAGAAGGGGTATGAAAGGTTTCAGGGAACAAAATGCTCACAGAGCAGCTTATAGTGAGCCTGACTCCATGACAAGGTCGGTGGAACAGCACCCAGGCACAGACATCTGAGAATCTGTACAGCAGGCATTTCCTAGAGGATCACCTGGAAGAAGAGGTGACCAGCACATTTCCTGACCAAACAGAACTGGAACTTCCAGCACTGGGGGAACATAGGAAAGCAACTCAAGGTTTTCCTTTTAGGATGTTTTTCTTTCAAGATAAAATTGTCTTCTTCTTTTTGTTTATTCTTATCTAAACTAGTTTCTGGTTTATCACCTCTTCTTTTTTAAATCTATATCTTTTTACTATATTTTAAAGCCATGTTGACATGAATTTATTCCTATTATGTTTTTTTACCAATAAATTTACTATTTATTGGTGTTCAATTTACCAACATACAGAATAACACCCAGTGCTCATCCTGTCACATGCCCCCCTCAGAACCCATCACCCATTCCCCCCCCTCCTGGCCTTTCCCCCTTCCACCACCCCTAGTTCATTTCCCAGCGTTAGGAGTCTTTATGTTTGTCTCCCTTTCTTATATTTCCCACATATTTCTTCTCCCTTCCCTTATTTCCCCTTTCACTATTATTTATATTCCCCAAATGAATGAGAGCATATAATGTTTGTCCTTCTCTGATTGATGCACTTCACTCAGCATAATACCCTCCAGTTCCATCCATGTTGAAGCAAATGCTGGGTATTTGTCATTTCTAATGGCTGAGTAATATTCCATTGTATACACAGACCACATCTTCTGTATTCATTCATCTTTTCTTGGACACTGAGGCTCCTTCCACAGTTTGGCAATTGTGGACATTGCTGCTATAAACATCAGGGTGCAGGTGTACCAGCGTTTCATTGCATCTGTATCTTTGGGGTAAATCCCCAACAGTGCAATTACTGGGTCGTAGGGAAGGCCTATTTTTAACTCTTTGAGGAACCTCCACACAGTTTTCCAGAGTGGCTGCACCAGTTCACATTCCCACCAACAGTGTAAGAGGGTTCCCTTTTCTCCGCATCCTCTCCAAAATTTGTGGTTTCCTGCCTTGTTAATTTTCCCCATTCTCACTGGTGTGAGGTGCTATCTCATTGTGGTTTTGATTTGTATTTCCCTGATGGCAAGTGATGCAGAGCATTTTCTCATGTGCATGGTGGTCATGTCTATGTCTTCCTCTGTGAGATTTCTCTTCTTGTCTTTTTCCCATTTCATGATTGGGTTGTTTGTTTCTTTGGTGTTGAGTTTAATAAGTTCCTTATAGATCTTGGAAACTAGCCCTTTATCTGATACATCATTAGTAAATATCTTCTCCCATTCTGTAGGTTGTCTTTTAGTTTTGTTGATGGCATCCTTTGCTGTGCAAAAGCTTCTTATCTTGATGAAGTCCCAATAGTTCATTTTTGCTTTTGTTTCTCTTGCCTTCATGGATGAAATTTGCAAGAAGTTGTTGTGGCCAAGTTCAAAAAGGATGTTGCCTGTGTTCTCCTCTAGGATTTTGATGGGATCTTGTCTCACATTTAGATCTTTCATCCATTTTGAGTTTATCTTTGTGTATGGTGCAAGAGAGTGGTCTAGTTTCATTCTTCTGCATGTGGCTGTCTAATTTTCCCAGAACCATTTATTGAAGAGACTGTTTTTCTTCCAATGGATAGTCTTTCCTGCTTTATCAAATATTTGTTGACCATAAAGTTCAGGGTCCACTTCTGGGTTCTCTATTCTGTTCCATTGATCTCTGTGTCTGTTTTTGTGCCAGTACCACACTGTCTTGATGACTATAGCACAGGTTGTAGTACAACCTGAAATCTGGCATGTAATGCCCCCAGATATGGTTTTCTTTTTTAAAATTCCCCAAGCAGGAAATATCAGAAAGGGAGACAGAACGTAAAGACTGCTAACTCTGGGAAATGAACTAGGGGTGGTAGAAGGGGAGGAGGGCGGGGGGTGGGAGTGAATGGGTGACGGGCACTTGGGGTTATTCTGTATGTTAGTAAATTGAACACCAATAAAAAATAAATTAAAAAAAATAATAAAATAAAATAAAATTCCCCAAGTGGGAACTCTGAGTGGCACAGCAGTTTGGTGCCTGCCTTTGGCCCAGGGCGCGATCCTGGAGACCCAGGATCAAATCCCACGTTGGGCCCCTGGTGCATGGAGCCTGCTTCTCCCTCTGCCTCTGTCTCTGCCTCTCTCTCTCTCTGTGTGTAACTATCATAAATAAATAAAAAATAAATAAAATAAAATAAAATAATAATATAAAATAAATAAAATAAAATAATAAAATAAAATAAAATAATAAAATAAAATAAATAAAATAAAATAATAAAATATAAAATAAAATAAAATAAAATAAAATAAAATAAAATAAAATAAAATAAAATAAAATAAACAAATTCCCCTGGCTATTCGGGATCTTTTCTGATGCCACACAAATCTTAAAATAATTTGTTCTAACTCTCTGAAGAAAGTCCATGGTATTTTGATAGGTATTGCATTAAACATGTAAATTGCTCTAGGTAACATTGATGTTTTCACAATATTAATTCTGCCAATCCATGAGCATGGGATATTTTTCCATCTCTTTGTGTCTTCCTCAATTTCTTTCAGAAGTATTCTATAGTTTTTGCGGTATAGATCCTATACCTCTTTGGTTCAGTTTATTCCTAGGTATCTTATGCTTTTGGGTGCAATTGTAAATGGGATTGACTCCTTAATTACTCTTTCTTCAGTCTGATTGTTAGTTTCTAGAAATGCCATTGATTTCTGGGCATTGATTTTGTATCCTGCAACACTAGCAAATTGCTGTATGAGTTCTAGCAATCTTGGGGTGGAGGCTTTTAGGTTTTCTGTGTAAAGTATCATGTCATCGGTGAAGAGGGAGAGTTTGACTTCTTCTTTGCCAATTTGAATTCCTTTAATGTCTTTTTGTTGTCTGATTGCTGAGGCGAGGATTTCCAATACTATGTTGAATAGCAGTGCTGAGAGTGGACATCCCTGTCTTGTTCCTGATCCTAGGGGAAAGGATCCCAGTGCTTCCCCATTGAGAATGATATTTGCTGTAGGATTTACATAGATGGGTTTTAAGATGATGAGGAATGATCCCTCTATCCCTACAGTCTGAAGAGTTTGGATCAGGAATGGATGCTGTATTTTGTCAAATCTTTTTCTCTGTATCTAATGAGAGGATCATATGATTCTTGTTTTTTCTCATCATGTCTCTTGCTGATATGATGAATCACTTTGATTGTTTTATGAATGTTGAACCAGCCTTGTGTCCCCAGGATAAATCCTATTTGGTCATGGTGAATGATCTTCTTAATGTACTCTTGGATCCTATTGGCTATTATCTTGTTGAGAATATTTGCATCCATGTTCATCAGGGATTTTGGTCTGTAATTCTCCTTTTTGATGGGGTCTTTGTCTGGTTTTGGAAATAAGGTGATGCTGGCCTCATAGAACGAATCTGGAAGTACTCCATCTCTTTTTATCATTCCAAACAGCTTTAGTAGGATAGGTATTTCTTCTTTAAATGTTTGATAGAATTCCCCTGGGAAGCCATCTGGCCCTGGACTTTTGTGTTTTGTGAGGTTTTTGATGACTGCTTCAATTTCCTCTCTGGTTATTGGCCTGTTCAGATTTTCTATTTCTTCCTGTTCCAGTTTTGGTAGTTTGTGGCTTTCCAGCAATTCATCCATTTCTTCTAGATTGCCTAATTTATTGGTGAATAGCTGTTCATAATATGTTTTTAAAATCCTTTGTATTTCCTTGGTGTTGGTAGTGATCTTTCCTATCTCATTCATGATTTTATTAATTTGAGTCTTCTCTCTCCTCTTTTTAATAAGGCTGGCAAATGATTTATCTCTCTTATTAATTGTTTCAAAGAACCAACTCCTGGTTTGTTGATCTGTTCCACAGTTCTTCTGGTCTCGATTTCATTGAGTTCTGCTCGAATTTTTCATAACTCTCTTCTTCTGCTGGGTGTAGGATCTATTTGATTTTTTTTCTCTAGCTCCTTTATGTGTAAGGTTAGTTTTTGTATTTGAGTTCTTTCCGGTTTTTGAATGGTTGCTGGCATTGCGATGTATTTCCCCCTTCGGACTGCTTTTGCTGCATACCAAAGATTTTGAACAGTTGTATCTTCATTTTCATTAGTTTCCATGAATCTTTTTAATTATTCCCTAATTTCCTGGTTGACCCTACCATCTTTTTTCAGGATGGTCCTTAGCCTCCATGTGTTTGAGGTCCTTCCAAATGTCTTGTTGTGATTTATTTCTAATTTCAAGGCATTATGATCTGAGATTATATAGGGAATGATCCCAATCTTTTGGTATTGGTTTAAAACTGATTTGTGACCCACTATGTGGTCTATTCTGGAGAAAGTCCCATGCACACTTGAGAGGAATTTGTATTCAGTTGAGTTTGCATGTCAAGTTCTGTCGTTATCTGTGAAATCTATCTGGTCCAGTGTTTTATTTAAAGCTCTTGTTTCTTTGGAGATGTTGTGTTTACAAGACCTATCAAGTGTAGAAAGCACTAAATTGAAGTCACCAAGTATAAGTGTATTATTATCTAAGTATTTCTTCACTTTGGTTATTAATTGGTTTATATATTTGGCAGCTCCTACATTCGGTGTATATATATTGAGGATTGTTAAGTCCTCTTGTTGGATAGATCCTTTAAGTATGATATAGTGTCCCTTTTCATCTCTCACTACAGCAACAATGGAGCTCTCAGTCTGCAGGGGCCTGGAGGCTCTGGGGATGGGGCCGTGATCTGCTTGGCTCAAGGCAGGAGTGTCCTTGCTGTCCTGGGCCCTCCTGGCCTCTGCCTGTCCCAGGGGGAGGCCAGATCCTGGGCTGTGTCCCGGTGCCCAGTGCTTCTGGGCTTGTGCTGTTGCATTTGTGCTCCCAAGCAGCCCCCTCTGCGGAGCTGCCACCCAAGTCCCTCCGAGCTGCTTCCGCAACCCCACAGCCCCCTCTGCAAGGAGCCTTTTCCTGTGCTAGAGCTGCCTCCTAGCTGCTCCTGGGACAGCCAGCCCCCCTGCACAGAGCCACTGCCTGAGCTCCTCGGAGCTGCTCCGGGGTCAATGCATGCACATGCTTCAGCCCTTTAGGGAGCTCGGCACACTCTCCCTGGTGCGCAGTTGATGTGTTAGTGTCCCAGGAGCCTAAGGGCATCCCCCCCCACCTCCTGGGGTCCTGCTATAACTCCCTGCAAGCAACTTTCCGCCCGGGAAGATTGGTGAAGCTCCTGCTTCTCCAGGATGGAGCTTTTCTGTCCTGGGGGCACTCACCCCAGCCTTAGCCTAGCTACTCCCAGGGCCCCTCCGCCTTGGATTCCTTTTGTTTCTTTAATTCTTTTTCCCCCATCTTCCTACCTTGATAGAAGCACGAACTCTTCTCACTGTAGCATTCCAGCTGGTCTCTCTTTAAATCTCAGGCTGAATTTGTAGATTTTCAGGATGATTTGAAGGTTATCTATGTAATTTGGTGGGGACAGGTGATTTGGGAACCCTACTCTTCTGCCATCTTGCCCCTCCTCTATCTTGTTCCTGTGATCTCCTCTGTTGTGATTAGTGCAGAATATGCACACATATCTCTCTGAAGTTCAGCTTTCAATCTTTGAGATTTGTTTCTGAAAGTGATTATGCTGCTGCATATCACAGGTTTTAAAAACATTTTTGAGGGATTTCCGTATTATTGGTCATAGCGACTGCATCATTTTACATTCTCTCTTGGGTCTTTTAAGTATACAGTAATTACATGTCCTATTTAAAGCCAAAGTGAATCAGATCCTCTGATCCTTTTAGGCAAACAATGACGAATGGATCAAATTTTTGAACTCTGTAAAGGTTATCAGTCACTCCTTATGGTCTTCTGAAAGTAAGATATTAACATTTCATTCTATTTCATTACATTTTGAAGGGTCTAAGTTCAACAGCTTCCAAAAATAATACATAGCAGGGGTTGTAAATCTGTGTGTCTCCTCAATTGAGTCAGAACATTCATCTGCTGAGAAAACAAGGGACATCATATAAGTGGCTTATTTGAAGTTACCATGGAAATTCAATTATGGATTTGAACTCTACTAGGGACACCTGACTGACTCAGTCATGTAAGTGTCCAACTCTTGATTTTGCCCTAGATCATATTCTCATGCTCATGAGACGTAGCTTTGGGAGTAGCTCTGTGCTGTGTATGGCATCTGTAAAGGATCCCTTAGTCTTTTCCTCTCCTCTCCAGTGCTCACACTATCTCTATCACTGTGTTGTGCAAAAATAAAAATAGAATCATTATTCTAGTTTGCTTATTGTCCAATTCTTAAAAGTACTAAGCCACATTCTTTTTCTTTTACATGACAATAAATCCAATATTCTGGTGAGATGTTATTCTATAACCAGAGTAGTCAATAGGCATTTTCAAAACATGTTCAGTTATCTTTACTTAGGATTTATTAATTAATTAATTTACTGGAGAGAAAAACAAAAGGATGGAAATAGACAGAGAATATGAGTTGGGACACATTTAGAAGGAGAATTTGTCTACCCATAAGGGAAGAACACAACATTCAGCTGAATCCTGAACATGAGATCATGTACTGTCCCCAGGGAGGGGAATTAAGAGATTGTTTCCACTAGCACCCTACAACTCAAATGTGATCATCATTAATGGCACTTATTTTGAATCCAATATTTGGACATTCGTCTAGTGTAAAACATTGGCAAATGTAAGTCTCATTGTTTTTAATCAATAGATGGTATTATATAAAATAAAAGTTATCTTTACTACTATGAATGACTTTAGGAAGCCAGATGGAACATAGTGTTTGAGATAATGCTCCAAAGTAAGTGAAAGGATACCTGGATGAATTTGTTTGTCCTGAAGAATGTGTCTCTGCAGTCAACTCAAGATGGTGACTACAACATTTCTCAACCAAGCAAGAGAAACACTTGTTGAGGGAAAATACCCCATCACACACTTTATAATCAGATTCGGTGTTGCCAATGGTAAGCATCCTCTCAAATAGGGTAATACTTGTCAAGAGACAACTCAACACTTTTCCCTCCAGGAAGATATGTATTTCATCTCATATGGAAAGTGTCTGATTTTCATCGGAATTTCTGTGAAAAGCAACCAAGAATGCGATATTTGATCCTTGGTCAAAGATACTCAAGCTCACTTTGACAATATTTATTTGATCTTCTTCTATGAAATTCTAGATGAACACTCTCATTCAGAAGGGATCATAGAGTGCTTCTAGCAGGACACATGGTACCCAACAGCATGTTGGTCATCGTGCACAAGAATAATTCTGGTAGGGGTGCCTGAGTCAGTCAGTTAAGAGTCTTCCTTTGATTCAGGTCAGGCAGTCTGGGATCTGAACTCAACCTAGCGTGGGTCTCCTTTATCAGTAACGTGTTTGTCTTTATCTGTCCAACTACCCATATCTCTCACACACATGAAGGAGAATTTTACTAAACTAAAATAATAATTCTCAGATAGTGGTTCACTATGGATAGAAGGCTACTGAACAAGATGGCTTTGGTTATGAAGCTTGCAATGAACTGCCACTGTTGGGCCACTAATGATGTTAGGGCTGTAAAATATGCTGTTATGGGATTTTTTATTTTTTGAGAATGATGAGAGAGGGTGTCGTGCAGTGTCAGTGGGACATAGGTCCTGGAGAAATCTCTTATTCTTTTCTCTCTCCTTCTCTGTTTCTCTGGATTTCAGTGTCTATATCTGTGTCTCAGTCTCTCAATTACATGTCTCTGTGTCACACATGCATCATCATACACAACTCTATTGCACTGCACAGTGTTAAACAAGTCGTTCAACTCTAAGCTTCATGCACTCACAATCACACCAAATAGTGAATATAGTAGCTTCCAAGAATTGTAGAATCATAGACATATTTACTGACCTGGGAAAGCTGCCTATCTCATACATTCCCAAGTTCCGGGAATATGGAACATGGTGGCTGTCCTGAGAACAGCAATTGTTGCCCCACCTGCCTTATTATTTAGAGGTTTTGTCAAGAGACTGATTCCAGAATACAAACTACTTTCACTGCTTTCTGAGATGACGTGCACTTATACAAAAGAGGATACCATGAGGAACAGGTCATGTGTGTACTTTATCATTGGTTCTCCTGGTGAGTCTTCAACAGCACATGAGCAACAGTAGTAAGGCAAAAGACCTCCAAAGGAAGCACAGTTTGTACCCTTGAAAAAGAATGAGCTATTCCTTGGGGATTGACCTCTCCAGTTTACTTAAGGAGCAACCTGAAATTCTTAACTCAAGATGGAAAAAATATACATGAGAAACAGGTCCCCGTCTACATGGTTTATAACCTCCCCTTCCATCACCCCATGAAAATGGTCCTTCTAACTAAAAAAAATACACTGTTCTTTGTCATATCTGAATTTACTCCAAAGAGCAAAAAATCCCCATTTCTAGTTCAGGAGAACAGGCAAGCATTCCATAGAAGAAACTGGAGAGATTCCTTCTTTGACTTCATGTGGAAAAATTCCTTCACTACACACTTAGCGATATTTAGAAGGACATAGAATAACTGTCAATTCATTGGCTGTGGTGCTCAAGAATTACTGAGAAATCACTATTTATATGGATACAGGGCAAGACTGTATTGTAGTCAATGATTAATAAGCATCATAAGGGTCTGAGGGCCATTCTTCTTGGTGGATGAGGAAAAGCCTTCAGCTCAGGCCAAGGTCCCAGTGTCCTGGGATCCATACCCTATTTGGGGCCTTGCTCAGCTTTAAATGAGCTTCTCCCTTTCCCTCTGCCCTTCTCTTTTCTTATGCTCTCTCAGATAAATAATTAAAATCTTCAAAAAAGTCAGTGGCAACCTCAAATAGCCTGACATAGTCAATGCATGAATAGAACTGATATGCACATTGATTCCAATAATGAGCTCCTATGGTTCATGTAGCTTGTTGTGAAATGCAACTAAAAGTTCCTACCTTCTGGACATCTGAAAAAACCATTTCTGTCTCTGTAGATCCACATACTCTCTTGACTTTTGTAAGTTTTTTCACCTGATTTTACCCATAATCTTTGTACGTTTGATTCAGTGCTATCAATTATTCTATTTTTTTTCTATCTACTCTATTAGTCTCTTGCATTTATTCGTTAATCAGCCTTTTTAAAAAGATTTTTTCATTTTTTTATGAGAGAGAGAGAAAGAGAGACAGAGAGGCAGAGACACAGACAGAAGGATAAGCAGGCTCCATGCTGGGAGCCCAATGCAGGACGAGATCCTGGGACTCCAGAATTGCACCTTGGATCAAAGGCAGGCACTAAACCATTGAGCCACCCAGGGGTCCCCCTAATCAGTTTTTTAAAAATAGATTTTATTTATTTATTCACGAGAGACACACAGGGAGAGGTTGAGATGTAGGCAGAGGTGAAGCAGGCAAACTGTGGGAAGCCTGATGTGGGACTTGATCACAGGTCCATGAGACCATGACCTGAGTGAGCTAAAAGCAGACGATCAACCCCTGAGCCACCCAAGTGTACCGCTATTCAGATAGATGAAAATATTCCATCCTGGAGAGATTTAAATACTGGAAGTATACCATTTACCAATAGCAATAGTAGTGAAATAGAGTGGGAAGGACAGGCTCCCCGTTATCCACTAAAGAAGTTACAGAGATAAAAAATACAGCATTGGAATATGATCAATGGTATTGTAGAGACACATATATCTACACCCATGGTGAGCACAATATTAACCTATATAAGTATTGAATCTCTATTTGATACACCTGAAACTGATGTATCCTTGTGTGCCATCTCAACTTAAATTTAAAAACAGTAATAATGTGGGAATCAGGCTGGTTCCTTTGGTTGGGTGTCTACTTTGGGCTCATATCATGATCCCAGGGTCCTTGGATACATAATATTTTGCATTTGTCAAAACACACACGAATTCATAACACAAAGCAGCCTTAATATGTGTGGGCAACTTCATTGATAATAATGTCTCCACACTGGTTTGTTCTTTGTGATAAACTTTCCACACTAGAGGAGGCATGTATGATCATAGGGATTGTGTACCAAGGGATAGGGTGATATGGAAATTTATAAATTATATGCTGCATTATGACATCACTTTAACCCTAATCTCAGTATCAACATCTGTTTTTGAAACATAATCAGAGATATTCTGTTGTTAATATTCTACACAGACTAGTGTACAAATATTAGCTTCAAAACACCTGCCTTTTAATCTGACTGATTTTGAGTGGTAAAAGCAGTTTTCCCCTTTAGGCTATAAACTAGTCACTGGCTACTTAAATTACAAGTTTCACATATGAAACATAAATAACATGGCTTTGAATTTTTTGTCTTCATTATGTTATTTTCAGCCCAGAAGAAAAATGATTTCTTCTTCTTCTTCTTCTCCTTCTCCTTCTCCTTCTCCTTCTCCTTCTCCTTCTCCTTCTTCCTCTTCTTCTTCTTCTTACTTATTCTTATTCTTACTTATTCTTATTCTTCTTTTAAAGAGAGCAAAAGAGTAAGTGTAAGGAGGAGAGAAGTAGAGGAAAAAGGAAATAGAATATTAAGGAGGCTTCACCCGCAGCATATAGCCCAAACTAGGATAATCTGATGACCTGAGGTCATGACCTGAGATTAATCCAGATGGCAGACATATACCTGAATAAACTAACTTGATGCCCCTGGAATACCTTTTCTTGAATCAACTTAAGGAATGAATATCCTAGTTACTCTCAATTGTCTCATTTACGGGTTGAATTTTGGTTTTTCCCCAAGCATGAAATATCATGGTCCAGGTTTGTATCCACAGAGACCCAATCATTTGTTGCCTTAGCATTTTGGTTGTAAACATGGGAAACTCATTACCGTAGAAAGAGCTCTGGTCATCTTCCTGTCAGAAGACCAAATGCAAATTTTAAAACTTGACACGCACTATCCAGGTTGAAAATTCACCAGATTAGGCACAGAAATATGATGAAGAAACAAAGGCGGCAGTGGACATGAAAACAGATCAGGAGATATTGTACTATCACAAGAGGAATAGGAAAACAAAAGATGAACAGTAATTGATAGCAACTTGAACATGCATACATAGGGTACATTAAAAGTTCTAAGTTCCACAGCATGGAGTTCTTTTTTTTTATTTTTTTTATTTTTATTTATTTATTTATTTATTTATTTATTTATTTATTTATTTTATTTTTATTTTTATTTTTTTTTATTTTTTATTGGTGCTCAATTTACTAACATACAGAATAACCCCCAGTGCCCGTCACCCATTCACTCCCACCCCCCGCCCTCCTCCCCTTCCAACACCCCTAGTTCATTTCCCAGAGTTAGCAGTCTTTACGTTCTGTCTCCCTTTCTGATATTTCCCACACATTTCTTCCCCCTTCCCTTATATTCCCTTTCACTATTATTTATATTCCCCAAATGAATGAGAACATATAATGTTTGTCCTTCTCCGACTGGCTTACTTCACTCAGCATAATACCCTCCAGTTCCATCCACGTTGAAGCAAATGGTGGGTATTTGTCATTTCTAATAGCTGAGTAATATTCCATTGTATACATAAACCACATCTTCTTTATCCATTCATCTTTCGTTGGACACCGAGGCTCCTTCCACAGTTTGGCTATCGTGGCCATTGCTGCTATAAACATCGGGGTGCAGGTGTCCCGGCGTTTCACTGCATCTGTATCTTTGGGGTAAATCCCCAGCAGTGCAATTGGTGGGTCGTAGGGCAGGTCTATTTTTAACTCTTTGAGGAACCTCCACACAGTTTTCCAGAGTGGCTGCACCAGTTCACATTCCCACCAACAGTGTATGAGGGTTCCCTTTTCTCCACATCCTCTCCAACATTTGTTGTTTCCTGCCTTGTTAATTTTCCCCATTCTCACTGGTGTGAGGTGGTATCTCATTGTGGTTTTGATTTGTATTTCCCTGATGGCAAGTGATGCAGAGCATTTTCTCATGTGCATGTTGGCCATGTCTATGTCTTCCTCTGTGAGATATCTGTTCATGTCTTTTGCCCATTTCATGATTGGATTGTTTGTTTCTTTGGTGTTGAGTTTAAGAAGTTCTTTATAGATCTTGGAAACTAGCCCTTTATCTTATATGTCATTTGCAAATATCTTCTCCCATTCTGTAGGTTGTCTTTGAGTTTTGTTGACTGTATCCTTTGCTGTGCAAAAGCTTCTTATCTTGATGAAGTCCCAATAATTCATTTGTGCTTTTGTTTCTTTTGCCTTCGTGGATGTATCTTGCAAGAAGTTACTATGGCCGAGTTCAAAAAGGGTGTTGCCTGTGTTCTTCTCTAGGATTTTGATGGAATCTTGTCTCACATTTAGATCTTTCATCCATTTTGAGTTTATCTTTGTGTATGGTGAAAGAGAGTGGTCTAGTTTCATTCTTCTGCATGTGGATGTCCAATTTTCCCAGCACCATTTATTGAAGAGACTGTCTTTCTTCCAATGGATAGTCTTTCCTCCTTTATCGAATATTAGTTGCCCATAAAGTTCAGGGTCCACTTCTGGATTCTCTATTCTGTTCCACTGATCTATGTGTCTGTTTTTGTGCCAGTACCACACTGTCTTGATGACCACAGCTTTGTAGTACAACCTGAAATCTGGCATTGTGATGCCCCCAGATATGGTTTTCTTTTTTAAAATTCCCCTGGCTATTCGGGGTCTTTTCTGATTCCACACAAATCTTAAAATAATTTGTTCTAACTCTCTGAAGAAAGTCCATGGTATTTTGATAGGGATTGCATTAAACGTGTATATTGCCCTGGGTAACATTGACATTTTCACAATATTAATTCTGCCAATCCATGAGCATGGAATATTTTTCCATCTCTTTGTGTCTTCCTCAATTTCTTTCAGAAGTGTTCTATAGTTTTGAGGGTATAGATCCTTCACATCTTTGGTTAGGTTTATTCCTAGGTATCTTATGCTTTTGGGTGCAATTGTAAATGGGATTGACTCCTTAATTTCTCTTTCTTCAGTCTCATTGTTAGTGTATAGAAATGCCACTGACTTCTGGGCATTGATTTTGTATCCTGCCACGCTACCGAATTGCTGTATGAGTTCTAGCAATCTTGGGGTGGAGACTTTTGGGTTTTCTATGTAGAGTATCATGTCATCGGCGAAGAGGGAGAGTTTGACTACTTCTTTGCCAATTTGAATGCCTTTAATGTCTTTTTGTTGTCTGATTGCTGAGGCTAGGACTTCCAGTACTATGTTGAACAGCAGTGGTGAGAGTGGACATCCCTGTCTTGTTCCTGATCTTAGGGGAAAGGCTCCCAGTGCTTCCCCATTGAGAATGATATTTGCTGTGGGCTTTTCATAGATGGCTTTTAAGATGTCGAGGAATGTTCCCTCTATCCCTACACTCTGAAGAGTTTTGATCAGGAATGGATGCTGTATTTTGTCAAATGCTTTCTCTGCATCCAATGAGAGGATCATATGGTTCTTGGTTTTTCTCTTGCTGATATGATGAATCACATTGATTGTTTTACGGGTGTTGAACCAGCCTTGTGTCCCAGGGATAAATCCTACTTGGTCATGGTGAATAATTTTTTTAATGTACTGTTGGATCCTATTGGCCAGTATCTTGTTGAGAATCTCTGCATCCAGGTTCATCAGGGATATTGGTCTCTAATTCTCCTTTTTGGTGGGGTCTTTGTCTGGTTTTGGAATTAAGGTGATGCTGGCCTCATAGAACGAATTTGGAAGTACTCCATCTCTTTCTATCTTTCCAAACAGCTTTAGGAGAATAGGTATGATTTCTTCTTTAAACGTTTGATAGAATTCCCCTGGGAAGCCATCTGGCCCTGGACTCTTGTGTCTTGGGAGGTTTTTGATGACTGCTTCAATTTCCTCCCTGGTTATTGGCCTGTTCAGGTTTTCTATTTCTTCCTGTTCCAGTTTTGGTAGTTTGTGGCTTTCCAGGAATGCATCCATTTCTTCTAGATTGCCTAATTTATTGGCGTATAGCTGTTCATAATATGTTTTTAAAATCGTTTGTATTTCCTTGGTGTTGGTAGTGATCTCTCCTTTCTCATTCATGATTTTATTAATTTGGGTCTTCTCTCTCTTCTTTTTAATAAGGCTGGCTAATGGTTTATCTATCTTATTAATTCTTTCAAAGAACCAACTCCTGGTTCTGTTGATCTGTTCCACAGTTCTTCTTGTCTCGATTTCGTTGAGTTCTGCTCGAATCTTTATTAACTCCCTTCTTCTCTTGGGTGTAGGATCTATTTGCTGTTTTTTCTCTAGCTCCTTTATGTGTAAGGTTAGCTTTTGTATTTGAGTTCTTTCCAGTTTTTGAATGGATGCTTGTATTGCGATGTATTTCCCCCTTAGGACTGCTTTTGCTGCATCCCAAAGATTTTGAACGGTTGTATGTTCATTCTCATTAGTTTCCATGAATCTTTTTAATTCTTCCTTAATTTCCTGGTTGACCCTTTTATCTTTTAGCAGGATGGTCCTAAACCTCCATGTGTTTGAGGTCCTTCCAAACTTCTTGTTGTGATTTAGTTCTAATTTCAAGGCATTATGGTCCGAGAATATGCAGGGGACAATCCCAATCTTTTGGTATCGGTTCAGACCCGATTTGTGACCCAATATGTGGTCTATTCTGGAGAAAGTTCCATGTGCGCTTGAGAAGAATGTGTATTCAGTTGAGTTTGGATGTAAAGTTCTGTAGATATCTGTGAAATCCATCTGGTCCAGTGTATCATTTAAAGCTCTCGTTTCTTTGGAGATGTTGTGCTTAGAAGACCTATCGAGTATAGAAAGAGCTAGATTGAAGTCACCAAGTATAAGTGTATTATTATCTAAGTATTTCTTCACTTTGGTTAATAATTGATTGATATATTTGGCAGCTCCCACATTCGGGGCATATATATTGAGGATTGTTAAGTCCTCTTGTTGAATAGATCCTTTAAGTATGAGATAGTGTCCCTCTTCATCTCTCACTACAGTCTTTGGGGTAAATTTTAGTTTATCTGATATAAGGATGGCTACCCCTGCTTTCTTTTGAGGACCATTCAAATGGTAAATGGATCTCCAACCTTTTATTTTCAGGCTGTAGGTGTCCTTCTGTCTAAAATGAGTCTCTTGTAGACAGCAAATAGATGGGTCCTGCTTTTTTATCCAGTCTGAAACCCTGCGCCTTTGATGGGGTCATTAAGCCCGTTCACATTCAGAGTTACTATTGAGAGATATGAGTTTAGTGTCATCATGTTATCTATTCAGTCCTTGTTTTTGTGGACTGTTCCACTGAACTTCTTCTTAAAGGGGAATTTTCAGAGTCCCCCTTAAAATTTCTTGCAGAGCTGCTTTGGAGGTCACATATTCTTTTAGTTGCTGCCTGTCTTGGAAGCTCTTTATCTCTCCTTCCATTTTGAATGAGAGCCTTGCTGGATAAAGTATTCTTGGTTGCATGTTCTTTTCATTTAGGACCCTGAATATATCCTGCCAGCCCTTTCTGGCCTGCCAGGTCTCTGTGGAGAGGTCTGCTGTTACCCTAATACTCCTCCCCATAAAAGTCAGGGATTTCTTGTCTCTTGCTGCTTTAAGGATCATCTCTTTATCTTTGGAATTTGCAAGCTTCACTATTAAATGTCGAGGTGTTGAACGGTTTTTATTGATTTTGGGGGGGATCTCTCTATTTCCTGGTTCTGAATGCCTGTTTCCTTTCCCAGATTAGGAAAGTTTTCAGCTAGAATTTGTTCAAATACATATTCTGGCCCTCTGTCCCTTTCGGCACCCTCGGGAACCCCAATTAAACGTAGGTTTTTCTTTCTCAGGCTGTCGTTTATTTCCCTTAATCTATCCTCATGGTCTTTTAATTGTTTGTCTCTTTTTTCCTCAGTTTCCCTCTTTGCTATCAACTTGTCTTCTATGTCACTCACTCGTTCTTCCACCTCGTTAACCCTCGTCGTTAGGACTTCTAGTTTGGATTGCATCTCATTCAATTGATTTTTAATTTCTGCCTGATTAGCTCTAAATTCTGCAGTCATGAAGTCTCTTGAGTCCTTTATACTTTTTTCTAGAGCCACCAGTAGCTGTATAATAGTGCTTCTGAATTGGCTTTCTGACATTGAATTGTAATCCAGATTTTGTAACTCTGTGGGAGAGAGGACTGTTTCTGATTCTTTCTTTTGAGGTGAGGTTTTCCTTCTAGTCATTTTGCTCAGTGCAGAATGGCCAAAAGCAAGTTGTATTGGGAAAAAGAGAAAAAGATAGGAGAGAAAGAAGGAAAGAAAAGAGAAAGAGAATAAAAAGGGAAGAAAAAAAAACGGAAAAAAAAAGAAAAAAAAAGAAGAAAAAGAGAAAGAAAAAGAAAGGAGAAAAAAAGGGGGTGGAGGAAGCAAACAAATCAAAAAGCAAAACAAAAACAAACAAACAAAAAAGAACCACGGGGCAGTATCTTCTGATTCTGTGTACTTTTAAGTCCCTTGGCTTCTCCTGGAAGTTGTCAGTCTAGCTGGTGTTCTGGGGGAGGGGCCTGTTGTGCTGATTTTCAGGTGTTAGCAGTTGGGGGAGCTGCTGTGCCCCTGCCTGGTGCAGGGCTCAGTGGGTGTTGTTTACCCCTTGAGGCCGCAGGAGGAACAGCCCCAGTGGCGGGGCCAGCTCTGGAAACCTGGGTTCAGCTCCGGCAGGAACTCCAGAGCTCTCCGTCTGCAGGGCCTGGAGGCTCCGGGGCGGGGCCGCTGATCTGCTCAGCTGGGGCAGGAGCATCCTTGCTGTCCTGGGCCCTCCCGGCCTCTGCCTGTCCCGGGGGAGGCGGGATCCTGGGCTGTGTCCCGGCGCCCTGTGCTCCGGAGCCTGCGCTGGTGGATTCGCGCTCCCGGGCCGCGCAACCCCCTCCGCGGAGCCGCCGCCCGAGCCCCTCCGAGCTGCTCCGGGTCCCGCCGGGTCCCGCCGTGCGCGCTGCAGCCCTTAGGGAGCTCGGCGCACTCTCCTGGGCGCGCAGTTGCTGTTACTGTCCCCGGGAGCCCGAGGGCATCCCCGCCCTCCTGGGTCCTGCTCCACCTCCCTGGACCCCCTTTCCGCCCGGGAAGGTCGGTGCAGCTCCTGCGTCTCCGGGACGGGGCTCTCCTGTCCTGGGGACACTCGCCCCGGCCTCAGCCCGGCTCCTCCTGGGCCCCTCCCCCTTGGAGGCCTTTGTTTCTTTACTTCTTTTTCCCCGTCTTCCTACCTTGATAGAAGCGCGAACTCTTCTCACTGTAGCATTCCAGCTGGTCTCTCTTTAATTCTCAGGCCGAATTCATAGATTTTCAGGATGATTGGAAGGTTTTCTAGGTAATTTGGTGGAGACAGGTGATTTGGAGACCCTACTCTTCCGCCATCTTGCTCCTCCCCCCCCCCCCCCCACAGCATGGAGTTCTTATAGGAACAAACAGTTGGTGTAAAAGAAGGCATGGGGGCAAAATTGCTGAAAACTTAACAACTATGTTTCAGCAAATGGGGATTCAGTCTCTGGGACAAGGCCATTTAAACACAATCCAATGCACCTTATCCACATCTCTATGTGTGTGGGAAAACTCTAAATTTATTCTTTATGTTTAGTAACAGTAGTAATCCATTTAAACCTTGTTCCTGATCCTCCACATGTGGGATTCTGAACTGGAAACTACTCTGATCCTAGGATCCTTGCTTCATCAGTTCCTTCATAATGAAAGTGATATTTCTCCACTGATAGTTCCCTCCTGCTTCCTGTTGTTCCCAAACTCATTTGATTAAAGGATTCTGAGAAAGAATCCTCTCCCTTACCCAGAGGGCTGCTGTGCAGGCACAGTTGCAGCTTCGTTCCAAGCCCATCCCTAGAGGGATCTGAAGAGGCAGAGGGCTATCTAGACAGATTTGGAGTAATTTTGTCCACATTTCACCCCTACAGTCTAATATTTTTCCTCAGAAAATGCTGCAAAAAGTCAGAAATAGCTTCCCTTGAGGAAAGGCTGCCTGCTATCACCAAGCTAGTAAGCCAGTCGTGCTTTCTGGGTGATTTGAAAATGGATTTTTTTGGCATAAGGGATCTTGTATGCCATTATTTAATATATTGTGAAACCAATTATGACAAGGGTTATTTGTTAGCTCCCTGGGCTACTAACCCAAGTACTGTTCTGACTTCCTCTAAGTAGGAAAGCCTAGAGAATCAGTTGGTTTTCTTGGCGGCTTGCTGATGAGTTCAAGCCAGAGTTCAATATTATCTTTGGTCATGCAACTGCCTGTTTGTGTTTTCATTTTGCAGTCCCCCATTTTGGAGATTCAGGGGGGAGAGTGACCCGTACATCAAGAACAGAAGTGGAGATAGAATAACAACAGGAAGAAGGGGAGAGGGAGCATTTATTAAAGAGGTGGGTCTAGTTTATTGTTGCCTCACCTTGTCAAATTGTTCTTTAGCTTTGGCCAACAAATGGTTAATGAAAACTTTTGATGCTGATATCATTTGTGAGACCTCAGTGTATTAACCAACCATGCTGCCCATTCATCTTACTTCTTTTCTAAGAGATTTCTCTAGAGAGATTCCATTCCATTCCGGTGATCTATAGTTGGTCTTGAAAACACAAAACATCATTGGTGATGTGGTGAGGATCAAGAATTAAGACGTGAGAAGCAGACATTGGAGGAACATACAATTTTTCAGGTAGAGGGGAGGGTTCAGGTTTAGATGATCTCAATATAGCTGGTGACATTTGATGGAAATATCACATTTGTGTACCTCAGGCCATTACCCAAAATGCCAACTGGACACCAAAGAACAAATAGCCAATGCTGTTGTCCACCCCAGCAGTCACAACCTCACAGTGAATACTCTCAGGACACAAAATTCAGATAGACAACCTCAACTGATAGGATTCTGGACCCTCAGCAAAGCTCTTCTTCAGGGTGGGTGCCAGTCCTGTGAGATCCTCACACTCATTGCTCTGTGAGGCTGGCTCAGAGAAAACTCACAGGGCAGGATTCCTGCTTCTATGCTCAGATTATACTTCTTATGACAGAAACCAGTTTTACACAGCACAGGACAAAGTGGTAACAAAGCAACACAACAGAAAGAGACCTATAGTAATAGTCTATTCCACTAAAGAGTCCAAAGAAATGGGAACAAAAATAAGTCCCAGGTGCCAGACTCATTACAATCTGACTAGGAACTGCCTCAGTGAACACATTTCAGATCCAGGGCTCCCTCTTCATGTCATCAGGGACTCCATAGCTGCTGGGAGAAAGACATAGGGAGCCTCTCTGAGCACTACCCTTGCTCAAAGCAACAGGAGGCTCTGAAGAAATCCTGTGGATCCTTTGTGATTGCCTGTACAATGAACAATGGCTAATCAAATGAAAATAAGCAAAGAATATTTACTCAGCTCTTGTTAGAGCAGGGAGTCATTCAGTATTATTTGTGTTGAGCAGAGCCCCAGCATCAGAAAGAAGGTTGCAAACTCACTCAAGGGGGTAAAAGGAAGGCTTAATTTATGCCTTGACGAAAGCTATTGTATGGAGAGACTAGAGTGAGCTGTCCAGAAGTGAGGTACCCTATACGATTGTGAATGGTGATTCTTTCTGATAGATGGGCCCTAGGTAAGAAATTGGGACAAGTGTTAGGAAAGCTCTCAGTTATACATAGGTCCTAGTGGGACAATGGTTATGATGTAGAATCCTGAGCCTATGGCAACAGTGGTCTAAGTGTTATTCGGTAGAAGCTTGAACCAGTTGGACTGAAGGTTCTGGTGTAAACCATGCACAGGTGCAGGGTACAGCCACCAAAACTCCTACCCTCTAACTTTTATAGACAATTCCTTCTCCCTTGGCTGATTGTAAGATAATGGGCTGGTTCCTTGATTGGCTTTGGGTCATAAATCTCTCTGAATGAAGTGACTATGATTTATACTTTCAATTTTCCTAGTATACTTGGGACCACCTACCTGGAGAAGGCTAGGGAAGTTGAGCATAGCTGAAAAGAGATTATACATTTGAAGATCCAACGTTTTCAAGTGCTGGATGAGAACAAACGCTTCACGATGAAGATACTACCAAGGAGCATATCATTAAGGGAGAGTATAGTGGTGCCTGGTGACTCAGTAGGTTGGGTGTCTTATTAAAGATTTTGGCACAGGTCCTGAACTCAGGGTGCTGGTTTGAGCTCAATAGCAGGATATGCAGGAAATCTTCATGGGATTCTCTCTCACCTTCTGTCCCTCCACCCACAAACAGAGTCTCTCTCTCTCTCTCAAAATATAATAAATAACTACATAAATAACAAAATAGTGTAAAACGCATGAGAGAAAATAAATTACATATGATGTTGATTTAAGGATCTGAGTCTTCACAGTCACCATCTTCCTTGTGCAGCAGCATAGGAATGGGGTTGGGGTGGCCTGGGGAAAAAAGAGGGGACAGTTAAGGGGAGAGGATATTAGTCACAGTTTCTAGGATTGATATCCCTCCCCCCGAACTAAATTTTGCCTTCTGCTCTAGTATCCTCAGGTATACAACCCTGAATTCAATGATCCTTTCAACTTTATGTGAGGAATGGCCTCCAGAGTCTCAGATTCCATATCTTCAACCAGGAAAGAAGGCTTGTCATTCCATCCTTCAAAGAAGTGACCATGGGCATCCAGGATGGCTCAGCGGTTTAGTGCCGCCTTCAGCCTGGGGCCTGATATGGAAGACACAGGTCTAGTCTCACATCAGGCTCCCTGCATGGAGCCTGCTTCCCCTCTGCCTGTGTCTCTGCCTCTCTCTCTCTCTCTCTCTCTCTGTGTTTGTATCTCTCATTAATATAAAAATAAAATGTTTTGAATAAAGAAGCTGCAAAATTGCCTATGCCTTTCTCTTCCCATGGTTTGCTCCCTCTTTCTGCTCACTCCTGCTTCACTCTCCTATTTCCCAAACATTACTTGCTCAAAATTGCCCAACCATTATATTCTATGGCATGGGAATGCTCAGGGAATGATCAGCTTATTATGTGACCCTTCTTAATCAGTTGATCAAAGAGCCAAACCAGGCAGTGCTGGAATAGTTGCAATGGGCCTGCAGGCTTAGGGGATGGGGCTGCATGTGCCTATGAGGGTGACATCCTCCTGAGTTATCATGAGTGCTTTGTGCTTGGGGTTCTCTTAGGTTTTTGACACAAACTTAACCTTTATTTATTTTTTAAATGTTTATTTATTCAGTGTTATGTAATTTCAATTTGCCAACATATAGTGTACCAACCAGTGTTCCTCCCATCAAATGCCCTTATCCTGTAATATGAGAAATAGTGAATGGGATTATGAGGGAAAGGAGTGGAATTGAGTGGGAAAAATTAGAGAGTGACACAAACCATGAGAGACTCCTAAATCTGGGACACAATGAATCTTTAGAACATCCCATATATATCATAGCTCATGGAGGAGATGAATGTGATGCTAGAGGTAAGGAATCTTGCCCAATTTCCTTTAGTCTAAATCTGGAGTGATAGGTTTAATAAAGCCAGTGAGGCATCATCATTATCACCACGAGCCAGAATTTGTCTGGTCCCAAGAAGGGTTAGGCCATTGGCTCCAGGTAAGCATGCGGGAAAGTCTGAGGCTGG
Organism: Canis lupus familiaris; assembly: GCF_011100685.1. Lineage (NCBI taxonomy): Eukaryota > Metazoa > Chordata > Mammalia > Carnivora > Canidae > Canis > Canis lupus. The sequence goes on from NC_049240.1 coordinate 21,390,123, forward strand.
GCCCAGACCCTGGTATGGGGAGCAGACCCTGTACTCTGTAGTTATAGTAGTGACATAAGACAGGAACACGCTGGCCACCCTGTTTAGGGTCTGTGTCCTGGGCCTGGTCAGACCATGAGACTAGCTCTACAGGACCTTTAGCACAAGTGTGTGCCACCAGCCCTGCAGCTTTCACACTGTTCCTCTAGATTCCCTGCATTCAGCCAAGGCCTAGGGTGGCTGCACTTGAGCCTCTCTCACAGGCAGGGAAGTACAGGTTTTATTCTTTTCCCAGACCTGAAGATTATGCAAGAAGAGGAGGAGGGAACTGTGCTTCTGGCCATCCCTCCAGCCTCACTTCTGCTGGAACAAGAAGCACGTGTTGCAAGGGTCCATTTCTGTGATGCCCATCCTAGAGCACCCTTACACGCCCGGAGAGAACAAGGGTAGCCCAGTACTAGTACTGTGTGATATATAGGTGCAGAGAAAGTGGGTCCCTGGCTGTGCCAGCACCTGACTTCAACATATGCACTCTTTGTGCAAGTTCAGATGTGCGTGGCAGACCTATATTTCATGAGATTGGCTCCATCCATGAGCAAAGGCAATAACCTGAAACAGAACCTCTCCTGCTCTCTTATCAAGAGATTCTATCCAAATATAAGGAAGGATGTTAGTGTTTCCCAGTGGCAAAGGGAGCAGGAACTGGTCTTCAGGAATGATATATAATAATGAAAAAGAAAAATGACCAACTGCATAACACAATCCCAGGTCTGAATGTTTATTACTATTAATCCAAGTACCCCAAATATTTATGATAGAATAGACCAAAGAAGAACATCTTCTGACTATCTGACTGCAGCTTGAATCATTATCACAAGATCCTTTTTTTTTTAAATTTTTTTTAAATTTATTTATGATAGGCACACAGTGAGAGAGAGAGAGGCAGAGACATAGGCAGAGGGAGAAGCAGGCTCCATGCAGGGAGCCCGATGTGGGATTCGATCCCGGATCTCCAGGATCGTGCCCTGGGCCAAAGGCAGGTGCCAAACCGCTACGCCACCCAGGGAACCCTTATCACAAGATCCTAAGTGTAGGCCTGTGTCAGGCTCCCTGTTCAGTGTGGATTGTGAATATCCCTCTCCCTATCCCTCAGCACTTTCTGTCTCTCTCACTCTCTTTGTCTCTCTCTCATAATTAATTGTAATAAAAGAACAAAGGGAGAAACAATTGTATTCCTACACTTCATCTTCTTGATATCACCCTGCCCACCCTCATTCTACAAATAACAGATATAATCCCACTGCTCCCAGGGACCCTATCCTTTGATTCACGCCTCACTCTGGTACCATACCTAAGGATTCTTCATCTTCAGTAAATGCACCCTCAGTATTCTCCACTGCCCAATCTTTAGAGACACAAGCATGAGGATGATGTGATTAGAGAGTGGAGCCCCATATTCCTGCTACTCCAGCTAAGGCCTCTTCAGGAAGCCATCTGAACATTTGTTCTTCCTCGAGATCCTCAGACCTTCTGTGGGCTATGGGAGTTAGAGCTCTTCAATAAGACATTGGCCACAGATGCAAACTTTTCTTGAGAGAAAGGGCACCCTTCACCTGGCATTTCCCCATTTCCACAAGATCACCATAGCTCTCATTTTGACATGGATCCACCTGAGATCCACCTGTGATGGATGATGCCCACATACCGGGTTAGAGGGCGTCCATGAGAGCCACTGTGTCAGACAGAGAGCAGCTGCCCAGGAGAGCCATTCGTGAAAATGGAAAAAATCTGTTTTCTAAAAATACTCTACTGGGCACCAGAAATGTGGTTGTATGATGAAGAATGGAACTTCACTGACTTTATGTAACTTCAACATATGCAGGCATGTCTGGGTATCAGCTTCCTTCTTGGATAGCTCAGATCTAGGATCCAAAAAGGAGGAAGCTGTGACCTCCATGCCCTGGGTATTCTTGCAGTGGAATTTGCTGGTCTGACATGACTGTTGGCCTGACACTTCTGTTGGTCTCTGTGCTCCTATCCATGAGGCAGGCACTACATGAGGTCCTGGCAATGCTCAGACAGGAAGGTCCACATTCAGGTCCTACAGGAATCCCAGCAGAGGCCTCTTGTAGGCAGAAGAGGAGACTAGGACCACAGACACATGTGTTGTTTCATAGTCAGTTGAATGAGGCAGAGGGGGGACACCTCACATTCCAGGAGCTCATTCTTTCCTTTCTGATGCAAGCTAGAGCCTGGGTGTGTATGTAGATGAGTTTGGGGACCAAGACCCCAGACAAGATGATCAGGATCCTTTCCAACCTGGAGCTTGATCCCTACCCAGGGGTTTTAGAACAGGGGCTTCTCAGGGCTAAATACTTTGGGGAAAAGGAATGAGAGAGGTTATGCTGATGACTTCGCAGTGACCACCAGGGGTCAGTCCTCCTGTGACCTTTATTATGAATACACAGATACAGTTTGGGACTGAGGAACCTAAGATAATCAGGGAAAACCTCAAATTGATGTCCTGTGGACCATAAAATGGAGCTGCGCAGAGCACGTTACCTCTGGAATCAGCCTCCATCCCTTAGCTGAACTCACTGAGCACTAGAGTCTATGTCTGTCCACTTCCTCCTATCTCCATGGACACAAACTCCTTACCTGAATTCTGTGTGTTTGCTTGTGAAAGCATGACCATGGCTCTTCGCCTCGAAGACCTGTTTTCTGGTGGTTAATTTTTGTATATTTTTCATTGGTGTTTGATTTGCCAACATATAGTATAACACTCAGTGCATATCCCATCAAGTGCCAACCTCAGTGCCTTTCACATAGACACCGTATCCTACCACCAACCTCCCCTTCAGTACCCTCTGTTTGTTTCCTATGACAGGAGTCTCTTATTTTGTCACTCTCTGTGACTTTTCCTACTCAATTTTTCCTCTACAGCTTTGATTCTAATTCCAGTGAGAACCCAGATTCAGGTTGCTTCTCCTGACTTTAGATAGGAAGAGCCTGGTTCCAGAATATGTACCACTATCACTAGTTTCTTATGACACTTGCAGGTACAGAAAAGAGGACATTTGGCTCAGCTCCCATTATCCTGTCGGTCTGCATTCATTTTAAAGCTCTCAATGAAAAAAAAAAAGCTCTCAATGACTTGAGGAAGCCAGATGGAACATCATTTTTGAGATTCTGGTACCCCAAAAAATCACAGGATGACTGGAGGAAGTTGCTTCCTGAAGGATGTGTTTCTCCAGCCCATTCAAAATGGTGACTACAACAAATCTGAAGCAAGCAGGAGAAACTGTTTTTGAGGGAAAGTGCCCCATCATGCAGTTTATTTCCAGCTTTGGTATCGCCAACCGTAAAAATCCTCTAAAAAAATGTAATGCTTGGCTAGAGGCAACCACTCAGCACACTTCTCAAAAGGAAGATTTTGTATTTTACCTCAAATGAACACTATGTGATTTCCATCGGAAGTGGTGTGGAAAGCAACCAAGAAAGCAACATTCATTCATCAGTTAAAGATACTCAAAGTTGGGGATCCCTGGGTGGCTCAGCGGTTTGCCTCCTGCCTTTGGTCCAGGGCATGATTGTGGATTCCTGGGATCGAGTCCTGTATCGGGCTCCCAGTGTGGAGCCTGCTTCTCTCTCTGCCTCTCTCTCTCTATCTCTATCTCTCTCTCTCTCTCTCTCTCTCTCTCACACACACACACACACGAATAAATAAAGTTAAAAAATCATTTTAAAAAAGATACTCAAGATCTCCTTGAAAACATTAATTTTCACTTCCACTCTGATCATCTGGAACAGTGTAATGACCAAAAGTTCATAGGGTGCATCTAGAAGGACACAGAGTACCTATCAGTACATTTTCATGCCACTCAAAAATAACTCAGGTACCGGTGCCTGAGTTGCTCAGGCATTTAACAGTCTGCTGTCAGCGAAGGTCAGGCTTTCTGTGACCTGGAATCAAGCCTAGTGTTGGGTTCCCTGCTCAGCAAAGGATGTGTTTTTCTCTCTCCTTCTGCCCTTCTCAACCTCTTCTGATATCTTTCTCTCATATAATAAATTAGATCTTGAAGAAAATTAGGGACAAATTTTGGGACTTTTGCTCATTTTCATGGAGGGCCAGAGAAAACGGATCTGCACTGTTGGGCCACCCATGGTCTCAGGACTCTGAAATGTGCTGTTAATGAGGTTTTTTGTTTTGTTTTGTTTTTTTGAGAATGTGTACTGAGGCTATCGTGTGGTGTCAGTACCTCTGTCTTTCTTTATCATTCTCCCTTTCCTGTATTTCTCTGTGTCTCTATCTGCGTTTATTTTCTCTCTATGCCTCAATCTCCTTCTCTCTCTCTCTCTCTTTCTCACACACACATACACACTCACAATCACACTCTTACACACAGCATAGAGTCAACAAGTCACCTTCCCCAAACCTTTGCACTCATACCCACTCCACTGAAAGAGAATACATTGGTTTCCTAGGAGTGTAGAACCATGGACCTATTTTCTCAAAAGGGAATGCTCCCTATCTCACACACTCTGAGGCTTCAGCAAGATGGAATCTGGGTGTCTGTCCAGACTCAGTATAGCAAGGATGCATCATCTGCCTTACTATTTTCCCAAGCAACAGACTGATTCCAGAATACATATCAGTTTGGATGATTTTGGACATGACCTGCAGTTACAAAAGTCGGATAAATGGGTGTCAGTTCATGTGAGTACTTTGTCATTGGTTCCTCTGGGAAGTATTGACATGAAATGAGCAACAGTAGTAGTGCCAAAGGCCCCCAAAGGCAGACAGATTGCACCCATGGAGAAAGCATGAGCTTTTCCTGGGGGATAGATGTCTCAAGGTAACTGAAGCAGCAATTCCAAATACAGAATTCAAGGGGGGGAGAAAGTGCTTCTGAGCAAATGTCCCTTACTGCACAGTTAATATGCTCCCCTTCCAACAACCCACCAAAATGGTCCTTACTCTGAAAACTATATTGTTCCTTATCATAGGTTTATTCACTTCATAAAGAGAAGAACTAAGAGAGGAGCCTTTCTTATTCTGGCAAATGGGGCAGGCTTATAATACAAGTGGATGGAGAATCATTCACTTAGATTTTATGAAAATATCCAGCACCACAGCATTGGCAACATCTAGGAGGGCACAGAATAACTATCAGTTCATTGTTGGTGGTGCTCAGGTATTTGTGAGATCACTCTTTATATGGATCCAGGAGAAGACTGAATGGTAATGACTGGGTAATAAGCATAATGGAAGCACTGCTAGGCCATCGTCATTGGTGGATGAGGAAAAACCTTCAGCTCAGGCCAAGGTCCATGGACCTGTGATCCCTCTCCTCTTTGGGAACTCAGCTCAGCAGGTTTGTGCTTCTACCTTTTCTCTACCTCACCTAGCATATACTCTCTCTTGCTTTCACTCTGTCTCTCTCTCTCATCTCAAATAAACAAAAACTTTATAAAAGGTAATGGCAACTTAAGTAACATGAAATAATCAATGTAAAATAGAACTGTTGTGCACATCGAATCCAAAGATAGGTTTCCTTTGCTCATAGAGATTTTTGTGAAACCTAGTTGAATGTTTCTAATGTCTTCCAAAACCATTTCTACTTCTGTAGATCCACATATGCTGTCATCTCTTTTGGTCAGTTTTGCACTTGATTTCAAACAGCTTTGGTGGGCCTTTACAATGTTAGTCAATTTTTATCTTCTGTTCCTTCCTTTGAGTCTTTTACTCTATTGTATTTATTCGTGAATCTGTTGTTATTAAAATCATCCAGTATGGGAAAGATTTAATACTGAATGCATATCATTTACAAATAGCCATAGTTGTGAAAAGGAGTGGAGGGGAGAGGCTTCCACATATTCATTGAGTCACAGGGTGAAAGGTACAGCATAAGGAATATGATGAATGGAATGGTAATAGTGCTCTATGGGGACACATGATATATATGCTTGGGGTAAGAGCAGTTTCAATAAATTTAAGTGTCAAACATGTGTGGTACACTTAAATTAATGTAAACTGGGGTCATCTTGACCCAAATGTAAAACAGTAATAACATGGGCACCTTAGTGGTTCATTTGGTTGAGCATCTCCGTTTGGCTCAGGTCATGGTCCCAGGGTCCTGGGATACATAATATTATGCATACATCAAAACACACACTAATGCATAACATAGAACAGTCCTTAATAGCAGTGTTTGATGACAATGATAATAATATGTCTACACCGGGTGGTTCTTTGTGATGAATATTCCAAACTGATGTGGGTGTGAGTATTTGTGGAAATTGTGTGCCAAAGGATAGGGTGATAGGGAAAATTTTATATTATATGTTGCATTGTTACATCAGCCTAACTCTAATATCAGTAATAAGGTCTATTTATTAAATCATAATAGGAGTTTTATTTGCTAATATTTAAGATGAACTAATATATCCAGATGTTAGCTTCTCAACAGCAACCTTTTAATTTGACCATATTAGATTTCTCAGTGCATTTTACTATTTTAAAAATGGATATAAACTAATGCCTGGCCATTTAAATTAAGATTTTCACACATGGAACATAATATGGCTTTGTATATATGGCTTAATATATTTGTCTTTAGAATGGTACCCTGAACAAAATTGAATAATGATTTTTAAAATATTAAAAAATTTTTTATTGGAGTTCAATTTGCCAACATATAGCACAATACACAGTGCTCATCCTGTCAAGTGCCCCCCTCAGTGCTTGTTACCCAGTCACTCCAACCCCCGCCCACCTCTTTTTCCACTACCCCTTGTTCATTTCCCAGTGTTAGGTGTCTCTCAAGTTTTGTCACCTTCCTGATATTTTCACTGAATAATGATTTTTTTTCAGAGAGAGGAAAAGACAAAGTGAAAGGAGGAGAGTGACAGATGGAAAGGATGTGAGAATACTAAGCAGGCTCCATGCTGAAAATTGATGAATCTGAGGGCCTTGAGGTCACTAACAGACCTGAAACCAGGAGGCAGAATCTTAGCTGACAGAAACATCCAGTAGCCACGAGAACAATATTTCTGGAGTCAATTTAATTAATGAATTTTTATTGTACCTACCATTGACTCCTTTGATGGGTGAATTTTTCTGTTTTGGTAACCTGAAATATTTTCACACAAATTTTTAGCCAGGAGTACAAAGTTGGTTTAATAAATAGATTTGTTTTGGGTTTTTCATTGTACATACTGGGAAATGGATGATTATAGAAAGAAATGTTGACGTCTTTATGTTAGGAGATAATCCAAATGAGTGATAACATTATCAGAGTTCAGGTATGGTACAAACTTCAATGACACAAACTCAGTGTTTTCTGAAATTCTATCTGCATCCAGGACCTATGATAAACAACCCTTTATTATACGTTGGAAAATCAGGAATAAGTTACATGATGCCAAATGCACTTACTGTCAAAGAACAACAAGAAAATCGCTAGCTGACACTGTGTGGAGACATGCCTTTCTTTAGGTGAGGCAATATAGAAATACAGAACAATGTCTTTACAAGCTGAAAGCATGATGTTGATGAATTGCCAAGAGTTACAAAATCATGAGGAAGGGTTTCAGGAGAGGACTGGAGTTAGTTCCCTGTGGAGATAAATCCCTGAATATCTGAGACCTGTCTAGACTCCTAGAGTTCATGCTCTGCACTCCAGAACCTTGGGCTGCCTCATACTCTTTCTCAAATCATGCTGCCCTGATCCCTGTGCAAGACATTTCACAACTTGGAGGACAGCCTGAGCAAAGAGTAAAGTTTGCATGCTAGCTCAATCATCCACCTCCTGGTTTCAATCCCTGACCCAAAACACAAAGCAGTTGCCCCCAAGTATAGCGACTGTCACCCAATGGTGATTATCCTCCCCCAAGGTTCACACAGCCAGGTGCCTCAGATGGAGTCTTCCTGGCAACAGTGGACCACCTTCAATTACAAGTGTACTGCTCCCAAGCTGACTCAGAACCCAGGACCTTCCAAGAATACTGTCTCATGACAGCTCTTTCAATAAGTAGCTTCCCTTTAACTGCCTGACAATGATGAACATATATTGTGAATTCATGACATTCAAGCATATTTTAGGCCTCAGGGTGATGCTGTTATCAGACATACTACCACATGTGTTTCATAATTTTTTTTTCCTTATGAAGGCTCCATGTCATACATGGACACTATACACATGACTAGATCAAGAGTCGCATTCTCCACTAATGAGCCAGCTGGACATTCAACTCTGCTTCCAATTCTTATTATATCTGTGCTATGTCCTGAAGTCAGACGACACCATGATGCTGATAGACCAGGCTTTGATCAGCTGTGCATCTCAACTGTACAAGAGAAATCAATGTGGGTAGTGGATACCAAGCTAACCATAAACTGGCCCTTGAGTCTGATCTTTCCTTGTCCCAGGGGTAGGATCACAGGATTTCAGCATTACTAGCACTCATCATACATAAAAAGCTATCAAATACCATGAAAGAAACTCCTTGATTCTGAGCAGATTGAGGTAATGTGCTGAGGAACAGCTCAGCACTGACAGACTTTGATCAGGTTATCTAATGGTGACACCAAACCCTCAGAATCTGCAAATATACCACAACCATGACTTTGAATTGGCCACTGTTACAGCTTTAAGCTGAACATAATCATGGTTTAAACTGGCCAGAAGTATGACTCTGGATTGACCATGTTTCTATGTTCTTTTCCTTTTAGTGACTATGGCAGGATCTGTACCACTATGAGCTTCCGTGTACTATGTAACCAGTGAGATGATCTCATAATGGTAGACAATATTGGGATTTCCCTTGGCACAGGTGGTTTCTGATATAGAATCAGACGCTAAACCTCCTTTGCACAGTAACCAATGATCCCATGCCTGAGTAATCACTGCAGTTTACTTAATTAAATAGAGTATGAGCTTTGGAACTACAAGCTTCAATTCATATCTTAGATCCTTAATTCAGAATTCTTGAACCTCATTTACCTGCTTCTGTTTCTTCACCTGAGGAAGAGGTAGAGTCAACAAAACATCAAATATGTGCTTGATGGGCATTGAATGAATAAATGTATGGATAGTGATCAGGAAGCTTAAGAAAAAGCTAATATCTTTTCTGAGATCTCACAATTTCACAAGTTCCAGAGCTGGATTGAAATGTTGCAGTCTGAAATCCCAGATCCTTACTCTAACATGAAAGAGGTTTGCTTAAATACAAGTATTTTATGTTAAGACAATTTAGTATTGACAGATTTAAGAGCCTAGAGAGAGAGAAAGAAAAGAAAGCTATTGCTTACTTCCTGAAATTTTTCTTGGGACCTTTTATCAAAAACATACATGACTGTCCTGTACAACCTTCCAATTCCCGACTCATGATCAGCACATCAAATGAGATGAATAGTAATGTGCAGGAAAGTAGAATCACTAGAATCAAATCTTGTGTTAAAATGTGTGAATCAATGTCATTGTGCATTATTTATTCCTCATGCACATATACGTACCACAAAAGCAGTGTCTGAGAAATTGGCATTCCATAGAATAAACCATGTATTAGGTTTGTTTTTTTTCTTTTTTAAATTGTTTATTTTTTGTACATATTTAATTGAAGTTCGATTTGCCAAAATATCGCATCACACCCAGTGCTCATACCACCAAGTGCCCTCCTTAGTGCCCATCACCCAGTGACCCCAAGCCCTAGCCCACCTCCCCTTACCACTAACCCTTCTTCAATTCCCAGAGTTAGGTATCTCTCTTGTTTTGTCAACCTCACTTATATTTTCCACTCATTTTCTCTCCTTTCCATTTTATTGCCTTTCAATATTTTTATAATCCCCAAATTAATTCAACCATATAATGTATGTCTTTCTCCAATTGACTTATTTCACTTAGCATAATAACTTCCAGTTCCATCCATGTTGAAACAAAGGGTCGATATTCATCATTTCTAATGGCTGAGTAATATTCCATTGTATACATATACCACATCTTCTTTATCCATTCATCTTTCTTTTTTTAATTTATTTTTACAGGTATTCAATTTGCCAACATATAGAATAACACTCACTGCTCATTGCATCAAGTGCACCCCTCAGTGCCCATCACCCAGTCACCCCAACACCCCACCGACCCCCCCTTCTAACTCCTGCCAATTGCTGGTCATAGGGCAGATGTATTTTTAACTCTTTGAAGAAGCTCCACACAGTTTTCCAGAGTGGCTGCACTAGTTCACATTCCACCAAAAGTGCAAGAGGGTTCCCATTTCTACACATCCTGTTCAACATTTGTGGTTTCCTGCCTTTTTAATTTTCCTCATCCTCACTCGTGTGAGGTGGTATCTCATTGTGGTTTTGATTTGTATTTTCCTGAAGGCCAGTGATGAGGAGCATTTTCTCACATGCTTGTTGGCCATGACTATGTCTTCTGTGATATTTCTGTTCATGTTTTTTGCCCATTTCATGATTGGATTGTTTGTCTCTTTGCTGCTGAGCTTAATACGTTTTTATAGATCTTGGATACTTGTCCTTTATCTGATACGTCATTTGCAAATATTTTCTACCATTCTGTACGTTGTCTTTTAGTTTTGTTGACTGTTTCTTTGCTGTGCAAAGGCTTTTTATCTTGAGAAAGTCCCAATAATTTTTTTTTTGCATTTGTTTCTCTTGCCTTCATGGATATATCTTGCAAGAAGTTACTATGGCCAATTCTAAAAAGGTGTTGCCTGTGTTTCCCTCTAGGTATTGAGGGAATCTTTTTTTTAAAGATTTTATTTACTTATTCAGAGAGAAGGAGAGACAGAGGGAGAGAGAGAGAGACAGAGATAGAGACACAGGCAGAGGAAGAAGCAGGCATCATACAGAGAGCCTGATGAGGACTCGATCCAGGGTCTCCAGGATCACACCCTGGGCTGCAGGCGGCACTAAACCGCTGCACCACCAGGGCTGCCTGGTTTTGATGGAATCTTGCCTCACATTAATATCTTTCATCCATTTTGAGTTTCTTTGTGTGTGGTGTAAGAGAATGGTTTAGTTTCATTCTTCGGCATGTGGATGTCTAATTTTCCCAGTACCATTTATTGAAGAGACTGTCTTTTTTCCAATGGATAGTCTTTCCTCCATTGTTGAATATTAGTTGACCATAAAATTGAGGGTCCAATTATGGATTCTCTATTCTGTTCCCTTGATCTATGTGTCTCTTTTTTTATTCCAGTACCACACTGTCTTGATGACCACAGCTTTATAGTCCAACCTGAAATCTGGCATTGTGATGCCCCCAGCTATGGTTTTCTTTTTTAAAATTTTCCTGGCTATTCGGGGTCTTTTCTGATTCCACACAAATCTTAAAATTATTTGTTCTAACTTTCTGAAGAAAGTCCATGGTATTTTGATAGGGATTGCATTAAACGTGTAAATTGCCCTGGGTAACATTGACATTTTCTCAATATTATTTCTTCCAATCTATGAGCATGGGACATTTTTCCATCTCTGTGTCTTCTTCAATTTCTTTCAAAAATTTTCTGTAGTTTTTAGGGTCTAGATCCTTTACCTCTTTGGTTACATTTCTTCCTTGGTATCTTATGCTTTTGGGTGCAATTGTAAATTGGATTGACTCCTTAATTTCCCTTTATTCAGTCTTAGTGTATAGAAATTCCACTGATATCTGGACATTTATTTTGTATCCTGCTACACTGCCGAATTGCTGTGTGACTTCTAGCAATACTGGGGTGGAGTGGTTTTGGTTTTCTATATATAGTGTCACCTTATTTTCCACTTGAATGCCTTTAATTTCTTTTTGTTGTCTGATTGCTGAGGCTAGGAATCCTGGTACTATGTTGAATAGCAGTGGTGAGAGTGGACATCCCTGTCTTGTTCCTGATCTTAAAGGAAAGTCTCCCAGTGTTTTCCCATTAAGAATGATATTTGCTGTATGCTTCTCATAGGTGGCTTTTAAGATGCTGAGGAATGTTCCCTCTCTCCCTACATTCTGAAGAGTTTTAATCATGAATGGATGCTGTATTTTGTCAAATGTTTTCTATGCATCTTTTGAGAGGATCATATGGTTCTTCTTTTACTCTTGTTTATATGATCAATCACATTGACTGTTTTATGAGTGTTAAACCAGCCTTGCATCCCGAGGATAAATCCCTGTTGGTCATGGAATAATCTTTTTTAATGTAGTGTAGTATCCTATTGGCTAGTATCATGTTGAGAATTTTTGCATCGATGTTCACCAGGGATATTGGTCTATAATTCCTCTTTTTGGTGGGGTCTTTGTCTGGTTTTGGAATTAAGGTGATGCTGGCCTCATAGGATGAGTTTGGAAGTATCCATCTCTTTCTATCTTTCTGAACAGCTTTAGTAGAAAACGTTTGTTTTCTTCTTTAAATATTTGATAGAATTCCCCAGGGAAGCCATCTGTCCCTGGACTTTTGTATCTTGGGAATTTTTGATGACTACTTCAATTTCCTCCCTGGTTATTGCCCTGTTAAGGTTTTCTATTTCATCCTGTTCCAGGTTTTGTATTTTTTGGTTTTCCAGAAATGCATCCATTTATTCTAGATGTCCTAATTCATTGGCATATAGCTGCTCATAAAATGTTGTTAAAATCGTTTTTATTTCCTTCGTGTTGGTAGCGATCTCTCCTTTCTCATTCATGATTTTATTAATTTGTGTCTTTTCACTCTTCTTTTTAATAAGGCTGGCTAATGGTTTATCTATCTTATTAATTGTATCAAAGAAACAAACCCTGTTTTGATTGATCTGTTCTACAGTTCTTCTTGTCTCTATTTCATGGAGTTCTGCTTGAATCTTTATTAACTTTCTTCTTCTGCTGGGTGTTTGTTATTTTTGCTGTTTTTTCTCCAGCTCCTTAGGTGCAAGTTGAGCTTTTGTATTTGAATTCTTTCCAGTTTTTGGATGGATGCTTGTATTGCAGTTTTTCCCCATCATGACTGCCTTCGTTGTATCCCAAAGATTTTGAATAGTTGTACCTTCATTCTTAGTAGTTTCCACAAATCTTTTTAATTCTTCCCTAATTTTCTGTTTGACCCTTTCTAAATGTGTTCGAAATCATTCCAAACTTATTATGATTTAGTTCTAATTTCAAGACATTATGGTCTAAAAATATGTAAGGGATCATCCCAATCTTTTGGTATTGGTTAAGACCTGATTTGTGACAAGTATGTGGTCTATTCTGGAGCAAATTCCAGGTACGCTTGAGAAGAATGTGTTTTCCATTAAGGTTGGATGTATAGTTCTGTAAATATCTATGAAATCCATCTGGTCCAGTGTATCATTTAAAGCTCTTCTTTGTTTGGAGATGTTGTGCTTAGAAGACCTATCGAGTGTAGAAAGCGCTACTTTGAAGTCACCTAGTATAAGTTTTTTATTATCTAAGTATGTCTTAACTTTGGTTATTCATTGATTGATATATTTGGCAGCTCCCACATTCGGGGCATATATATTGAGGATTGTTAAGTCCTCTTGTTGGATAGATCCCTTAAGTATGATATAGTGTCCCTCTTCATCTCTCATTACAGACTTTGGGATAAACTTTAGTTAAGTTGATATTTAGGGTGGCAATCCCTGCTTTCTTTTAAGGACTATTTGCATGGTCCATAGTTCTGCAACCTTTTATTTTCAGGCTGTAGGTATCCTTATGTCTAAAATGAGTCTCTTGTAGACAGCAAATGGATAGGTCCTGCTTTTTTATCCAGTCTGAAACCCTGCACCTCTTGATGGGGTGATTAAGCCCATTCACTTTCAGACCTGCAATTGGAAGATATGAATTTAGTGTCATCATGATACCTATTTAGTCCCTGTTTTTGTACATTGTTTTCTTGGACTTCTTCTTTCTCTTACAGTATCCCCTTTAATATTTCTTGCAGAGTCATTTTGGAGGTCTCATATTCTTTGAGTTTCTGCCTATCTTGGAAGCTCTTTATCTCTCCTATTCTGAATGAGAGCCTTCCTGGATAAAGTATTTTTGGCTGCATGTTCTTCTCATTTAGGACCCTGGATATATCCTGCCAGCCTTTTCTGGCCTGACAGGTCTCTGTGGAGAGGTCTGCTGTTAATCTAATATTTCTCCCGATAAAAGTTAGAGATTTCTTGTTTCTTGCTGCTTTAAAGATCTTCTCTTTATCTTTGGAATTGCCAAGCTTCACTATTAAATATCGAGGTGTTGAGAGGTTTTTATTGATTTTAGGGGGGTTCTCTCTACTTCTTGGATCTGAATGCCTGTTTCCCTACTCAGATTAGGAAAGTTTTCAGCTATGATTTTTTCAAATTTGTATTCTGGCCTCTGTCCATTTCAGTGCCCTTTGGAACCCCAATTAAGCATAGATTTTTCTTCCTCATGCTGTCATTTATTTCCCTTAATCTATCCTCATGATCTTTTAATTGTTTGTCTCTTTTTTCCTCAATTTCCCTCTTTGCCATCAACTTGTCTTCTATTCCACACACTCATTCTTCTACCTCATTAAACATTGTCGTTAGGACCTCTAGTTTGGATTACATCTCATTTAATTGATTTTTAATTTCTGCCAAATTAGATCTAAATTCTGCCATCATGAAGTCTCTTGAGTCTTTTTATGCTTTTTTCTAGAGCCACCAGTAGCTTCTGAATTGGTTTTGTGACATTGAATTGTAATCCCAATTTTGTAACTCTGTGAGAGAGAGGACCGTTTCTGATTCTTTCTTTTGAGGTGAGGTTTTAGTTTTAGTCATTTTACCAGTGCAGAGTGGTCAAAAACAGGTTGTATTGGGAAAAGGAGAAAAAGAGATAAGAGAAAGATTTTAAAAAAAGAAAAAAGAATAAAAAGAAAAAAAGGAAAAAAGAGAGAGAAGAAAAAAGGGGGGGGAGCAACCAGAAATAAAAAAGAACAAGGGGGATTATCCTCTGATTCTGTATACTGTAAATCCCTCGAGTTGGCCTATACATTAGTGTTTTTCTCCAATATCATGTCCTGGGTATGTTACCACAGTCTCTTACCTATCAATTAATGAAGGAATTCTTCCCAAAGCAGAGGCAAATTCATGGTTTGCAAGATTCCTTGGAGAATGAAAACAACTCTTCACAATCTGTAACTAGCTTGTCCATTCTCTCACCTGAGTGTCCTGGGAGACTAGGAGCTTAACCCACCACTTCCTTCTTATGACAACTCTAGCCATGTAAAGAGTTGATTATGACATTAGAAATAATCTATCTTGTTCAAAGTCCCCAGTCTATAGGTGAAATGAGAGAAATGCAGAGGCTTTTTCCTACACTTAAGGGCTTCCAGCCTTTGATCCCAGCATCGAAAGAATTGGAGATAACCCTCACAGGTGGAAGAAAGACCCCAACATGAGTCCATGACCCTGATGTTTAGAACAGACCTATCACTCAGTAGCTAGTATGGAAAAATCACACAGGAGTAGAGAACCTGGCCCTTCATCCCAGAGTTTCAGTCCTCAATGTGGGATTTAGGAAACCAGCTCTGTGGTAACATGATATGGAGAGCTACTGACTACATGAGCAGGGTCACACAGGCCTCTAGAATTCCCAGCCCAGGGAGGATCTTGAGAGGCTATACATAGGTATGTCTAGAAATCAGGATATTAACCTACTTCATACTCAACAGGATACAGTGTAGTACAAATGTAAATCTTCTATGCACTGGAAAAACCCCAAAACTCATTTGACCCACTGTATGGGGACATTTGGTTTATTATGTTAGTCTCAACAGAACCTACACACTCTCAGACACGTGCCTGTATCATAATACAGATGACCATGGATGGTCTTGATTGAAGATATTATACACTTGGTCTGACCTTAAAACCCTTGAATTGTTCACCCTCTACCCTCATGTGGCCTGCTTGCTCTCTTTGGCATCCTTTTGCCTCTCTATTTCTTAAGGTTCAGCCCATGACCCTGAACTCCTTGGTCACCCATGGAATCCACGGGGACCTGTCTCGGGACCCTAGAGCCCTCACCTTTGGTATCACTTATTTTAGCAATCACATGCAGCCTGGGTCCCCATAAAGCACCCTTGGGCATGGCATATAGCTGCACCTGGGGATGTACCTGCCACAGCCCTCTGGCTAAGGGAGAAGATTCGTTCTCAAGCACCTATAATCAAAAGGGTTTGTGAACAGAGGAGATGCAGGAGGGGAGCATCAATGGAGAAATATCCCTTTCAATATGATGAAAATGATGTAGAAAGGATTCTGAGATCAATGTGGTCACCCATCTGCAGGTCTCACATGTGGAGGATCAGGAACAAGAATTAAAAGTATTACTGATACTGGAATACCACCTGAGATTTAAAGGGAGATCAGCTGGAATGCTACAGAGAAGATTTTTTGCTTCTAACAGGGTAGGAAGGCAGGAAGAAAAGGAATCAAGTAGGGGGAGAGACACAGCCAGAGCAGTGCTAAAGCCTGGTGGTAAATCCTCAGGGAGATGAAGCTCAGCCCAGAGAAGATGGAAATTTATAAATCCACTCTGGATTCTTCCCAGACACAATGGCACTGAGCAGTGAACTTGGTCAGTATGGCAGGAGGGGCAGTGGAGCCTCCAGGGCCCTAGAATCACTAACAGAGGAGGTGTGCCCAGGGGAGAGTGAAACGCACACTGCGGGCTGATCTTGGTAAAGGGCTGGAGTGTGCACCCTGGGGGCCACAGGGAGAAGCTGGTCAGTCAGGCATGGGGTCAGGATAGATGGGTCTGCACCATACTGCCTTTGAAGTCACAGCCCCAAGAGCACAATTTGAGCAGCTCAGGCCCTGGATCCCATGACACTGTGTGACACAGCCCAGGATCACCCATTTGCCCCAGGATAGGCAGAGGCGAGAGGAAACAGGTCAGTGAGGGCATTCCTGCTGCTGGATGTCCCCAGGCTGTGCCAATCAGGGCCCATGGCCCCCAGAGCATCCAGGCCAGTGTGGACTGGGAGACTGTGGTAGTTACTGCAGGGAGCTAACTTCAGACCTGGAGGGCTGGCCACCACCAGTGTTGTTGTCCTTCCTACTGTCACCCTGTTCCTGGAAGAGGCAGAGCCACCAACGAACATAAGCCTCACAGGACAAACAGATCCCACTGAGCCCTGCACCTGGTGGCAGTGAGCCATCTTCCCCAGGTACACACACTTGCAAATCAGCGCAGCAGCCTCTCCTCCAGAAGACCAGCTGGAAGGACAGGGGAAGATCAAGTTATGGATCAAGCAGTGCTGGAAAACTCCAGGGCAAGTTGAGGTATTTACAGTATATAGAACAAGAGGGTATCCCCTTTTTCTTCCCTTTTTTGCCATGCAACTCTTTTTTATATCAGACTCAAATTTTCCAATTTTTTCTCTTTCTCACCTTAACCACAATATTTTGCCACCTTTTCATTTTTAAGTTTCTTCCTTTTTGACTCTCATATTTCTACAATCACATGTCCTAGATATATTATCCAAATCTAGATTTCCTTCAACACACTCAATTTAATTTGGGGAGATAAATGAGATTTTATGGGGAAGACCATTGTGATTTTTCTTTCCTTTCCATTTTGTTATACAATGGTGGAAGTTAATACTTTTTAAAACATGACCACCATGCACCCACAAGCAAGTGGTATACCATGCTGAATAATTCTGTAGGATTATATTCTCTCTTCATTTTCATTCTGCCCCCCATCACTTATCTCATTTATGTTTGAGATAAATGATGGTCAATGTTTGGGGTTTCTGGTTTATATAAATTTGGGACTGAGCATCTTCCTACATACGGAATTTAAAGCACTCAGAACCAAAAGGATCACCATCTAGGACAACCTAGGTGGACTAGGTTCTACCTCCACTACAAATTCTTCACCACCACCTTTTCCCTGTCACCCTCCCCCTTTTACCTTTTTCTCCCTTTTTTTCTTTTCTCTATTTTCCTCTTTACTTTTGCTTTTTTTCTCTTCCTTTTTCTTCTTACTTTCCTTTCATATGCTTTGGGATCCTTGGCCTTGTATTATTTCAGTGCTTTGTATTAAAATTAGTTTTCCACTTTACTGTTCTTTTTGTTTTATTTTGTTCTGATCACTGTTTTCATTTTCTGGGCTCTGACAATGTCAGAGTCGCCTAGAGGTGTAATTTACTTAAGTCGTGGTTGACATTCTTGATTCACCCTGCTCAAACAGCCACTCTACACTGAGAAAAATGAGCAGAAAGAACAACTAACCACAAAAAGTGAGTTGGAAACAGTAATCTCTAGCACAGAATTACAGAATTTGGATCACAATTCGATGTCAGAAAGCCAATTCAAAAGCACAATTATAAAATTACTGGTGGCTCTGGAAAAAAGCATAAAGGAGTCAAGAGACTTCATGACTGCAGGATTTAGATCTAATCAGGCCAAAATTAAAAATCAATTGAATGAGATGCAATCCTATCAATGAGGGTTAAAAATGTAGAAGAAGAATGAGTGACATAGAAGACAAGTTGATGGCAAAAAAAAAAACTGAGGCAAAAGAGGAAAAATTTAAAGACCATGACAAAAGGTTGAGGTAAGTAAATAACCTTAGAAGGAAAAATCTATGTTTATTTAGGGTTCTAGAGGGCACCAAGGGGGACAGAGAACCGGAAGCATACTTAAACAAATCATAGCTGAGAATTTCCCTAATTTGGGGAGGGCAACAGGCATTCAGATCCAGAAGATAGAGAGGTTCCCCTAAATAAAAAAAAAATAAAAAATAACTATTCAACACCTCTACATTTCATAGTGAAACTTGCAAATTCCAAAAATAAAGAGAAAATTCTTAATGCAGGGGTAGACAATTGATCCCTAACTTATATGGGGGGAAATATTATAGTAACAGCAGTCCTCTCTATAGAGCCCTGGCAGGCCAGAAATTGCTGGCAGGATATATTCAGGGTGCTTAATGAGAAGAACATGCAGCCAAGAATACCTTATACAGCAAGGCTCTATTCAGAATAGAAGGAGAGAACAAGAGCTTCCAAGATAGGTAGAAACTGAAAGAATATGCGACACCAAACCAGCTCTGTAAGAAATATTAAGGGGGACTCTGTAAAAGACATAGGAAGGCCAAGGAAACTATTTACAAAAACAGCGATTGAATACATATTATGATGACACTAAATTCATATCTTTCAAAAGTAACGCTTAACATGAATGGGCTTAATGACCCCATCAAAAGGCTCAGGGCTTCAGACTGGATAAAAAAGCAAGACCCATCTATTTTCTGTCTAAAAGTGACTCATTTGAGGCCCAGGGACATCTACAGCCTGAAAATAAAATGTTGCAGAACCACTTACCATTAAAATGGTCCTGGTTTTTTGTTTGTTTGTTTGTTTGTTTTAGATTTTTTAAATTTTTTTAGTTATTCATGAGAAATACAGAGCGAGAGAGAGAGGCAGAGACACAGGCTGAGGGAGAAGCAGGACCCATGCAGGGAGTCTGATGTGGGAATCGATTCCAGGTCTCCAGGATCTCACCCTGAACTGCAGGTGGCATGAAACCGCTGTGCCACCAGGGTTGCCCTAAAATGATCCTAATAACAAAGAAGGGTAGCAATCCTCACATCAGATAAATTAAATTTTATCCTAAAGACTATAGTAAGTGATGAAGAGGGACACTATATCATACTGAAAGGGTCTATCCAACAAGAGGACTTAATCATGAATATTTATGCTCCTAATGTGGGAGCTGCAAAGTATATAAATCAATTAGCAACCAAAGACATACTTTGATAATAATACACTAATACTGGGAGACATCAACATGATGCTTACTGCAAATGACAGATATTCTAAGTACACAGTTTCCAAGAATCAAGATTTTTATTTCTTTTATTTTTTCTTTGAGTTCAATTTGCCAACACATAGTATAGCACCCAGTGCCCATCACGCCAAGTGCCCCCTCAGTGCCCATCATCCAGTCACCCAAACCCCCAGCCCACCTCCCCTTCCATTAACCCCTTTTCATTTCTCAGAGTTAGGTATCACTCATGTTATGTCACCCTCACTGATATTTTAACTTATTTTATCTCCTTTTCCTTTATTCCCTTTCACTATTTCTTATGTTCTCCAAATTAATGAGACCATATAATGTTCATATAATGTTTGTCCTTCTTCGATTAATTTATTTCACTCAGCATAATACCCTCCAAATCCATCCCTGTCAAAGCCAATGTTGGGTATTTGCCGTTTCCAATGGCTGAGTAAAACTCCATGAAACAACAGTTTTAAATGATACACTAGACCACATGGATTTCTCAGATATTTGCAGAAGTTTACATCCAAATGCAACTGAATACATATATTGTCAATTGCACATGGAACTTTCCCCAGAATAAAACACATACTGGGTCACAAATCAGGTCTTAAACAATACCAAAAGTTTAGGATGGTCCCTGTCTATTTTCAGACAATGTCTGAAAAATCACAAAAAAAAATTTTGGAAGAAATTCAGAAATCTGGAGGTTAAAGACTATCCTGCAAAAAGATGAAAGGGTCAACCAGGGAATTCAAGAAGAATTAAAATATTCATAAAAACAAATTAGAATGAAATGAGAATGAAAATGAATGAGAATTATGGTGAGAATGAAAATACAATCATTCAAAATCTTTGGAGTACAGCAAAAGCAGTCCTGAGATGGAAATACCCTGCAATACAAGTATCCCTCAAAAAATTGGAAGAAACTCAGACACACAAAGATAAAATTGCAACTAAGGGAGCTGGAGAAAGAATAGCAAATAAAACCTACTCCCAGCAGAAAGAGAGAGTTAATAAATTTTCAAGCATAACTCTATGAAATAAAGACCAGAAGTACTGTTGAACATATCAACAAAACCAGGAGTTGGTTCTTTGAAAGAATTAATAAGATTGATACACCATTAGCCACCCTTATTAAAAACAAAAGATTTTAATTATTAAATCACAAATGGCAAATGAGAGATAACAATCAAGGAAAAACAAATGATCTTAAAAACATATTATAAGCAGGTATACACCAAAAAAAAGTAGGAAATCTAGAAGAAATGGACCCATTTCTGGAAAACCAAAAACACCAAAACAGGAACAGGAAGAAATAGAAAATCTGAACACAACAATAAGCAGGGTGGATATCGAAGGAATCATCAAAAACCTTCCAAGATACAAAAGTCCAAGTCAGATGGCTTTCCAGGGGAATTCTATCAAATGTTTAAAGAAACAATACCTATTCTACTAAATCTTTTCAGAAGATAGAAAGAAATGGAGTACTTCCAAACTCGTTTTATGAGGCCAGTGTCACCTTAATTCCAAAACCAGACAAAGACCCCAACAAAAAAAAAATTATATACCAATCTATCTGCTGAACACAGATGCAAATATACTCAACAAGATACTAGCCAATAGGATCCAACAGAACATTAAGAAGATTATTCACAATGACCAAGTGGGATTTATCCCCGGGATGCAAGGCTGGTTCAACACTATAAAGCAAACAATGTGATAGATCATAACAACAAGAGAAAAAAAAAAAAGAACCGTATGATCATTTCAATAGATGCAGAGAAAACATTTGACAAAATACAGTATCACAATCCCTGATCAAAACTCTTCAGAGTGTAGGGATAGAGGGAACATTCCTCAGCATCTTAAACGCCATCTCCAAAAAGCCCACAGTAAATATCATTCTCAATGGGGGAACACTGGGAGCCTTTCCCTAAGATCAGGAACAAGACATAGATGTCCACTCTCACCACTGTGAGACACCAGTGAGAGACACACTCTCCTCCAGGAAGGGAGGAGAGGACCCTCCAAGACCACATGGACTTCTAAAGCTCTAGGTCCCTCTTTGGATTGCAGGAGCCCACCTGGTAGGCCCCTGGAAAAAGACAGGTGTTGTATGTGCTGCCTTGTAGAGCAGATGTAAGAAAGGCTGTGCAACACAAACCTGCCTCTGGAACTCCTGTGGTATCCTGAAGCCAATGTGCTCCACCTGAATGAAGGCACGGAAGGCTTCTGTCAACAAGAGTGTTCTTGGTTGGGTGGGTGGCATGAGGCTTTTCCCTCTGGAGCTTTGAGTCTTGTAAGGACTCCCCAGGCCAAGAGATGTGGGCATTTTAACCTCTTATCATCTCCAGATGGAGGAAGGCCCGCTGATCTCTTGAGGCCAAAAACTCACTGTATGTCTCTGTATTGTACCCTCATTACATGCTTCCAAAAACTTATGTGGGGCTGTGGGAAAGTGCCCGCTGGAGATGAGGATATGAATTTCCCTTCTCCACTGTATTCTTGGTAAGTGAGAGTCACCTTTCTGAGCCCAGGGTCCCTCTGCTGTTAAATGGGGGATAATAGCACTCACTTGGTGTTCTTAGGATTTAATAAGAAAACAAGGCAGGGTAAAGGCCTATAACTATTGCTCATCCTCACCCCTCCCAAGCTGCACCTCAGGCCTAGGAGACTCCTGCCTGGTCTTCCCAGAAGCCCAGCCCTGCTGGTTGTTTCAGTGCAGAGCAGCATGAATAGCTAAGGCCACACATGGATCCAGCAAGATACATCCTGTGAGAATTTGGACATGTCAATGACCTCTTTGAGGCTGAGATTGTGCATCGCTGAATGTAGGAGCTTCACTCCTAAAATGGAGAAAGCAGTGCCTTGCCTATTCATCCAACACACTGTATGATCCAGCCTTCATTGCTTCTCAACCATTTCATGGGCACCAGTACAATAGAGAGCCCCTGGTCCTGGAACCACTGCTCAGAGAGTTGGAGTGACATGTTCACAAACACAAACCAAGGTATACTGATGCTATCCTGAGCTCAATCTCCCCTCTGTAGATTCCTTCCATTGAATAACAGTCCTCACACTTGAGGTACTTCCACTCCTACTCAAATTTCCCTACTTCCTTTTTAGTCTCCCTGGAGAGGAGGAGGAGCAGTAACTAGCCCACCTCCTTGAGGCTCAGTACAGAGGCTATGACAGGGTCATGGCACCATTTTCACCTATTCAGGAAGTGGAATGGATAAACACCCCATAGCTGGCCCAGATAGGGCTGGATTTCTGGTAGACGCTTCAGCTCCCTGGACCCAGACCCCAATAGGAATGGATTTGTTGCCTTCAGCAATCTGAGGACCTACTTCCTCCTGGCACAGAGTAAAGTGCTGGTGACCAGTATCCCAGAAGATCTCATGTCAATTCACATGGCCCATCATTATGGTGGAATTGCTAGGGGACTTCATATATTGAATCTCTTTGGGCTTCACCATACCAAGTGATAGGTGGTGTTATTATTCCCAGTGAGAGATGTAGAAAATAACGTCCAGAGAAGGCAAGTGATTTGTCTGAGTCCAGGCAACCAGTTGTTCTTGGAAGTGAGAATTAGAATTCTTCCCTTTATGCAGACAAACTATTATAGGGTATTGAAATTCTAAAGACAGAAGACGGCCTATGACTCCATGTATATCTGGCTTACTACATATTTAAATGCCTTGATCGTGTTTTCTTATTCACTAGGCTTTTCCTAGTATAATTTTTCAAAATGTTCATCCAAAAAATGTCCCATAATCCTGAGAAAACATACATGGTTGTGAAAAAAAGGAAATATTCCACTCTTCTGTCTTGATATGCTTTAATTGTTTCATTCTCCATGTTTTCTTTTTGGAGCAAAGTTAAATCTTTCAACCTTCTAATTCAGGCTTCATGTTGTTTAACTACTTTATTTACATATTCCATTTCTTTGTCTGTCTGAGCTGGATAAATATATCAGATGTACCTTCCATTTCTATCTGTCATTTTCACCAATCCCTAATCTGACATAACTGAATAAAAGAGTACTTATGTTCTGTCTTTTTTGGGACATCTGGGTGGCTCAGCAGTTGAGGAATTTTCTCACCACAGGGCATGATTGTATGTCTGGGGATTGAGTCCTAGGCCAGGCTCCCCACAATGATTGTCTTTTTTCTGATTGACTTATTTCACTCAGCAGAATACTCTCCTCATCTTTAATGTCAAGCATATGACAGGTATACATAGTTTCTGAGGCCTGAGTAATAATAAGATGTTAGTGTGTGTATGGCATATCTATATCTATCTATATCTATATCTATATCTATATCATCTATATCTATATCTATATCTATATCATCTATATATATCATCTATATCTATCATCTATATCTATATCTATCTATATATCTATCTATATCTAGATAGATATATATCTATCTATATCTATTTCTATATCTATATCTATATCATCTATATCTATATACCTATACCTATACCTATATCTATATCTATCTATCATCTATCTATCATCTATCTATCTATCTATCTATCTATCTATCTAATCTATCATCTATCTATCTATTTATATATCTATATATCTATATATCATCTATATCTATATCTTCTATATCTATATCTATATCTAATCTATATCTATATCTGTATCTATATCTATATCTATATCATCTATCTATCTATCTATCTATCTATCTATCTATCTATCTATTGAGAAACAATGAAGGCTGGATCATACAGGGTGTGTTGGGTGAAAGGACAAGGCACTGCTTTCTCCATTTTAGGAGTGAAGCTCCTACATTCAGCGATGCACAATCTCAGCCCCATATGTGTGTGTGGCATATATATTGGTTCTGCCTTTGTGGTTGCTGTTGTGTCTCTATGTACATTTTGCTGATTAATATAACTTTGCATTTAGCACCTATTATAATACAGAATGACATACACTGAAAGTGGAAAAGATGGGAATACCAGCAGTCCTCTTTCCTTTTTTGAAGAGCCACCATTAGATTTAACATTGCGTCTCTGAATTTTACCTCTAACATGTTACTGAAATAGGATAGAAGATATATATATGATATTGCACCTGCCTACATTCCCACCAGAAGTGCAAAAGCGGTCCCCTTTCTCTGCATCCTCGCCAGCATGGTTTCCTGTCTTGTGAATGATACCATTCTCAGGGGTGAGAGCTGGTATGTCCTTGTGGTTTATATTTGTATCTACTTAATGGCAATGGTTGTGGAGAATTTTGTCATTTGTTTGTCAGCTAACAGTAAGTCTTGTTCACTGAAACGTCTGTTCATGTCTTCTGCCCAATTCCGGACTTGTGAGATAAAGGATTCCTGGTTGCATGTTTTTCTCATTTACTACCCAAATATAACTCACTGGCCTTTTCTGGGAAGCCAGATCTCTTTGATTAGGTGTGCTTTTAATCAACATTTCTATCCATAGAAGTTTATAATCACTTGTCTCCTTATTTATTTATTTATTTATTATTTTTTAATTTTTTTTTAATGATAGAGAGAGAGAGAGAGGCAGAGACATAGGCAGAGGGAGAAGCAGGCTCCATGCACTGGGAGCCCAATATGGGATTCTATCCCGGGTCTCCAGGATCACACCCTGGGCCAAAGGCAGGCGCCAAACCGCTGTGCCACCCAGGGATCCCTCCACCTTTTTTTAGAGCTTTCTATTGATCTTTGAAATTTCAAGCTCCAATATTATATGTCAGGTGTTGATCACATTTGTGTAATTTGGGGGGATTCTTCTTTGTCTCTTAGATATGAATACCTGTTCAGAAAAGTTTTCAGCTATGGTTTGTTCCAATATGGTTTATGTTCTTCTCTATCTCTCGCTCTAAAACTTCTGGAATCTTACTAAGATGAATATTATTCCTTCTCCAAATATGACTTAGATCCTGATATATGCCATTGTTAATTCTGAATTTTCTTTCTCTTTCTTCCAGCTTCCTTTGTTTCCACGAAGTTGTCTTCCACATCACTCAGTGGCCCTGCTACCTCTTTATGCCTAAGTGGTAGCATCCAGTTTAAACTGTAAGTCATAGATGTACTTTTAATTTCAGCCTGATTTTCCCAATTATGCAGTATGGGAATACCATGAGTCCTCTGCTTTTTACTAGAGCCACCATTAGATTTAACATAGTATCTCTGAATTTTACCAGTGACATATTACTGAAATACATATTCCTTAGGTTTGTGGCACAGAGTTTTACTTCTGGTTCCTTCTGTTTTTGTCAATTCTTCTCCTCCTTTTGTGTAGTGCAGAATGGCTATAGGAGTGAGCAGAGTCAAAAATATCAACCAGGACCTAAGTAAAATATACACAGATAATTCCAAGGATATTTAGGACTGGAAAATAATGGAAAAAGAGAAACAAAACCAAAGAAAATGGAAAAACCACAAAAGGGAAAAACAAATTTCAAGACTAGTATAAATTAAAAAAGGAAGGGTGGGGAGTCTGTGGTGCGTGGGAGAGAAAATAATCTCACAGAGTGGGCCTAGAGGTTGATCTTTTCCATTTTCAGTGTATGTTCTTCTGTATTATAGTAGGTGTTAAATTTGGATTTAGCACCTGCTATAATATAGAACAGCCTCCCCACTTTTTTTTTTTAATTTATACTATCCTTGAAATTTGTTTTTCCCTTTTGTGGTCTTTCTGTTTTATTTGGTTTTGTTTCTCTTTTTCCATTATTTTCCAGTCCTAGACACTTTGGAATTATCTGGGTGTATTTTATTTAGGTCCTGGTTGATATTTTTGACCTTATCACTCATATAGCCATTCTGCACTACACTAAAGGAAGAGAAAAATAATAGACCAAACCAGAAAGAACCAGAAGTAAAATTCTCTGCCACAACCTAATGAATATCTATTTCAGTAACATGTTAGAGGTAAAATTCAGGTATACAATGTTAAACCTAATGGTGGCTCTTCAGAAAAGCCAAGAGGACTGCTGGTATTCCCATATTTTCCATTTTTAGTGTATGTCGTTCTGTATTACAGTAGGTGCTAAATGCAAACATATTAATCAGCAAAACGTACATAGAGACACAACAGCAACTACAAAGGCAGAACCAAGATAAAAAAGAAGGGTGGAATCGAAAGGAAGAGAGAAGATAAACCAGAAGAATAACAAACACGGGGCTCCACATGGCTCTGAGTGTATTTTAATATGTATGGTAGAAGTTACTAACTTCCACAATTATGAAATGAAACAAGGTAACCCACCCAAACCCATTACTCATATATCTACAAAAATCAATTAGGTACATTGAAATGAATTAGAAACTGAAGAATAAAACTAAGAGAGGTACTTGTAGAAATATGAAACACAAAAAGGAAAATATTAAAACAAATATTTGTTATTATATTATAGTTAAGGTTGTAAAAGATAAACAATATTAGAAAGATTTAATCTGACAGGTAATTGAATTGTAAGCAGAAATTTTTGAGGTCTCTATACTATTTTCTCTCAGCCCTGGAGTTTTCCAGTGCTGCTCACTAATCTTGCAGTTCCCCTGTTCTTCCAGCTGTCTATTTAGGGTGGGGTCTGTTGCAGTGATTCTCATGTGTCCGTGCCTGGGGGGAGATGTCCAGTCTTTTCCCAGGTGGCAGGTTCCACATAGAGGTGTTTGTTCTGTGACACCTTTGTTCCTAGGTGTTTGTTCTGTGACACCTTTGTACTCTCCCAGATGTGAGTAGAAGAGCAAAAAATAGCTGTGGCCACATTTCCAACCCTCAAGCCAGGTGCACTGCATGTGTACTGAACTGTAGGTTCCAAGTGCATACTGGTTTAGATATTCTGGTGTCCAGTGTGGAGGCTATGATTTTTCAAACTGAAAGGTGCCTAGCAGCAGGAGAACTTTCACTGCTTTGAGCCCTTCCAGCTTCCACCTTTCCCAGAGGGAAGGGAAAATAGATCAATTTTTCTGCTCTGGTGCCCTGAGAGCAGCACCCATCTCCTCAGAGTACACAAAACCAACAGTACCTTTTGTCCTGTCTCCAATCTGGATGGCTTACTTAGGAGTAACCTGTGTATGGATCTTGTACAGCCACCTATGATTGTTCTGCAATGAGATGTGTGTAATATATAGACCCAAACATTCCCTTCCACTCTGTAGCCTTCCAAGCTAAGGACACAGCCCCCAAATGACTTACTCTCACATCCATTTTAATAAATGTTTCCAGGGACCTGATGATTCTCATGTTTAAAATGCAACATCTTCATCACACCCTACCTCCTACTTTCAGTGATTTCTTAATTTGGTCATCCCCCAAACTGGAATTCCTTTTGCAGCCCAAGGGTCTGAGAGTTGATCCCTGTTGTCCAAGTTCATTATTTCCTTGAGGGGAAGGTTTGAGAATGAGGGAAGTCTGAGCTTCATCTGACCTTGAGATCTAAGCACTCTGGGTCATTTTAGCTACTAGTGATAATCAGGAGCAACAGATTGCATACTTATTATTTCCTTATTATTCAATCTTTCTTACATCTTTCCCTTATCCCACCTATCTATGAGTTAGACTCATCATTTACAAATTCTTTTACTCTAGTTTTCATTTTAACTTTGGATGTATGCAAATGACTGAGACACCGCCTCTTGACAGTACCATTTAAGACATTCAGACCACACAGAAATCAAAGGTATCTTCTACCGATAGTCTCATCCCTACTTCTCCTAATCCACATGTGTCAGTGAACCAGTCCTCGAGCATCCCCAATTTCTGACATGAAGTATTCTGTTGTTTCTCCCCATCTTGGCATACTCCAGTATATTCTGATGCTGAACACTGTGTTAGAATGAGACCCCAGAAGAGAAGGGCAAATGCCCCCAAAGATGGTCCTTATAACCAGCACCAGATGTGTTGTGGGGATGCCACCCCAGTCTCCGACATGTTGGCTATATAATCACGAGGTCCTCCATTTCAGTATTGCCCAGAAATAAGGAACGTGCTCTATTTACATTGTCAATTGTATTACAAAGACACACGCAGGTGTGCCTTGAGAGGGTTTCTAGCCCCTCTTCTCTCTACAGGTCATTTGGGCTCATGTTACAAGCACATCTTCCTACACTTGGTTTTTGCCTTAGTAGGGGCCCAGGAACAGACACCTCACTGGCATGAAATGAGCAGATTGATCACTTAAGAGACCAATAGGCTTTGAATCAGTATGTAAGTAACTAAAGGGAGAGGCAAAAAAGAATCCCCATTATACTACAGGCATATACGTCAAATTTCATCAAGTTATGCAACAATTAAGTGTACTATACTGTCTACCAAGTCCACCCCAGAAATCCAAGGAATAGAATACCATCATATATCAGGAATATAT
This sequence comes from Canis lupus familiaris, assembly GCF_011100685.1. Classification (NCBI taxonomy): domain Eukaryota; kingdom Metazoa; phylum Chordata; class Mammalia; order Carnivora; family Canidae; genus Canis; species Canis lupus. Next base: position 21,419,216 of record NC_049240.1, read on the forward strand.
GATTGATCATGTCGGCAAGAGAAAAAACAAGAATCATATGATCCTCAATAGATGCAGAGAAAGCATTTGACAAAATACAGCATCCATTCCTGATCAAAACTCTTCAGAGTGTAGGGATAGAGGGAACATTCCTCAGCATCTTAAAAGCCATATTCCAAAAGCCCACAGCAAATATCATTCTCAATGGAGAAACACTAGGAGCCTTCCCCCTAAGATCAGGAACAAGACAAGGATGTCCACTACTACCACTGGTATTCAACATAGAAATAGACGTCCTAGCCTCAGCAATCAGACAACAATAAGAAATAAAAAGTATTAAAATTGGCAAAGAAGAATTCAGACTCTCTCCCTTCGCAGATGACATGATACAGTACATCAAAAACCAAAAAGACTCCACCATAAGATTGCTAGAACTCATACCGCATTTCAGCAGTGTGGAAGGATACAAAATAAATGCCCAGAAATCAGTGACATATCTATACAATAACAATGAGACTGAAGAAAGAGAAATAAAGGAGTCAATCCCATTTTCAATTGCACCCAAAAACATAAGACACCTATAAATAAATCAAACCAAAGATGTAAAGGACATGTACTCTAAAAACTATGAAATAGGGGATCCCTGGGTGGCTCAGTGGTTTAGTGCCTGCCTTTGGCCCAGGGCACAATACTGGAGACCCGGGATCGAGTCCCACATCGGGCTCCTGACATGGAGCCTGCTTCTTTTTCCTACTGTGTCTCTGCCTCTCTCTCTCTCTCTCTCTCTCTATCATAAATAAATAAATAAATAAATAAATAAATAAATAAATAATTTTTAAAATTTTTTAAAAATAAAAAATAGAAACTATGGAAAATTTCTAAAAGAAATTGAGGAAGACACAAAGAGATAGGAAATATTCCATGCTCATGGATTGAAGAATTAGTATTGTGAAAATGTCACAATAGGGAAATTTACACATGTAATAAAATCCCTACAAAATTCCATGAACTTTCTTCAGAGAGTTAGAGCAAATCATCTTAAATTTGTGTGGAATCAAAAAAGACCCTGAAGACCTGGGGGAATATTAAAAAAGAAAACCATAGCTGGAGGCATCACCATGCCAGATTTCAGGTTATACTACAAAGCTGTGCTCATCAGGACAGTGTGGTACTGGCACAAAAACAAACACGTAGATCAATGGAACAGAATAGAGGATCCAGAAGTGGACCCTCAACTTTATGGGCAACTAAAAATAAACCAGGAAAGACTATCCACTGGAAAAAAGACAGTTCAATAAGTGGTTTAGGGAAAATTAGACATTCACATGCAGAAGAATGAAACTGGACCATTCTCTTACACCATACACAAAGATAAACTCTAAATGGATGAAAGATCTTAATGTGAGACAAGATTCCATCAAAATCCTAGAGGACATCAAAGGTAACACCCTTTTTGAACTCGGCCACACTAACTTCTTGCAAAATACATCCATGAAGGCAAGAGAAACAAAAGCAAAAATGAAGTATTGGGACTTCATCAAGATAAGAAGTTTTTGCACAGCAAAGGATACAGTCAACAAAACTCAAAGACAACCTACAGAATGGGAGAAGATATTTGCAAATGACATATCAGATAAAGGGTTAGTTTCCAAGATCTATAAAGAACTTATTAAACTCTACAGCAAAGAAACAAACAATCCAATCATGAAATGGGCAAAAGACATGAACAGAAATCTCACAGAGGAAGATATAGACATGGCCAACATGCACATGAGAAAATGTGCTGCATCACTTGCCATCAGGGAAATACAAATCAAAACCATAATGAGATACCACCTCACACCAGTGAGAATGGGGAAAATACAAGGCAGGAAACTACAAATTTTGGAGAGGATGTGGAGAAAGGGGAACCCTCTCATACAATTGGTGGGAATGTGAAATGGTGCAGCCACTCTGGAAAACTGTGGAGGTTCCTCAAAGAGTTCAAAATAGATCTGCCCTACGACCCAGCAATTTCACTGCTGGTGATTTACCCATAAGATACAAATGCAGTGAAACGCCGGGACACCTGCACCCCGATGTTTATAACAACAATGTCCACTATAGCCAAACTCTGGTAGGAGCCTCGGTGTCCATTGAAAGATGAATGGATAAAGAAGATGTGGTTTATGTATACAATGTAATATTATTCAGCTATTAGAAATGACAAATACCCACCATTTGCTTCAATGTGGATGGAACTGGAGGGTATTATGCTGAGTGAAATAAGTCAATCAGAGAAGGACAAACAGTGTATGTTCTCATTCATTTGGGGAATAGAAATAATAATGAAAGGGAATAGAGGGGAAAGGAGAAAAATGGGTAGGAAATATCAGAAAGGGAGACAGAACATGGAAGACTCCTAACTCTGGGAAATGAACTAGGGATGTTGGAAGAGGAGGGAGGCCTGGGGTGGGGGTGACTGGGTGACATGCACTGAGTGGGGCACTTGATGGGATGAACACTGGGTGTTATTCTGTATGTGGACAAATTGAACACCAAAATCAATCAATCAATCAATCAATCAGTCATTATTATTAATTATTATTATTATTATTTATTTATGATAGTCAGAGCGAGAGAGAGAGAGAGAGAGAGAGGCAGAGATACAGGCAGAGGGAGAAGCAGGCTCCATGCACTGGGAGTCTGACGTGGGATCGATCCCGGGTCTCCAGGATCGTGCCCTGGGCCAAAGGCAGGCACTAAACTGCTGCACCACCCAGGGATCCCTAAATTTATTATTAAAAAAAAGAAAGTGACTAGTTAAACTTTTCTTAAACATTTTATTTATTTATTCATGGAGACACACACAGAGAGAAGCAGAGATACAGGCAGAGGAGAATCAGGCTCCATGCAGAGAGCCTTATGTGGGATTTGATCCAGGGTCCCCAGGATCAGGCCCTGGTTGAAGGAGGTGCTAAACTGCTGAGCCTCCCAGGCTGCCCCTTATTTAAGCTTTGATAACAAGTTGACTATTCTGGTTATAGAAAAATCTCTCACCAGGTAATTTGAATTATTTACATGTAAAACAAAAAGAGTATGATGTACTACTTTTCTCCTAAGAAAGAGACACTGCCTATAATAAAATAATGCTTCTTTTTTTTCTGAGTGACAGAGAGAGAGAGAGTGAGTGAGAACTGGAGAAGGAGAGAAGGGGAAGAGATCTTAAGAGATTCCATACGTAACACAGAGCTACACCCAAAGCTACTCTCATGAACATTAGAATATGACCTAGGGCAAAATAAAGAGTTGAACACTTACATGACACAGTCAACCAGGTGTCCCTAGAATAGAATAGTGATATTTATATCCATGAATGATTTTCCATACTAACTTCAATTGGGCCATTTATATGATGTCTTTGTACTTTCTCCAGATAAAATGGTCTAGGTCATTCGAGCAAGTACACAGATTTATAGCCCATGCTATGTGTTTCTTTTGGAGGCTCTTGAATATAGAGATTTTGAAATGCACTGAAATACAATTATATGTTGATATCTTACTGACAGAACCCAAAAAGAATGACTGGTAACTTTCCAGAGCTCAAAATTTTGATCCAATTCCTAATTGTTTGCCTAGCAGAGCCACCTGATTCAGGGAATTTGATTCACTACGGCTTTACATAGATTATGGAATTGCTCTATACTTAAAAGACCCAGGAGAGAATTTAAAATGATGCAGTCACTAAGACAAACAATATGGGATTACCTCAAAAAATAAAAAAAAAATGAACTTCAATATACATCAATATAACTTTTGGTAAACACATTTCAAAGTTTGAAATCTGAACTTCAGACAGATATCTGTGCATGTTCTTCTGCACTAATCACAAAAGTCAAGATTATAGAAACAAACTAAGGTCTATCCAAATAAAATGGATAAAGAAAATGGAGCCTAGACACGGAGGGTGGGACAAGATGGTGGAAAAATAGGGTCCACAAGTCACCTGTCCCCACCAAATCACATAGATAACTTTCAAATCATCCTGAAAACCTACAGATTCACCTTGGGATTTGAAGAGAGAATAGCTGGAATGGTACAGTGAGAAGATCTCATGCTTCTATCAAGGTAGGAAGATGGGGAAAAAAGAAATAAAGAAACAAAACGCATCCAAGGGGGAGGGCCCCGTGAGGAGCCAGGATAAGACTGGGACGAGTGCCCCCAGGACAGGAAAGCCCCATCCAGGAGAAGCAGGACCATCACCCATCTTTCCAGATGGAAAGGCACTCACAGGGAGTTGGAGCAGGATCCCAGGAGGGGAGGGGATGCCCTCATGCTACCTGGGACACTAGCAGAGCACCTGTGTCCCAGGTAGAGTGTACCACACCCCACGGCCGAGCTCCTTATAGGGCCGCAGCATGTGTCTGGCTGGACCCAGGAGCAGCTTGGAGCCAGCTCTGGCAGAGGCTCCATGCTGGGGAGCTGCATGGTGGGAAGCGTGATGCCAACAGCACAAGCCTGGGAGCACAGGATGCTGGGGTCACAACCCAAGATGCGGTACTCCCCTTGGGACAGGCAGAAGCCAAGAGGGCAGAGGACAGAAAGGACACTCCTGCTGGGGGGGGCAGCCCCATGCTGTACAGATAAACAGCCCCCACCCCCAGAGCATCCAGGTCCCTGCAGATTGAGAGCTCCAGTAGTTACTGCAGTAGCTGACACCAGGGCTGGAGAGCTGGTCGCTACCACTGTTGTTGTTCCTCCTGGGGCCTCACAAGATAAACAACCCCCACTGAGCTTCACAGTGGCCTCAGGTTTAACAACTTTCACTGGCTGAGCACCAGACAGGGGAATGAGCAGCTCCCCCAAGTGCTGACACCTGAGAATCAGCAGAGCAGGGCCCTCCCCCAGAAGACCAGCTAGAGGGATAGAGGAAAAACAAATTATTGACCAAGCAGCACTGGAAAGTTCCAGGGGAAGGTGAGGGATTTACAGTATACAGAATTAGAGGATATTCCCCCTTGTTTTTTTTTCTGTTTGCTTCCCCCTTTTTTCTTTACTTGTCTTTTTTCCTTTTTCCTTTTCCTTTTCTTCTTTCTCTTCTATCTTTTCCGATTTTCCCAAAACAATTTGTTTTTGGCCACTCTGCACTGAGCAAAATGACTAGAAGGAAAAACTCACCTTAAAAGAAAGAATCAGAAATTGTCCTCTCTCCCACAGAGTCACAAAATTTGGATTACAATTCAATGTCAGAAAGCCAATGCAGAAACACTATTATAAAGCTACTGCTGGATCTAGAAAAAAAACGTAAAGGACTCAAGAGACTTCATGACTGCAGAATTTAGATTGAATCAGGAAATATTAAAAATCAATTAAATGAGATACAATCCAAGCTGGAGATCCTAATGAAGAGGGTTAATGTAGTAAAAGAAGGAGTGAGTGACATAGAAGGCAAGTTGATGGCAAAGAGGGAAACCAAAGGAAAAAGAGAAGAACAATTAAAAGATCATGAGGATAGATTAAGGGAAATAAATGACAGCGTGAGGAAGAAAAGTCTACATTTAATTGGGGTTCCTGAGGACACCAAAAGGGACAGAGGTCCAGAATATGTATTTCAACAAATCATACCTAAAAGCTTTCCTCATCTGGGAAGGGAAACAGGCATTCAGATCCAGGAAATAGAGAGATTCCTCCCACCTTAAAATCAATAAAACCCACTCAACAACTTGACATTTAATAGTGAAGCTTGCAAATTCCAAAGGTAAAGAGGATCCTTAAAGCAGCAAGAGACAAGAAGTCTCTAAATTTATGGGGAGAAATATTAGATTAGCACCATACCTCTCCACAGAGACCTGACAGGCCAGAAAGGGCTGGCAGGATATATTCAGGGTCCTAAACATGCAACCACAAATACTTTATCTAGCAAGGCTCTCATTCAGAACAGAAGGAGAGATAAATATCTTCCAATATAGGCAGAAACTGAAAGAATATACGACCACCAAAACGGCTCTGCAAGAAATATTAAAGGGGACCCTGTACAAGAAAGAGGAAGTCCAAGGAAACAATCCACAAAAACAGGGACTTAATAGGTATCATGATGACACTAAACTCATATATTTCAATAGTAACTCTGAATGTGAATGGGCTTAATGACCCATTGAAAGGCACAGAGGTTCAGATTGGATAAAAAGCAGGACCCATCTATTTGCTATATACAAGAATCGTTTTCAACACAAGGACACCTACAGCCTGAAAATAAAATGTTGGAGAACCATGTACCCTTCAAATGGTCTGCAAATGAAAGCAGGGGTAGCCATCCTTATATCAGATCAACTAAAATTTACCCCGAAGACTGTAGTGAGGGATGAAGAGGGACACTATCTCATACTTAAAGGATCTATCCAACAAGAGGATTTAACAGTCCTCAATATATATGCCCCGAATGTGGGAGCTCCCAAATATTTAAATCAATTAATAACCAAAGTGAAGAAATACTTAGATAATAATACACTTATACTTGGTGACTTCAATCTAGCATTTCTACACTAGATAGGTCTTCTAAGCACAACATCTCCAAAGAAACGAGAGCTTTATTTTTTTAATTTTTATTTATTTATGATAGTCACACACAGAGAGAGAGAGAGAGAGGTAGATTAGATAAACTAATGTTAAACTCAAAGCCTGTAGTGAGAGATGAAGAGGGATCCTAAAACATACTTAAAAATCTATCCAGCAAGAGGACTTAACAGTCATTAATATATATACCACGAATGTGGGAGCTCCTAAGTATAACAAATAATTAATAACCAAATTTAATATTTACTTAGATAATAATACACTAATCCTTGGCGATTTTGATGTAGTGTTTCTACAACTGATAGGTCTTTTAAGCACAACATCTCCAAAGAAACAAAAGCTTTAAATGATACAAAGGACCAGATAGATTTCACAGATATCAACAGAACTTTACATCCAAATGCAACTGAATAGACATTCTTCTCAAGTGCACATTGAACTACTTCAGGAATAGACCACATGCTGAGTCAAAAATCAGGTCTGAACTGATAGCAAAAGATTGGGATGGTCTCCTGCATATTCTCAGACCATAATGCTTTGAAATTAGAACTAAATCACAACAAGAAGTTTGGAAGGATTTCAAACACGTGGAGGTTAAGGACCATCCTGCTAAAAGATGAAAGGGTCAATCAGGAAATTAAGGAAGTATTAAATAGATTTATGGAAACTAAGGAGAATGAAGATACAACCATTCAAAATCTGTGGGATACAGCAAAAGCAGTCCTGAGGGGGAAATACATCACAATACAAGCATCCATTCAAAAACTGGAAAGAACTCAAATACAAAAGCTAACTTTGAACCTAAAAGAGGTGGAGAAATAAACATCAAATAGATCCTACACTCAGCAGAAGAAGAGAGTTAATAAAAATTCGAGTAGAACTCAATGAAATAGAGAACAGAAGAACTGTGGAACAGATCAACAAAACCAGGAGTTGGTTCTTTGAAAGAATTAATAAGATAAACCAATAGCCAGCCTTATTGAAATGAAGAGAGAGGGATCCCTGGGTGGCGCAGTGGTTTGGCGCCTGCCTTTGGCCCAGGGTGCGATCCTGGAGACCCCGGATCGAATCCCACATGGGGCTCCCAGTGCATGGAGCCTGCTTCTCCCTCTGCCTATGTCTCTGCCTCTCTCTCTCTCTCTCTCTCTGTGACTATCATAAATAAATAAAAAAATTAAAAAAAAATGAGAGAAAAACTGAAATTAATAAAATCATGAATGACAAAGGAGATATCACTACCAACACCAAGGAAATACAAACAATTTTAAAAACATATTATGAGCAATTGCACGCCAATAATTTAGGCAATCTAGAAGAAATCGACACATTTCTGGAGAACCACAAACTACCAAACCTGGACTTGGAAGAAATCGAAAACCAGAACATGGCCAATAACCAGGGAGGCAATTGAAGCAGTCATCAAAAAACTCCCAAGACACAAAAGTCCAGGGCCAGATGGCTTCCCTGGGGAATTCTATCAAACGTTCAAAGAAGAAACCATACCTATTCTATGAAATCTTTTCAGAAGATAGAAAGAGATGGAGTACTTCCAAACTTGTTCAATGAGGCCAGCATTACCTTAATTCCAAAACCAGACAAAGACCCCACCAAAAAGGAATATACACCATATCCCTGATGAACATGGATGTAAAAGTTCTCCACAGACTACTAGACAATAGGATACAACAACAAATTAAAAAGATTATTCACAGGGATCCCTGGGTGGCTCAGTGGTTTGGTGCCTGCCTTTGGCCCAGGGCACGATCCTGGAGTCCCAGGATCGAGTCTCACGTTGGACTCCCGGCATGGAGCCTGCTTCTCCCTCTCCCTCTGCCTGTGTCTTTGCCTCTCTCTATGTCTATCATAAATAAATAAAATCTTAAAAAAAGATTATTCACCATGACCAAGTGAGATTTTGTCCAGGATTGAAGAATTGTTCAACACTCATAAAAAAAATCAATGTGATTCATCATATCAGTAATAGAAAAAACATGAACTATATGATCCTCTCAATAGATGCAGAGAAACCATTTGAAAAAAAAATACAGCATCCATTCCTGATCAAAACACTTCAGAGTGTAGGGATAGAGGGAACATTCTTCAACATCTTAAAAGCCATCTATGAAAAGCCCACAACCAATATAATTCTCAATGGGGAAGAACTGGGAGCCTTTCTCCTAAGATCAGGAACAAGACAGGGATGTTCACTCTCACCACTGGTATACAACATAGTATTAGAAATCCTAGCCTCAAGAATCAGGTAACAAAAATAAATAAAAGGCATTCAAATTGGCAAAGAAGTCAAAATCTCCCTTTTCACAGATGACATGATACTCTACATAGAAAACCCAAAAGCCTCCAACCCAAGATTGCTAGAACTCACACAGTAATTCATTGGTGTGGCAGGATACAAATTCAATGCCCAGAAGTCATTGGTATTTCTATACACTAACAAGGAGTCTAAAGAAAGAGAAATTAGAGTCAGTCCCATTTACAACTGCATCCCAAAGCCTAAGATACCTAGGAATAAACCTCAGCAAAGAGGTAAAGGATCTATACCCTAAAAACTACAGAAAACACTTCTGAAAGAAATTGAGGAAGAAAGAAAGAGATGGAAAAATATTCCATGCTCATGGATTGGAAGAATGATTATTGTGATTATTGTGAAAATGTCAATGTTACCCAGGGCAATTTACACGTTTAATGCAATCCCTATCAAAATACCAGGGACTTTCTTCAGATAGCTGGACCTAATTATTTTAAGATTTGTGTGGAATCAGAAAAGACCCCGAATAGCCAGGGGAATTTTAGAAAAGAAAACCATAGCTGGGGGCATCACAATGCCAGATTTTAGGTTGTACTACAAAGCTGTGGTCATCAAGACAGTGTGGTACTGGCACAAAAACAGACACATAGATCAATGGAACAGAATAGAGAACCCAGAAGTGAACTCTCAACTTTATGGTCAACTAATATTTGACAACCAGGAAAGACAATCCACTGGAAAAAAGACAATCTCTTGAAAAAATGGTGCTGGGAAAATTGAACATCCACATGCAGAAGAATGAAACTAGACCACTCTCTTGCACCATACACGAAGATAAACTCAAAATGGATGAAAGATCTAAATGTGTGACAAGATTCCATCAAAATCCTAGAGGAAAACACAGGCAACACCCTTTTTGAACTTGGCCACAGTAACTTCTTGCAAGATACATCCATGAAGGCAAGAAAACAAAAGCAAAAATGAACTATTGGGACTTCGTCAAGATAAGAAGCTTTTGCACAGCAAAAGAAACAGTAAACAAACTAAAGACTACCTATAGAATGGGAGAAGATATTTGCAAATGACGTATCACATAAAGGTGTAGTATCCAAGATCTATAAAGTACTATTAAACTCAACAGCAAAGAAATAAACAATCTAGGTATGAAATGTGCAAAACACATGAACAGAAATCTCACAGAGGAAGACATAGACATGGCCAAAAAGCACATGAGAAAATGCCCCACATCCCTTGCCATCAGGGAAATACAAATCAAAACCACAATGAGATATCACTTCACACCAGGGAGAATGAGGAAAATTATCAAGGCAGGAAACAACAAATGTTGGAGAGGATGTGGAGAAAGTGAAACCTTCTTGCTCTGTTGGTCATAATGTGAACTGGTGCAGCCACTCTGGAAAACTGTGGAGGTTCCTCAAAGATTTAAAAATAGATCTGCCCTAAGACCCAGCAATTACACTGCTGGGAATTTATCCCAAACTTACAGATACAGTGAAACACTGGGACACCTGCACCCCAAAGTTTATAGTCGCAATGTCCAAAATAGCCAAACTGTGGAAGGAGCCTTGTTGTCTATTGAAACATGAATGGATTAAGAAGCTGTGGTAGATGTGTACAATGGACTATTACTTAGCCATTAGAAACGACAAATACCCACCATTTCCTTCCACTTAGATGGAACTGTTGGCTATTATGCTGAGTGAAATAAGTCAATCAGAGAAGGACAAATATTAAATGGTCTCACTCCTTTAGGAAATATAAAAATGTGAAAGGAATTAAAGGGGAAAGGAGAAAAATGAGTGGGAAATATCAGAAAGGGAGTCAGAACATGAGAGACTCCTAACTCTGGGAATTGAATTAGGGGTGTTGGAAAGGGAGGTCGGTGGGTGGTGGCATGACTTTTTTGCAGGCCCTGAGGGAGTCACTTGATGGGATGAACACTGGGAGTTATTGTATAGGTTGGCAAATTGAACACCAATACAAAATATTTTTTTAAGATTTTATTTATTCATGATAGTCACACACACACAGAGAGTGAAAGAGAGAGAGAGAGAGAGAGAGAGAGAGGCAGAGACACAGGCAGAGGGGAAGCAGGCTCCATGCAGGGAGCCCGAGGTGGGATTTGATCCCGGGTCTCCAGGATCCTGCCCTGGGCCAAAGGCAGGTGCCAAACCGCTGAGCCACCCAGGGATCCCCGTTTATAAAATAAATAATAATAATTGCCAAACAAAAGCTAAAATGCTCAATTGTTAAATGTTAAAGTGCCATACAATTATTGATTAAAGGAAAATTAACATTTCTTTAGTAATAATCTAACAACACTTTAAAGCTCTACATTAACTCTACGTTGAATTTTTCCTATTTTATCTTGCAGAAAGGTATCTTCGATTAAAATTTTTTACTTACATTCTAATAAAAAAGAAAAAAAGAAAATGGAGTCTATCCATGAGATATTATTCTGTCCCAGAAGAAAATCTTAACGTTGACAAATGGGTAGCCCTGGAAGCCTTTATGTAAAGTGTAATAAACCAGGAGTTTTATGACAAATACTGCATGATGTCACATACACCTGGAATCTCAAATAGCCAAAGACAAAGAAGGAGAAAGTCAAATAATCCCTTAGGGAAAGAAACATTTGGTGATAGGATATTAAATATGTTCAGCCCTTGATTAAACAAGGGCTCACACTATTTCTGAAAGTCATTGGGATAATATTTCCAAAGGTGGGATCCCTGGGTGGCGCAGCGGTTTGGCGCCTGCCTTTGGCCCAGGGCGCGATCCTGGAGACCCGGGATCGAATCCCACATCGGGCTCCCAGTGCATGGAGCCTGCTTCTCCCTCTGCCTGTGTCTCTGCCTCTCTCTCTCTCTCTCTCTCTGTATGACTATCATAGATAAATAAAAAATTTAAAAAAAATAAAAAAATAAAAAAATATTTCCAAAGGTGTGGTGCCTAAATTGAAGAAGAAGTGGAGCTATAGCAGATACTGTGTGGGAAAATCCTTCTATTAGGTGACACAATAGAGAATGCTGGAACAACACATTCATTAAGAGCATGATGTTGGTGACTTACCAAGAGTTAACAAACTGATGAGTGGTGGGTCCAGAGGAAGAATGGAGGTGTATCGGTTTTAAAGTTATTCTTAACACCTCAGATGTTTCTAAGGCACCTGAGTTCACACCAACTACCCCTGAGCCTTGAGCTCTGTCAGTCTCTCCCTCAAATCTTCCTGCACTAGGTTCACTGCGGGACAAATTCAATACCCTGGGGGAGGTCCCTGAGCAAAAATGAAGGGCAAATCTAACTCAGGCTCCCACGTCCCATGCTGACCCCAACAACAATGCACTTCCCCAGGTAAAGCCTGTTAGAATGGCCAGAGAAGCCCAAATGTGGCCAGACTCCCCAGGTTTCTCACTACCAGCTGTCTCCCTTACAGCTCTCACAGGGACCAGCTGACCATTCTCAGTGACCCATGAGTGGTCTGCCCATCTCCCAGCCTGACTCAGAATCCATGACATTTCAAACCGTCTGTCACATGGCAGCTCTGCCTGCAGTTGGCTTCCTTTCAACTGACAAACTTTGATGAGCACTGATTATAAATTAACTAGGAAAGTGATTATTTGGGCTGTATATCGGGTAGCATATTGGATGAAATCTAAGCAAAAAAGGTTCTGCACACTGAGACTGCGGGTCTCAGTATCTGTGTGAGCAGCTGAGAATAAGGTCTGCTAGGCAGTGGGCATTGGCTGCCCTTGCTCTGAGTGGGACCCTTTCCTGCTCCTTCCTTGTTTCCCCAATTCCAGTCTCTACAGACTTCCCCTCCTTCTGTATACCCTACTGTGGCAGGGTACTAAGTCCCATTCCTTTGCACAGGACCCATCCTGGAGGCCTGGTTGTATCAGTAAATTAAACATCCAAAAAAAAAAAAATCCAACACTGTCTCATACGTCAACTCAGGTTCTGTGATCCAGGCCTGTATTGGAGTCACACAAAATTAGGAATAGAAGTACTAGGCAGTCCCGGTGGCACAGCAATTTAGCGCCGCCTTCAGCCCAGGACCTGATTCTAAAGACCTGGGATCAAATCCCATGTTGGGCACCCTGCATGGAGCCTGCTACTCCCTCTGCCTGTATCTCTGCCTCTCTCTTTCTCTCTCTCTCTCTCTCTTTCTCTCTCTCTCCCCCCTCTGTGTCTCTGATGAAAAAATAAATAAAATCTTTAAAAAAAGGAATAGAACTGCCCACTCATATTGGGACATGTTTAAGCAGAGGGCAAACCCAAACAAAGTATTCACTATTTACATCATCTAAAAACTAAACTAACATGGCACTTAGTAAATGTACTCATGTGTTGGTCGGTATTTTAGGTAACCACATTGCTTTCCTAAAACAAAATTAGGATCTCATATGAAGGAAGAAAAAGATATAGAGGAAGGGGTAAGAATTGGTTATAAACTCCACCATTAAACTATAAAACCACCTTTTTACTTACACGTGGAGATATCCTGAAAATGCACTCCTTACAGAAAGGCAGTATCATAATACAGTCATGCAAAATGAAATAATTACAAAGCAAACTAACTAAATCACCAGGCATAAAAGTTCTAGGTATACGAGGAAATGACTTTCCCTTTCATTCCTGAGGAAAGGGAGTTGCTTTTGAAATAGTAATTCTTTCATCTCCTGTAGTCAACTGAGCTAAACTGAAAACTGCAGACCTTACTCATAAATATACATGAAAACAGAAATGAAGCCCTTACGTGGACAAAAACACACTCATAGAACATTTGCAAGGGGCTTTCATACAAAGAGGAGACAAGAGGAGCAGTGGGAGGACAAACAGTTGACATACCTTGGTGTACCACAACTTAATGGAAGCACCCAGGACATATGTAAACATTGTAAACAAAATCAACACTGAAGAAAAGATATGTTTTCCTGGCAAAAGAACAAGATGTAGAAAATTCCTCCAGTTCAAAGGAATAAAGGTGTTGCAACGAAAGAGGAAGCACTCAGATCTTTCTGTTGGCTTATGGATTTAAGATGAATTATCTAAAAATATACAAAGTCATTCTCATCAATTATTGGTGAACCCTGGTGCTCCTAGTTGTTTCTTAATGCTACCTGTGTTGCTCCTGCTTATCTTTGGAGTAGATTGGCACACAGATTTTCCTTGAATCCCCACCGAAGGATCACCATAACCCGTGACCCCTTAAATGAAACCACTATTCTATGCTTCTGTGTGATTCCAGCCCTGCAGAATTACTTGGGAGAGACTTTGCAAATTTAATTGTAGTATTGAATGTACACCACAAGGACATGACTTGAGGTCCCATGGTTCTATTCATAACATATGCATCTGCTCTGGATAGGATTTTGGCTCCTCTGTTGTATGGAACACATACCTTTACAAGGATTTGGTTGTGTACATGACATTCCCAGGATACAAATCACCTGGACATAGGTAAAAGAATCAGAGCTCAAAGCACAACCTAGGAATGATTAGAGGAGCCAACAAAACCATTACCTAAACTTCCCAATAACATGAGGTGGAAAGTAAGGATCAAACCTGTAATTAAAAGCCTTTAGGATCCCTGGGTGGCGCAGCAGTTTGGCGCCTGCCTTTGGCCCAGGGCGCGATCCTGGAGACCCGGGATCGAATCCCACGTCGGGCTCCCGGTGCATGGAGCCTGCTTCTCCCTCTGCCTGTGTCTCTGCCTCATTCTCTCTCTCTCTCTGTGACTATCACAAATAAATAAAAATAAATAAAATAAAAGCCTTTAAATAAGTCTTCATATACCTTCCACTTGTGGTAGTACCATCCTTGTACTGCCAGGAAAAGCTCCAAATGAATAAAGATACTGATTTGTTCAAGACCTCAAAAAAACAAAAAAATTTTTTTTTCTTCCTCCTGGTAGGTAGGACCTCGCCCGGATGCTGAAAAGTTGTCAATTCTTCAAAGGTACTTCCTGTGCTGTACTGAGTATTTGGTCTCCTTTCTCAGTGTGCCTATAGATCAGAGGGTTAATACATTTCCCTCTCTCCAGAAGAGTACATTGGTATTCCTGGACAATCATCCATAGGAGTTCACCAAATTGTCCTTTGACTTTCCCCGCCTAATCAAAGCTTAAATAATCTAAGGCTCCCTTGTAATTCAGTTCTTTTCATTTTCTAAAGGCTTTGTTTATTTATCCATGAGAGAGACAGAGACATAAACATAGGCAAAAGCAGAGGCTGGGTCTCTGTAGGGAGCCTGATGTAGGATCCTGTGATCATGAACTGAGCCAAGGGGAGATGATCAACCACTGAGCTATTGAACCACCCAGATGTTCCTGTAATTCTCATATATAATAAGTGGATGATCAACAGTTTTGTACAGAGAATAAGAAAAAAAAGTAAAAAGAATCCACATATTTGCTCCCAAACATCACAGAAAGAAATATAGGCATTCAAAAGAAATTACAATTTTGCTAAATAATTCATTATTCATGATATTATTTAGGAGGGGAAATTATTTTCATTGGCCCATTAAAATAGGCAAAACTTTCAGATAACTGAGAGTTATCTTGGTGCAAATAGACACTAGCAAGAATAGCTATTCATTAAATTCCCTTCGGTACGTATTTTTTTTTTTAAGATTTATTTTTTTTTTATTTATGAGAGTCGAAGAGTGAAAGAGAGAGAGGCAGAGACACAGGCAGTGAAAGACGCAGGCTCCATTCATGGAGCCCAATGCGAGAGTCGATCCCAGGTCTCCAGGATTATGTCCTGGGATGAAGGCGGCGCTCAACTGCTGAGCCACCTGGGCTGCCACATACTGGTTCTTTCACTGTAAATTAGGAGGTGGAAGATACATAAGTTTAGTAATTTCAGCACCCAGATTAGACGGCACTACTTTACTACATGTAGATGTTATAATCTTAAAGAACTCTTAGGATATTACCCATGTTTTTCACCACTAAGTTAAGGCAAATGTTCTGCAAATAGTCCTAGTAGCCTATTCCTGCCTTTCAACAGGAGATGTTTCTGAAGGAAGAGACAAATATGAAAAACTACCCTGACACATCACTGAAAGGGAACTTATGCCTATTTAAAAAACGCAATTAAATTCTAGGAAATACAACATTTAATTACATTTTCTAAAAAATTCAGAATTTGACAAATAAGAAGGCTCTCAGACAGGCTCCTCAGAGGTCTTTGGGAAGCAGTCAGTCTTAGGAAAACGTAGGTGATACAAAAGTTATAAAATAGTTAAATGATAATAGATAGTGGGCAGCTTCCACCCAAGATAATGGACCAAGATTCTCATTGAAATCTTTCTCCATTTTCTGTCAGTAAAAATAATTATTTTTACTTTCCACAGAACCCTTGTTGCCCTTCACCCAGAATGACCCCTTTAACCCCTTTTCTTCTTATTATGCTTTTTATAGTAATTATAGTCATTGTTAGGTCATAACATAGCCAAACAGGTGCCATGGCTCCCTGTCTTTCTGATTTTTGGATATGGCCATTCATTAATGAAGCTCGTAGGAAACCCTCAGGGAAAAGTGGATTTCATCCAATGAAATGAATCACCAAGGCTGGAATTTCTAACTTATATGTGAGTTCCCAAATAGGACCGCTTTAATTTGTTCAGGCACAGTACTTGGAGGAATTACACTTTATGCCAAAGATTAGAAAAATGTTCCCTTCAGTGGAGATTGCACATCAGGAAGCCGGTATAACAGTGACCTCCAATTTTGGTAATTGGTCACATGTTCCTGATGATACAATGTATGTCCAACATGGAATATGGATCCATCAAATCATATTGTCATGAACAGTGAGCGACTGTCACATTGCCCTAGATTTCTCAATGGGTGGGTGTAGTGTCACGTCTATCATTGTTAACACCTTCTGTGCTGGGACCAATAAAATCAAAGGGCAGAACAGGATGTGAGGTGCTGTTTGGAAGAACTTGTCTGGCTTTTAGGTTGAATCTCATGACTTCCAGGAATTAATGTTTTGGTCTGGGCTTGCCAAATGCGGTTCCTTCAGTTTGAGGTACAATTTCTTGAATCATAACTTGTTCATTGTTTGTTTGCTTGCTTTCATTGTGGTCATAGTCCTGGTACTTTGCCTTCTATCTAGAGCAGCTTCTACAGAGATGTTCTCTCAAGATGTGAATGGTCAAGAAGATCTTATACTTCAGGTGAATATGAAGATGACTAGAACATGTGCAGCAGCAAAGCGTGAGATCTCCAGTTTTCTCTGAATGCGTCACTCCCTCACAAGTGAGAAAATGACCAAATTCGGGGAGTGTGAATGGAAGATATAAATTGGCAGTGGACTGATGACAGATAAACTTGGACTCTAGTGTGAAGTAACCCACCAAGCATACCAATAGATACTCTAGAGTTTCCTATTTATAGAAATTCAGAACAGTATCTTGAGCAAGCATCCCAGAGAGGCAACCAATTACTCCTCTCATGATTGTCCTAGTCGGGGCATGATTTGTCACTGCAACATTCCTTGATTGTTCTACCTTGGCAACAAACTTCTACCAGTTAAAAGAGCTCAAACTATGATAGAGGATGCCCTGAAGGAAGGGTGGACAAGAATTTTTACACTAGGGAACTGAGAGATGACACCTTCCTCCCATGATACAGGGGAGAGGGCCTGAAAAGATAAGGCATTAATAAGATAGATGAGTTGGAATTGGAGAGCATGGTGGAAGAAAAGGGAGGGAGAGCAAGAGATGAAGGATAAGAAGGTCAACCACCATTTTTGCTATTTAGACTACTAGTGTGGATGAGACAGAGAAGTGATCTGTTCAGTCCCAAATTTTCCAGACCACTTATGTAGAATAGAATATTTACCAGAGATGTTTGAAATATGGTGACAAAGTCCAAAAGGTAAAAAATAAACACTTGGCATGCACCATGCTCTGTTCACAGATTAGCTACTTAAAACCCTCCAGGATATTGGACAGATTGTAAGTGAAACTCCACTTTTGGGGACAACAACATTCCTGAAGTTCAAATAGATCTGTTATCTCCTTTGGGATGTGGGTCATCAAACCCTGTATCTTGAAGATAACAAAGGACACACAATACACATGATTCAATTGAAGATACCATAGAGATTCATTCACTGATTTGACTGAAGATAATTATTCTAGCGGCACTTGGGTGGCTTTGTCAGTTAAGTGTCTAACTCTTGATTTTTACTTAGGTCATGATTTCTGGGTCCTGAAATCTAGTACCATGTTGAGCTCCACATTGGCTATGGATGCTCAAGATGTACTTTTTCCCTCTGCCCTTCCTCTCTTCCTGCTCTCTTTTCCTATCATAAACATAATATAATGAATCATTATTATAGTTTACTCAGTATGACATACCTAAGGACAACATACTAAAGGCATATTATTTTTGTTTCATGTGTGTAGATTTTAATTTTCTGATGAGACATTAGTTTGAACCACAATAGTAAAATTTAATTTCTAAGTCAAATTTGATCTAATTCCATAGTAGATAATTTGCAGCCACTACTTGGGTATTAGTTTGTTTTTAAATCTTAGCAAAAATGAAGCTCATTACTTTCTTGTGAACACAATTTATTATTTAGAATACCTCAGAATAATTGAACATGTAGTATAAACAGTTTCCCTATATTCCTATTCCCTGGCACAGATTTGTTCAAATACATATTCTGGAAATCCGTCCCTTTCAGCACCCTGAGGATCCGCAATTAGATTTTTTTCTTCCTCACTGTCATTTATTTCTCTTAATCTAGCCTCATGATCTTTTATTTGTTTGTCTTTTTTTCCCTCTGTTTATTTCTTTGCAATCAACTAGTCTTCTATGTCACTCACTTGTTCTTCCACCTCATTAACCCTCATTATTAGGACTTCTAGTTTGGATTGCATCTCATTCAATTGATTTTTAATTTCTGCCTGATTAGATGTAAATTCTGCAGTCCTGAAGTCTTTTGAGTCCTTTATGCTTTTTTGTAGCGTCACGGGTAGCTTTATAATCATCCTTCTGATTTGGCTTTTTGACATTGAATTGTAATTCAAATTTTGTAACTCTGAGGGAGAGAGGACTGTTTCTGATACTTTCTTTTTGTGAGTTTTTTAATAATAAATTTATTTTTTATTGGTGTTCAATTTACCAACATACAAAGTAATACTCAGTGCTCATCCCATCAAGTGCCCCAGTCAGTGCCTGCCACCCATTCACCACCACCCCACCCTCCTACCATTCCATCACCCCTAGTTCATTTCCCAGAGTTAGGAGTCTTTATGTTCTGTCTACCTTTCTGATATTTCCCACACATTTCTTCTCCCTTCCCTTATATTCCCTTTCAATATTATTTATATTCCCCCAAAACAGGAGAACATACAATGTTTGTCCTTCTCCGATTGACTTACTTCACTCAGCAAAATACCTTCCAGTTTCATCCATGTTGAAGCAAATGGTGGGTATTTGTCATTTCTAATGGCTGAGTAATATTCCATTGTATACATAAACCACATCTTCTGTATCCATTCATCTTTTGATGGACACCGAGGCTCCTTCCACAGTTTGGCTATTGTGGACATTACTGCTATAAACATCAGGGGGCAGGTGTCCCGGCATTCCATTGCATCTGAATCTTTGAGATAAATCCCCAATGGTGCAATTGCTGGGTCGTAGGGCAGGTCTATTTTTAACTCTTTGAGGAACCTCTACACAGTTTTCCAGAGTGGCTGCACCAGTTCACATTCCACCAATAGTGTAAGAGGGTTCCCTTTTCTCCGCATCCTCTCCAACATTTGTGGTTTCCTGACTTGTTAATTTGCCCCATTCTCACCGGTGTGAGGTGGTATCTCATTGTGGTTTGGATTTGTATTTCCCTGATGGCAAGTGATGCAGAAAATTTTCTCATGTGCACGTTGGCCATGTCTACGTGTTCGTCTATGAGATTTCTGTTCATGTCTTTTGCCCATTTCATGATTGGATTGTTTGTTTCTTTGCTGTTGAGTTTAATAAGTTCTTTATAGATATTGGAAACTAGACCTTTATCTGATACGTCATTTGTAAATATCATCTCCCATTCTGTAGGTTGTCTTTTAGTTTTGTTGACTGTATCCTTTGCTGTGCAAAAACTTCTTATCTTCTTGAAGTCCCAATAGTTCATTTTTCTTTTGTTTCTTTTGCCTTAGTATCTTGCAAGAAGTTACTGTGGCTGAATTCAAAAAGGGTGTTGACAGTGTTCTCCTCTAGGATTTTGATAGAATCTTGTCTCACATTTAGATCTTTCATCCATTTTGAGTTTATCTTTGAGTATGGTGCAAGAGAGTGGTCTAGTTTCATTCTTCAGCATGTGGATGTCCAATTTTACCAGCACCATTTATTGAGGAGACTGTCTTTCTTCCAGTGGATAGTCTTTCCTCTATCGAATATTAGTTGACCATAAGTTCAGGGCCCACTTCTGGGTTCTTTATTCTGTTCCATTGATCTATGTGTCTGTTTTTGTGCCAGTACCACACTGTCTTGATGACCACAGCTTTGTAGTACAACCTGAAATCTGGCATTGTGATGCCCTCAGCTATGGTTTTCATTTTTAAAATTCCCCTGGCTATTCGGGGTCTTTTCTGATACCACACAAATGTTAAAATAATTTGTTCTAACTCTCTAAAAAAGTCCATGGAATTTTGATAGGAATTGCATTAAACATGTAAATTGCCCTGGGCAACATTGACATTTTCACAATATTAATTCTGCCAATCCATGAGCATGGAATATTTTTGAATCTCTTTTTGTCTTCTTCAATTTCATTCAGAAGTGTTCTATAGTTTTTAGGGTATAGATCTTTTATCTCTTTGATTAGGTTGATTCCTAGGTACCTTATGCTTTTGGGTGCAATTGTAAATGGGATTGACTCCTTAATTCTGTTATTTCAGTCTCATTGTTAGTGTATAGAAATGCCATTGATTTCTGGGCATTGATTTTTGTATCCTGCCAAATGACCAAATTGCTGTATGAGTTCTAACAATCTTGGGGTGGAGGGTTTTGGGTTTTCTATGTAGAGTATCATGTCATCGGCAAAGAGGGAAAGTTTGACTTCTTTGCCAAGTTGAATGCCTTTAATGTATTTTTGTTGTCTGATTGCTGAGGCTAGGACTTCCAGTACTATGTTGAATAGCAGTGGTGAGAGTGAACATCCCTGTCTTGTTCCTGATCTTAGGGGAAAGGCTCCCAGTGCTTCCCCATTGAGAATGATATTTGCTGTGGGCTTTTGGTAGATGGCTTTTAAGATGTTGAGGAAAGTTCCCTCTATCCCTACACTCTGAAGAGTTTTGATCAGGAATGGATGCTGTATTTTGTCAAATACTTTCTCTGCATCTAACGAGAGGATCATATGGTTCTTGGATTTTCTCTTGCTGATATGATGAATCACATTGATTATTTTACAAGTGCTGAACCAGCCTTGTGTCCTGGGGATAAAACCTACTTGGTCATAGTGAATAATTTTTTTAATGTATTGTTGGATCCTATTGGCTAGTATCTTGTTGAGAATCTCTGCATCCAGGTTCATCAGGGATATTGGTCTCTAATTCTCCTTTATGGTGGGGTCTTTGTCTGGTTTCAGAATTAAGGTGATGCTGGCCTCATAGAACGAATTTGGAAGTACTCCATCTCTTTCTATCTTACCAAACAGCTTTAGTAGAATAGGTATGGTTTCTTCTTTAAACGTTTGATAGAATACCCCTGGGAAGCCATCTGGCCCTGGACTTTTGTGTCTTGGGAGGTTTTTGATGACTGCTTCAATATCCTCCCTGGTTATTGGCCTGTTCAGGTTTTCTATTTCTTCTTGTTCCAGTTTTGGTAGTTTGTGGCTTTCAATGAATGTGTCCATTTCTTCTAGATTGCCTAATTTATTGGCATATAGCTGTTAATAATATGTTTTTAAAATCGTTTGTATTTCCTTGGTGTTGGTAGTGATCTCTCCTTTCTCATTCATTATTTTATAAATTTGAGTCTTCTCTTTCTTCTTTTTAATAAGGCTGGCTAATGGTTTATCTATCGTATTAATTCTTTCAAAGAACCAACTCCTGGTTTTGGTGATCTGTTCCACAGTTCTTCTGGTCTTGATTTCATTGAGTTCTGCTCGAATCTTTATTAACTCTCTTCTTCTGCTGGGTGGAGTATCTTTTTGCTGTTTTGTCTCTAGCTCCTTTATGTGTAAGGTATGCTTTTGTATTTGAGTTCTTTCCAGTTTTTGAATGGATGCTTGTATTGCAATGTATTTCCCCCTTAGGACTGCTTTTGCTGCATCCCAAAGATTTTGAACGGTTGTATCTTCATTCTCATTAGTTTCCATGAATCTTTTTAATTCTTCCTTAATTTCCTGGTTGATGCTTTCATCTTTTAGCAGGATGGTCCTTAACCTCCACCTGTTTGAGGTCCTTCCAAACTTCTTGTGATTCAGTTCTAATTTCAAGGCATTATGGTCTAAGAATATGCAGGGGATGTTCCCAATCTTTTGGCATCAGTTCAGACCTGAATTGTGGCCCAGTATGTTGTCTATTCTGGAAAAAGTTCCATGTACACTTGAGAAGAATGTGTATTCAGTTGAGTTTGGAGGTAAAGTTCTGTAGATATCTGTGAAATCCATCTGGTCTAGTGTATCATTTAAAGCTCTCGTTTCTTTGGATATGTTTTGCTTAGAAGACCTCTCTAGTATAGAAAGAGCTATATTGAAGTCACCAAGTATAAGTTTATTATCATCTAAGTACTTCTTCACTTTGGTTATTAATTGATTTAAATATTTGTGAGCTCCCACATTTGGGGCATATATATTGAGGATTGTGAAGTCCTCTTTTTGGATAGATCCTTTAAGTGTGATATAGTGTCCCTCTTCATCTCTCACTACAGTCTTTGGGGTAAATTTTAGTTTATGTGATATAAGGATGGCTACCCCTCTTTCTTTTGAGGTCCCTTTGAGTGGTAAATTTTTCTCCAACCTTTTATTTTCAGGCTGGAGGTGTCCTTCTGTCTCAAATCAGTCTCTTGTAGACAGCAAATAGATGGGTCCTGCTTTTTTGTCCAGTCTGAAACCCTGCGCCTTTTGATGGGGTCATTAAGCCCGTTCATGTTCAGAGTTACTATTGAAAGATATGACTTTAGTGTCATCATGATATCTCTTCAGTCCTTGTTTTTGTGGATTGTTCCACTGAACTTCTTAAAGGGGAATATTAAGAGTCCCCCTTAAAATTTCTTGCAGAGCTGGTTTTGAGGTCACATATTCTTTCAGTTCCTGCCTGTCTTGGAAGCTCTTTATCTCTCCTTCCATTTTGAATGAGAACCTTGCTGGATAAAGTATCTTGGTTGCATTTTTTTCTCATTTAGGACCCTTAATATATCCTGCCATCCCTTTCTGACCTGCCAGGTCTCTGTGGAGAGGTCTGCTGTTACCCTCATACTCCTCCCCATAAAAGTCAGGGATTCCTTGTCTCTTGCTGCTTTAAGGATCTTCTCTTTATCTTTGGAATTTACAAGCTTCACTATTAAATGTCGAGGTGTTGAATGGCTTTTATTGATTTTAGGGGGGGATCTCTCTATTTCCTGGATCTGAATACCTGTTTCCCTTCCCAGATTAGGATAGTTTTCAGCTATGATTTGTTCAAATAATTATTCTGGCCCTTTGTCCCTTTCAGCGCCCTCAGGATCCCCTATTAAACGTAGGTATTTCTGTCTCAGGCTGTCGTTTATTCCCCTTAATCTATCCTCATGGTCTTTTAATTGTTTGTCTCTTTTTTCCTCAGTTTCCCCCTTTGCCATCTACTTGTCTTCTATGTCACTCACTCATTCTTCCACCTCTTAACCCTCGTCTTTAGGACTTCTAGTTTGGATTGTATCTCATTCAATTGATTTTTAATTTCTGCCTGATTAGATCTAAATTCTGCAGTCATGAAGTCTCTTGAGTCCTTTATGCTTTTTTCTACAGCTACCAGTAGCTTTATAGTAGTGCTTCTGAATTGGCTTTCTGACATTGAATTGTAATCCAGATTTTGTAACTCTGTGGGAGAGGGGACTGTTTCTGATTCTTTCTTTTGAGGTGAGGTTTTCCTTCTAGTCATTCTCTTAGTGCAGAGTCATCAAAAACAAGTTGTATTGGGAAAAGGAGAAAAAGAAATGAGAGAAAGAAGGAAAGAAAGAGAAAAAGAAAAAAGAAAAAAGGAAGAAAAAAAGCAAAAAGAGAAGAAAAAGAGAGAGAAAAAGAAAGAAATGTCAAAACGGTGGGGGAAGCAAACAGAAATCTAAAAGCAAAAACAAACAAACAAACAAACAAACAAACAAAAAAACACCCGGATGTATCTTCTGATTCTGTATACTTTAAGTCCCTTGTCTTCCCTTGCAACTTGTCCGTCTTGCTGGTCTTCTGGGGGAGGGGCCTGTTGTGCTGATTTTCAGGTGTTATCACTTGGGGGAGATGCTGTGCCCCCTGCCTGGTGCAGGGCTCAGTGGGGGTTTACCCCTTGAGGCCCCAGGAGGAACAACCGCAGTGGCAGGCCAGCTTTAGAGCCCTGGCTTCAGCCCCCGCAGTAACTACAGAGATCTCCATCCGAGGGGCCTGGATGTTCTGGGGGTGGGACCACTGCTCTGCTTAGCTCAGGGCAAGAGCGTACTTGCTGTCCTGTGCCCTCCCAGCCCTCTGCCTCAGGGGGAGGCTGGATCCTGGGCTGTGTCCCCTGCACCCTGGGCTCCCAGGCCTGTGCTGTTGGATTCGCGTTCCGGCCGGCAGCCCCCTCCGTGGAGCTACTGCAGGAGCCCCTCCGAGCTGCTCCTAGAGCCGCGTAGCCCCCTCCGTACCGAGCCTCTTCCTCTGCAGGAGCCGCCTCCGAGCTGCTTCCGGGGCCTCGCAGCCCCCTCCATGCAAAGCCGCTGCCTGAGCCCCTCCCAGCTGTTCCTGGTCCAGCCTTGCACTCTGCAGCTGTTTAGGGAGCTCGGCATGCTCTCCTGGGCATGCAGGTGTCTGTTAGTGTCCCAGGGAGCCTGAGAGCATCCCCACCCTCCTGGGATCCTGCTCTAACTCCCTGCAAGGCCTTTCTGCCCAGGAAGATTGGTGAAGCTCCTGCTTCTCCATGACGGAGCTTTCCTGTCCTGGGATCACTCGCCCTGGCTTTAGCCCGGTTCCTCGTGGGGCCCCTCCCCCTTGTATGCCTTTTGTTTCTTTATTTCTTTTCCCCCCATCTTCCTACCTTGATAGAAGCGTGAACTCTTCTCACTGTAGCATTCCAGCTGTTCTCTCTTTAAATCTCAGGCCGAATTCATAGATTTTGAAGATGATTTGAAGGTTATCTAGGTAATTTGGTGGGGACAGGTGATTTGGGGACCCTACTCCTCCACCATCTTGCCCCTCCCTCTGTGAGTTTTTCTTTTACTCAATTTGGTCAATGCAGAGTGGCCAAAACAAGTTGTAATGGGAAAAGAGGAAAAAGAGAGAAGAGAAAGAAGAAAAGAAAAATAATAAAGGAAAAAAGGAAAAAATAGGAAAGAAAGAGAGGAAAAGAAAAAAGAAGAAATGAGGGAAGCAAACAGAAATCAAAGAACAAGGGGAAGTATCCTGTGATTCTGTATACTGTAAATCCCTTGACTTCCTCTGGAACTTTCCAGTGCTGCTTGGTTAATAATTTGTTTTTCCCCTGTCTGTCTAGCACATCTTCTGTATGAGGGGCCTGTTGTGCTGAATTTCTGGTGTTAGGACTTGGAGGAGCTGCTCAGCCCCGTGCCTGGTGCAGGGCTCAGTGAAAGATGTTTAAGCTGTTTATCCTGTGAGGCCACTGTGATTCTCTTTGGGGGTTGTTTATCCTGTGAGGCCCCAGGAGGAACAACAACAGTGGTGGTGGCCACCTCTGGAGCCCTGGATTCAGCTCCCACAGTAATTATGGATTCTCTGTCTTCAGGGGCCTGGATACTCCAGGTGCTTGGCTGCTGGTATGCTCAGCTTGGGGCCACCCATCCTCAGGAGTGTCCTTGCTGTCTTGTGCCCTCCCAGCCTATGCCTGTCCCAGGGTGAGCACCAGATCTTGGGCTGTGTCCCCAGCGCCCTGTGCTCCCAGGCCTGTGCTGTTGGAATCACGTTGCTGGGGGCACAGCCCCTTCTGGGTTGGGCCCCTACCATAGCCACTTCTGAGATGCTCCTGGGACCATGCAGTCCCCTATATTCCTAGGTTTCAATCAAGCTCTAGAACTTGTGAAATGTGAGATCTCAGACGCGATATTTTGCTTCTACTTAAACTCCCTGATCACTATTCATACATTTATTCATTTAATGCTCATTGACTCTCCATCCTCCTCAGGTGGAGAAATAGAGGCACAGTGAAGAGGCTCATGAACTCTGAATTCAGGAGCTCTGATATGAATCCAAGCTTGGAGTCTGAAATCTCATACTCTTATTATTGAATTATGCTGCTGTAATTACTCAGGCATTGGATCATTGGTTATTGTATAAAGGAGCTTTAGCTTCTCTGTGTGTCAGGAATGACCTGTGCCTAGGGAAGTCCCAACATTTTCTACCACTATGAGGTCACCTAAGTGGTTACATTACCAGGGATGCTCTTGAGCCTTAGTGGGAGGGATCTTGTCATAGTCACTAATAGGAACAGACAAAAAGCCTGAGGAGTCCTAAGTCTTAGATCTGGTTAATTCAAAGTATGGTCAGCTTAAAGTTATGATAGTGGTCAGTTCAAGCCATGGTTGTGGTCGGTTTGTATATTTTAAGGGTTTAGTGGCACCATTGGCTAATCTTATTGAAGTCTGTCAGTGTTCAGTTCCTCAGCATGTGACCTCAATCTGTTCATACTTGAGACATTTCTTTCATGATGGCTTTGTCTCTACAGTGAGCGATAGTAATGCTGAAATCCTGTGACCTACCCCTGGGACAATGAAAGATCAGAAACCGTGGCCAGTTTATGATTAGCTTGGTATCCATGCCCCACTGCTATTCACTTGTACAGCTGAGATACAGACGTGATCAATGCCTGACCAATCAGTGTCATAACATGGTCTGACTTCAGGACATGGCACAAAAGTACTAATTGGAAGCAGAGCAGCTGGTACCCAGATGGCTTATTGATGGAGAATGCGACTCTTGATCTAGAGTCATGTGCCCTAGTCTATGTTGGGCATAGAGACTTCTTAAGAAAAAAAAATAGTATTGGACATATGTGGTGATATGTCTGAATACACATTCATCCTGAGGCCTAAAACATGCTTGAATGTCATGAATTCACATTAACTGTACATCATGGTTGGTCAGTTTAAGGGAAGCAACTTCTTGGCAGGGCACTCATGGGACAGTATGCTTGGAAGATCCTGGGTTTTGAATCACCTTGGGAGCAGTCCACTTGTATTTGAGGCTGGTCCAGTGCCCAGGAAGGCTCCACTTGAGACAGATGGCAGTGTGAACCCTGGGGAGCGTTGACCACAGTTGGGGTTCCCATTGCCATACCATCGCTTTACTTGGGGGCAACTGCTTTGTGTTTTGGGTCAGGGATTGAAACCAGGATTGGATGGTTTACATAAGATGTGTACAGGCAGTCTCCAGGTTATGAAATGTCATGCACAGGGAACACAGGGCAGGAGAATTTAAGAAAGACATGAGGTATCCCTTGGTTCAGGGGTGCAGAGCATGATCTCTGGAACAGTATGCAATTCACAGGTGTTCACAGACCTCTCACCACTGGGATCCAACTCAGATTGTGTCTCAGTCCTCTTCCCCCCTTCCTCATAAGTTTTGTAACTCTTGGCAAGTCATCAACACAATGTCCTGTTCTGTCTTTCTATATTGTCTCACCTAAATAAAGGTATGTCCCCACAAAGTGTCTGCTAGCTATTCTCTTGTTCTCTGACAGTAAATAAATTTGATATTATATAATCTCTTCATGATTTTCAAACATATAATGCAGTGTTGCTTATCACAGGCCCTTGGCTGCACAAAGAATTCCAGAACAGATTGAATTGTATCATAGAAACTGTGTACCCTACCTGCAACATTTCCTGCTTTGTCCCTCCTTCTCCTATTCTATTCTCTGATGCTGTGTATTGATTTTTCTCCGTTCCACACATAAGTATCATCATGCAGTATTTGTCTTACACTGCCTGCCTATTTCTCTTAACATAAGGGCCTCTAGGCCCATGCATGTCATCACTGTTATTGTGATTTCCTTCCTCTACGTGGGATATTTCATTGTAAAATAGACTAAGTTTTTATCCTTTTGTTCATCAATGGATGTGAAGTCCTTTCTTTTTTTCTTGAGTGTTGAGAGTGGTGCTGCAGATCATGCAGATATCTCTGTGAAATTCAGATTTCAACTCCTTGTGCCCTATTTGCCCAAAATCTGATTGCTAGATTTTATGACAGACCTTTTCAAATATTAAGGGTGGGGCTCTGCAGGTTGTTTTCCATTCCATGTTTATCAGTTTAGATTTTCAGTTGAGTACTTTATGAATATGGCTTCTCGAACGCCTTTCTGCACCACACTCTGGCTCAGGTTTCTCTACAAAGCAAATGACCATTAATGGGATCAAATTTTGAACTCTAATAATCTTATCACTCATTTTGGATGGTCTTCTTTTTTTTAATTTTTTTAAAAATTTTTATTTATTTATGATAGTCACACAGAGAGAGAGAGAGAGAGAGGCAGAGACACAGGCAGAGGGAGAAGCAGGCTCCATGCACCGGGAGCCCGATGTGGGATTCGATCCCGGGACTCCAGGATCGCGCCCTGGGCCAAAGGCAGGCGCCAAACCACTGCGCCACCCAGGGATCCCTTTGGATGGTCTTCTAACATAAAGATGTCAACACGTCTTTCTATGGTCATCCATTTCCCAGGATATTCAATCAAAATCTCAAAACAAAAACTAATTATGAAACCAGCTGAGTACACCTGGACTGAAAATTGAGCGAAAATATTTTAACTTTTCAGAAACATAAAAAGTCACCTATCAAAGGAGTCAATGGACTGTAACATGAAAATTCATTCTTTAAATTGACTCAAGAAATAATGTTGTAGGGGCACCTGCGTGTTTCTGTCAGCTGTTTCTACTACCTGGATTTCAGCTCTGGTCATGATCTCAAGGTCATCAGATTCACTTGTATTCAGCGTGGAGCCAGCTTAGTATTCTCTCTTCCTTTCCCTCTGCCCCTCTTCTCCTTACACTTTCT
Source organism: Canis lupus familiaris (assembly GCF_011100685.1). Lineage (NCBI taxonomy): Eukaryota > Metazoa > Chordata > Mammalia > Carnivora > Canidae > Canis > Canis lupus. The sequence continues at coordinate 21,448,229 of NC_049240.1, forward strand.
CTTTTGCTCTCTCTACAAAAAAAGAACCATTCAATTTTTCTCAGGGTTCCATTCCAAAGTCAAATATACTAAGCCATATCCTTTATATTTGATGTTTGAAAATCTTAATTTACATAGTCAGGCATTAGTTTATACCCAAAAGAGTAAAATAGCATTCAGATCTCTATGTTGGTCAAACTTAATGGTAGGCATTGTGAAGCTAACATTTGGACATATTAGTCCATGTTAATATTAGCAAATAAAACTCCTACTATGTTTTTAAAAATAGATCATGTTACTGACATTGGAGTTAGGTTGATGTCATAATGCAGCACATAATATAAAAATTCTCCTTTCCCCGTATCCCTTGACATACAATCTCCACAATTATTCACACCTACATCAGTGTGGAACATTTATCACAAAGAACAAAATGGCGTAAAGATTTTATCAATATTGACGTTGACCATAGTAAGGACTGATCTCCTTTAGGGATTGTTTTGACATATGCATAATAGTATGTAACTCAGGATCTGGGAACATAACCTGAGTCAAAGGGAGTTGCTGATCCAAAGGATCCACACTAGTGACCACATTTTACTGATTTTAATTCAGGTCAAGATGAACCACAAGGTTGCATTAGTTTCAGGTGTACCACCTATGATTGTCACTTATGCTTATTGAAACTGCACTCACCCAAAACCTAGATATCATGTGTCCCCATAGAGCACTATTACCATTTTATTGATCATATTCTCTATGCTTTACCTTTCACCCTCTGACATTTATAATGGATATGTAGAAGCCTATCCCCTCTGCTCTTCTTACAACCATAGCTATTTGTAAATTGTATATATTCCATTTTTAAATATCTCCCATACTGGATGATTTTGTAACAACAGATTAGAGACTAAATACAATAGAGTAATAGAGTAAATGGAACAGAAGATAACAATTGCCTGATGTGGGCAATACCTGGACTCCAGGATCACACCCTGAGTCAGACACTCAAACTGTGAGCAATGCAGGCATCTCTTGCTCTGTATAGCTTTGTTCTGAAGCTACACTATAGATTAGTACCGCCCCACACAATATCCCTCTCTATCTTTCCTGTATGGGTACTCAGTTGTCCACTTTCATATTGTACTTTCTGATGTGCTACAAGACTTGAAAGTCTACAAACTGCTCTCACAGTAATCACTTGTGCCTAACATGGACCTTGTGAGGTAAGCATGACAATCAGCATATTTCCCATTCTGCAAAGAAGGAAACTGAGGTCCATGATATGGAGTAAGGACAGACCACTCTGGGGTCGCAAAGCCAGGGAGGACACAAAAGCAGGGGGAAGAACACACGAGGAGCTCAGAGGCGACCACCAGCATGATGCATTTGGGGAACTGCATGTTATTGAGAAAAGACTTGAATTTTGACGTGTGAGTACTGGGTGGCCTATGGAGATGTGGGGTCCACTAAGAAAGGCAGCACCATGTGGCAGTTAAGACCACAGTCTCTAGTATAACATACAAATAACTGAACCTCATCCCTGCTACTTCCTCACTGTATACATCTTGACCTTTAACCTTCCTGGCCTTGTTGATCACCTATAAGATGGGGACAAGAATGATCAATATAAGGTGCTGTAAGGAGGAGATGGACAATTAGTTACTTGGCGTCATTCCCAAAACTTAGAAAATGTTCCAAAAATAAGAGCCTCTAGGTTGCAGAACTCACAATTTCAAATGCCCTAGCACAGCCAATGAGTTTAGGCTACCCTGGGTCACATGACCACATCTGCTCCAAAGACCTGCAGCCAGAGGGCAGAAGTTACGTGCTTCTGTGACCATTGCTGTTCCCAGTAATGACGGAGGGAAGTCTCAAGGCATGAGTCCAGAGCTCCAGGTGTGTGCTTAAGTAGAGGATGAGTGAGAAAAACATTTCTTCTAGGGGATCCGTATGAGCCCAGGTGTCCTTCCTGATGTGCTCCTCATTTCTGTTCTGTAGTCATGGCCCTCTGAAAAGCCTTCCTAGCCTAAATCCATGCCTTGGGTTCACATCTGCAAAAGGGGAGCCATGGTAATTCCACTGATATGTCTTCTGGTGCACATGTAAGGATGGGCATCTACTGGCATCCTGTGTAGGATTCCTGGTATATACCCATGTGAGTGGGTAGGATTCTTCATTTACTGAAGAAGTGGTGAAACTTCTAACGGGAAGCTACAGAAGGTAATAATCAAGTCTCTAGGGAGAGAAAAGTCACTCGATCTGAGTCCGTGAAGTGGATGCCAACACATGGGAAGATTTTTTTAAATAATAAATTTATTTTTTATTGATGTTCAATTTGCCAACATATAGAATAACACCCAGTGCTCATCCCATCAAGTGACTGCCTCAATGCCCATCACACATTCACCCCCCACCAACCTCCCCTTCCACCACCCCTAGTTCGTTTGCCAGAGTTAGGAGTCTTTATGTTCTGTCTCCCTTTCTGATATTTCCTACCCAGTTCTTCTCCCTTCCCTTCTATTCCCTTTCACTATTATTTCTATTCCCTAAATGAAGGAGACCATATAATTTTTGTCCTTCTCCGATTGACTTATTTCACTCAGCATAATACCCTCCAGTTCCATCCATATTGAAGCAAATGGTATTTGTCATTACTTATGACTAATATTCCATTGTATACATAAACCACATCGTCTTTATCCATTCATCTTTCGATGGACACCGAGGCTCCTTCCACAGTTTGGCTATTGTGGACATTGCTGCTATAAACATCGGGGTGCAGGTGTCCCAGGGATTCATTGCATCTGCATCTTTGGGATAAATGCCCAGCAGTGCAATTGCTGGGTCATAGTACAGGTCTATTTTTAACTCTTTGAGGAGCCTCCACACAGTTTTCCAGAGTGGCTGCACCAGTTCACATTCCCACCAACAGTACAAGAGGTTTCCCTTTTCTCCGCATCCTCTCCAACATTTGTGGCTTCCTGTCTTGTTAATTTTCCCCATTCTCACTGGTGTGTGGTGGTATCTCATTGTGGTTTTGATTTGCATTTCCCTGATGGCAAGTGATGCAGAGCATTTTCTCATGTGCATGTTGGCCATGTCTATGTCTTCCTCTGTGAGATTTCTGTTCATATCTTTTGCCCATTTCATGACTGGACTGTTTGTTTCTTTGGTGTTGAGTTTAATAAGCTCATTATAGATCTTGGTAACTAGCCCTTTATCTATACGTCATTTGCAAATATTTTCTCCCATTCTGTAGGTTGTCTTTTAGTTTTGTTGACTGTATCCTTTGCGTGCAAAAGCTTCTTATCTTCTTGAAGTCCCAATAGTTCATTTTTGCTTTTGTTTCTTTTGCCTTCATGGATGGATCTTATCAGAAGTTCCTATGGCCGAGTTAAAAAACTGTGTTGCCTGTGTTCTCCTCTAGGATTTAGATGGAATCTTGTCTCACATTTAGATCTTCCATCCATTTTTGAGTTTATCTTTGAGTATGGTGCAAGAGAGTGGTCTAGTTTCATTCTTCTGCATGTGGATGTCCAATTTTCCCAGCACCATTTACTGAAGAGACTGTCTTTCTTCCTGTGGATATTGTTTCCTCCTTTATCGAATATTAGTTGATCATAAACCTGAAGGTCCACTTCTGGATTCTCTATTCTGTTCCATTGATCTATGTGTCTGTTTTTGTTACAGTACCACACTGTCTTGATGACCGCAGCTTTGTAGTACAACCTGAAATCTGGCATTGTGATGCCCCCAGCATGGTTTTATTTTCTTAAAATTCCCCTGGATATTCGGGGTCTTTCCTGATTCCACACAAATCTTAAAATAATTTGCTATCTCTCCAAAGAAAGTCCATGATTTTTTGATAGGGATTGCATTAAACGTGTAAATTGCTCTGGGTAACATTGACATTTTCACAATATTTATTCTGCCAATCCATGAGCATGGAATATTTTTCCATCTCTTTGTGTCTTCCTCAATTTCTTTCAGAAGTTTTCTGTAGCTTTAGGGTATAGATACTTTACATCTTTGGTTAGGTTTATTCCTAGGTATCTTATGCTTTTGGGTGCAATTGTAAATGGGCCTGACTCCTTAATTTCTCTTTCTTCACTCTCATTGTTAGTTTATAGGAATGACACTGACTTCTGGGCATTAATTTTGTATCCTACCACACTGCCAAATTGCTGTATGAGTTCTACCAATCTTTGGGTGGTGTCTTTTGGGTTTTCTATGTAGAGTATCATGTCATCTGTGAAGAGGGAGAGTTTAATTTCTTCTTTGTCAATTTGAATGCCTTTAATATCTTTTTTTGTCTGATTGCTGAAGCTAGGACTTCCAGTACTATGTTGAATAGCAGTGGTGAAAGAGGACATCTCTGTCTTTTCGTAATCTTAAGGGAAAGGCTCCCAGTGCTTCCCCATTGAGAATGATATTTACTGTGGGCTTTTCATAGATGGCTTTTAAGATGTTGAGGAATGTTCCATCTATCCCTTCACTCTGAAGAGTTTTGTTCAGAAATGGATGTGTATTTTGTCAAATGTTTTTCTCTGCATCTAATGAGAGGATCATATGGTTCTTGTTTTTTTTTTTTCTTGCTGATATGATGAATCACATTGATTGTTTTACGAGTGTTGAACCAGCCTTGTGTCCCGAGGATAAATCCTACTTCGTCATGGTGAATAATGTTTTTAATGTATTGTTGGATCCTATTGGCTAGTATCTTGTTGAGAATTTTTGCATCCATGTTCATCAGGAATATTGGTCTATAATTCTCCTTTTTGGTGGGATCTTTGTCTGGTTTTGGAATTAAGGTGATGCTGGCCTCATAGAATGAATCTGGAAGTACTCCATCTCTTTCTATCTTTCCAAACAGTTTTAGTAGAATAGGTGGTTTCTTCTTTAAACTTTTCATAGAATTCCCATGGGAATCCATCTAGCCCTGGACTTTTGTGTCTTGGGAGGTTTTTGATGACTGCTTCAATATCCTCCCTGGTTATTGGTCTGTTCAGATTTTCTATTTCTTCCTGTTCCAGTTTTGGTAGTTTGTGCCTTTCAAGGAATGTGTCCATTTCTTCTAGATTGCCTAATTTATTGGTGTATAGCTGTTTATAACATGTTTTTAAAATCATTTGTATTTCCTTGGTGTTGATGGCGATCTCTCTTTATAAATTTGAGTCTTCTCTTTCTTCTTTTTAATAAGGCTGGCTAATGGTTTATCTATCTTATTCATTCTTTCAAAGAACCAACTCCTCATTTTGTTGATCTGTTCCACAGTTTTTCTGGTCTCAATTTCTTTGAGTTCTGCTCAAATCTTAATTAACTCTCTTCTTCTGCTAGGTGTAGGATCTATTTGTTGTTTTTTCTCTAGCCCTTTAGTGGTAAGTTTAGCTTTTGTATTTGAGTTCTTTACAGTTTTTGAATGGATGCTTTATTGCAATGTATTTCCTTCTCAGGACTGCTTTTGCTGAATCCCACAGATTTTGAATGGTTGTATCTTCATTCTCATTAGTTTCCATGAATCTTTTTAAATTCTTCCTTAATATCCATTTAGGACTTTTTATCGTTTAGCAGGATGGTCCTTAACGTCCACATGTTTGAAGTCCTTCCAAACTTCTTGTGATTTAGTTCTAATTTCAAGGCATTATGGTCTGAGAATAAGCAGGGGACTATCCCAATCTTTCGGTATCATTTCAGACTCGATTTGTGACCCAGTATGTGGTCCATTCTGAAGAAAGTTCCTTGTGCCCTTGAGAAGAAAGTTTAATCACTTGAGTTTGGATGTAAAGTTCTGTAGATATCTGTGAAATCCATCTAGTTCAGTGTATCATTTAAAGTCTTGTTTCTTTTGAGATGTTGTGTTTAGAAGACTTCTTCTTCAAGGGGAATTTTAAGAATCCCCCTTAAAATTTCTTGCAGAGCTGGTTTGGAGGTCACATATTCTTTCAGTTCTTACCTGTCTTGGAAGCTCTTTATCTCTCCTTCCATTTTGAATGATAGCCTTGCTGGATAAAGTATTCTCGGTTGCATGTTTTTCTCATTTAGGACCCTGAATATATCCTGACATCCCTTTCTGGCCTGCCAGCTCTCTGTGGAGAGGTCTGCTGTTACCCTAATACTCTTCCCCATAAAATTCAGTGATTCCTTGTCTCTTGCTGCTTTAAGGATCTTCTCTTTATCTTTGGAATTTGCAAGCTTAACTATTAAATGTCAAGCTGTTGGATGGTTTTTATTGATTTTTGGGGGGACCTCTCTATTTCCTGTTTCTGACTGCCTGTTTCCCTTCCCAGAGTAGGAAAGTTTTCAGCTATGATTTGTTCACATACATATTCTGGACCTCTGTCCCTTTCGCCGCCCTCAGGAACCTCACTTAAACATAGATTTTTCTTTCTCAGGCTGTCATTTATTTCCCTTAATCTATCCTCATGGCCTTTTAATTGTTTGTCTTTTTCCTCAGTTTCTCTCTTTCCCATCAACTTGTCTTCTATGTCACTCCCTTGTACTTCCACATCATTAACCCTCATCATTAGGACTTCTCGTTTGGATTGCATCTCATTCAATTGATTTTTAATTTCTTCCTGATTAGATCTAAATTCTGCAATCATGAAGTCTCTTGAGTCCTTTATGCTTTTTTCTAGAGCCACCAGTAGCTGTATAATAGTGCTTCTGAATTGGCTTTCTGACATTGTATTGTAATACAAATATTGTAACTCTGTGGGAGAAAAAACTGTTTCTGATTCTTTCTTTTGAGATGAGGTTTTCCTTCTAGTCATTTTGCTCAGTGCAGAGTGGCCAAAAACAAGTTGTATTAGGAAAAGGAGAAAAAGAAAGGAGAGAAAGAAGGAAAGAAAAGAGAATAAGAAAAACAAAAAAGGAAGAACAAAAGAAAGAAGGAGAAGAAATAGAGAAAGAAAAAGAAAGAAAGGAAAGAATAGGTGGGGGAAGCAAACAGAAATCAAAAAGCAAACAAAACAACACAAAACAAACAAAAAAACATGGGGGAGTGTCTTCTGTTTCTGTATAATTTAAGTCCCTTGACTTCACCTGGAACTTCTGTTAACTCTACCTGATCTTCTGGGGGAGGGGCCTGTTGTGCTGATTTTCTGGTGGTAGCACTTGGAGAGCTGTTCTTCCCCTTGCCTGGTGCTGGGCTCAGTGGGTGTTGTTTATCCCGTGAGGCCCCAGGAAGAACGAGCACAGTGGCAGTGGCCAGCCCTGGAGCCCTGAATTCAGCTCCCTCAGTAACTATGGAGCTTTCAGTCTGCAGGGGCCTGGATTCTCCAAGGGTGTGGCCGCTGATTTCTCAGCTTGTGCAGGAGTGTCCTTGCTGTCCTGGGCCCTCCTAGCCTCTGCCTGTCTGGGGGATGGTCAGATACTTGGCTTTGCCCCCGGCACATTGTGCACCCGTGGCTGTGCTGTTGGATTTGTGCTCCCAGCATGTGCAGCCCCCTCTCCGCAGATCCACCGCCTGAGCCCCTCAGAGCTGCTCCCAGTGCTGACAGCCCCCTCTCTGCAGAGCCCCCACCAGAGCCCCTCCATGTTGCTCCCAGAGCCGTTCAGCCCCCTCCAAGCAGAGCCTCTGCCTGAGCCCCTCTGAGCTGATCCCGGGTCAAGCCGCATGTGTGCTGCCACCCTTTAAGGAGCTGGACGCACTCTTCCTGGGGCACAGGTGATCTGTTAGTGTCCCAGGGAGCCTGAGGGCATCCCTGCACTCCTGGGGTCTTGCTCTAACTCCCTGAGAGCCCTTTTCTGTCTGGGAAGATTGGTGAAGATCCTGCTTCTCCGGGACAGTGCTTTCCTGTCCTGGCGGAACTCGCCCCGGCCTTAGTCTGTCTCCTCACGGAGCCCCTCCCCCTTGGATGCCTTTTGTTTCTTTATTTCTTTTTTCCCTGTCTTCCTACCTTGACAGAAGCGTGAATTCTTCTCACTGTAGCATTCCAGCTGTTCTCTCTTTAAATCTCAGGCCAAATTTGTACATTTTCAGGGTGATTTGAAGGTTATTTAGGTAATTTGGTGGAGACAGGTGACGGGAACCCTACTCTTCTGCCATCTTGCCCCTCCCTCCCACATGGGGGGACTTGATAAAAAAAGGTCAGACAGCATTCTGCCACTTCTCTCTGGGATGCGTGAGGGCTATTTATCATGTCTCTATCTATAGATGTGTAGCTTTTTAACTCTTCTTGAATTTACTGGTTGACCCTTTCATCCTTTGTCAAGATGGTCTTTAACCTCCAGTTTTTGAATATCTTCCAAATTTCTTCCTGTAATTGAGTTCATGTTTCAAGACATTATGATCTGAAAATAGACAGGGGACAATCCCTAATTTTTAATATCACTTCAGACCTGATTTGTGACCCAGTACATTTTCTATTCTGGGGAAAGTTTTATGTGCATTTGAGAATATGTGTATCCAGTTGCGTTTTGTTGTAAACTTCTGAAAATATCTGTGAAATCCATGTGTTCCAGTGTATTATTTAAAGTTGTTGTTTCATTTAATATTACTCAGCCATTAGAAATGACAAATACCCACCATTGGCTTTGACTGGATGGACCTGGAGGGTAGTATGCTGAGTGAAATAAGTCAATCGGAGTAGGACAAACATTATATGGTCTCATTCATTTGGGGAATATAAAAATTAGTGAAGAGAATAAAGGAAAAGGAGAAAAATGAGTGAAAATATCAGTGAAGGTGACAAAACATGAGTGATACCTAACTCTGGGAAATGAAGAAGGGGTAGTGGAAGGTGAGGTTGGCAGGTGTTGGGGTGACTGGATGATGGGCACTGAGGGGGCACTTGGTATGAAGAGCGCTGGTGCTATGCATGTGTTGGAAAATTGATCTCCAATAAAAAATAAAAATGATAAAGCTCTTGTTTCTTGGAGGTGGTGTACTTAGAAGATCTGTCATTTGCAGTAAGCATCGTGTTGAAGTCTCCCAGTATTAGTGTATGATTATCTAAATATGTGTTTATTTGTTTGATAATTGATTGATATTCTTGGCAGCTCTCACATTAGGGGCATAAACAGTCGTGATTGTTAGGTATTCTTGTTGGATAGACCCTTTCAGTACGATATAGTGTCCCTCTTCATCTCTTACTACAGTCTTTGGGATAAACTTTAATATATCTGATATGAGGATAGCTACCCTTGCTTTATTATTAGGACTATTTATTTATTTGTTTGTTTGTTTATTTTTTTAATTTTTATTTATTTATGATATTCACAGAGAGAGAGAGAGAGAGTGAGAGAGGCAGAGACACAGGCAGAAGGAGAAGCAGGCTCCATGCACTGGGAGCCCAACGTGGGATTTGATCCCGGGTCTCCAGGATTGTGCCCTAGGCCAAAGGCGGACGCCAAACCACTGCACCACCCAGGGATCCCTATTAGGACCATTTAAATGATAAATTTTTCTGCAACCTTTTATCATTAGGTTGTTGGTGTCCTTAGGTCTCAAATGAGTCTCATGAAGACAGCAAATAGATGGGTCTTACTTTTTTATCCAGTCTTAAACCCTGTGTCTTTTAATGGAATCATTAAGCCCATTCATGTTCAGAGTTACTATTAAAAGATATGAATTTTGTGTCATCATAATACCTATTCAGTCCCTGTTTTTTGGTTTGTTTCCTTGGACTTTCTCTCTTTTACAGAGTCCTCCTTAATATTTCTGCAGAGCTGGTTTGGTGGTCACATATTCTTTCAGTTTCTGCCTATCTTGGAAGCTCTTGATATCTCCTTCTATTCTGAATGAGAGCCTTGTTGAATAAAGTATTCTTGGCTCCATGTTCTTCTCATTAAGCACCCTGAATATATCCAACCAGTCCTTTCTGGCCTGCCGGGGCTCTGTAGAGAAGTCTGCTGTTATTATAATATTTCCCCCCCATATAAGTTAGGCATCTCTTGGCTATTTCTGTTTTAAGGATTTTCTCTTTATTTTTGGAATTTGCAAGTTTCACTATGAAATGTCGAGGTGTTGATCTTTTTTTTTTTTTTTTTTTTTTTGAGGAACTTCTCTATCTCCTGAATCTGAAAACCTGCTTCCCTCCCCAAATTAGGCAAGTTCTGAGCTATGATTTTTTCAAGTATGCTTCTGGTCCTCTGTCCCTCTTGGTGCCCCCTAGAACCCCAATTAAACATAAATTATTCCTCCTGAGGCTGTTATTTATTTCTCTTAACCTTTCATCATGTTCTTTAAATTATTTTTCCCTTTTTGCCTCAGCTTCCTTCCTTGGCATCAAATTGTCTTCTATGTCACTCATTATTTTCTATGTCTTTAACCCTCCTTGATAGGATTGCATGTCATTTAATTGATTTTTAATTTTGGCCTGATTAGATCTAAATCCTGCAGTCATGAAGTCTCTTGAATCCTTTATGCGTTTTTCCAGAGCCACCTGTAACTATATAATTGGGCTTCTGAATTGGCTTTCTGACATCCAGTTGTAATCCAAATTCTGTAATACTGTGCTCAAGATTACTGTTTCTAACTCATTCTTTTTTAGTGAGGTGTTCTTTATAGTCATTTTGCTCAGTGTGCAGTTGCTGTTTGAGAACAGTGAGTCAAGAATATCAACCACGACTTAAGTAAATTTCACCTCTAGGCGACTCTGACATGGTCCGAGACCAGAAAATGAAAACAGTGATCAGAACAAAATAAAACGAAGAGACCACTAAAGTGAAAAACTAATTTAATACAAAGTAGTAAAATAATACAAGGCTAAGGATCCCAAAGAAGATGAAAAGAAAGAAAGAAGAAAAATGAAGAGAAAAAGCAAAAGTTATGAGAAAAAAAGAAAAAAGGAGAAGAAAGGAAAACAGGAGGGTGACAGGGAAAGGTGATGGTGAAGAAATTGTAGTGGAGAGAAATCTGCTCCACCTAAGTTGTCCTAGACAGTCCTAGATCCTTTTGGTTCTGAGTGCATTTATTTCTGTATGTTAGAAGACACGCATTCCAAAATTTATATACACCAGCAATACTTGAAGAAACGACAACATTGACCACCAAAACTTAAACGAGATAAGTGAGGGCAGCAGAATGAGAATATAATCTTACAGAATGAACCAGCATGGTATACCACTTGATTGTGGGTGCATGCTAGTCATGTTTTAGAAAGTATTAACTTCCACAATTGTATAACAGAATGAAGCAGAGGAAGCAAAAATTACACCCCCCCAAAAAAATCTCCTTTATCTCCCAAAATTAAATTGAGTATGTTGAAGGGAATCTAGAAGTGGATAATCTATCTAGAACATGTGATTTTAGAAATATGAGAGTCAAAAAGAAAGAAACTTAAAAATGAAGAGGCAGTAAAATATTGTAGTTAAGGTGGGAAAGAGAAAAAAATTAGTAAATTTTAGTCTGATATAAAAAAGAGTTGCACGGCAAAAGGTAGAAAAAGGGGTACCCTCTAGTTCTATATACTGTAAATCCCTCGAAATCCCCTGGAGCTTTCCAGCACTGCTTGGTCCATAACTTGCTCTTCCCCTGTCCTATCAGCTGGTATTCTGGAAGAGGGCCTGCTGTGCTGATTCGCAGATGTGTGTACTTGAGGAAATGGCCCACCACCACCAGGTGCAGGGCTCAGTGGGATCTGTTTGTCCTGTGAGGCCTCTGTCCATGGTGGCCCTGCCTCTCCCAGGCACAAGGTGACACTAGGAGGGACAAGAAGACTGGCTGCAGGCAGCTCTCCAGGTCTGCAGTCAGCTCCCCACAGTAACTGCGACAGTCTCCCAGTCTAAACTGACCTGGATGTTCTGGAGGGCAGTGGGCCATGATCAGTACAGCCTGGGGGCACCCAGTGGCATGAGTGTCCTTGCAGTCCTGTTTCCCGTCACCTCTGCTTATCCCAGGGCAGGTGGGTGATCCTGGGTTGTGTCCCCAGTTCCGTGGGATTCGGGGCCTGAGCTGTTCAAATCATGCTTCTAGGGCCACAGCTCCCAAAGGCAGCAGGGTGCAGACCCATTTGTCTTGACCCCATGCTGACTGACCAGCTTCTCCCCGAGACCCAGCCAGGTGCACACTCCAGTGCTTTGCCAAGGTCAGCCCACAGTGTGCATAGCACTGTCCCCTGGGCACACCTCCTCTGTTAGTGACTCTGGGACCCTGGAGGCTCCACTGCCCCTCCTGCCATACTGCCCAAGTTCACTGCTCAGTGCCATTGTGTCTGGGAAGAATCCAGGGAGGATTTATAAAATATCTGTTTTTCTGGGGCTGGGCTTCATGTCCCTGAGGATTTCCCATCAGGATGTAGCTCTGCTCTTGGCAGTGTCCCTCCCCTGCTTGATTCCTCTTTTTTCTGCCTTCCTAAGTTGTTAGAAGCAAAAAAAAATCTTATCTGTAGCATTCCAGCTGATCTCTCTTTAAATCTCAGTGGAATTCCAGTATCAGTAACACATCTAATTCTTGTTTCTGATCTTCCACATGTGAGACTCTGCAGACTGGAGACCACATTGATCCCAGAATCCTTTCCACATCATTTCCTTGAGATTGAAAGGGATATTTCTCCATTGATGCTCCCCTCCTGCCCCTACTCTTGTTTCAAAACCATTTTGACTAAAAGTGCCTGAGAAAGAATCCTCTCCCCTAGCCAGAGGGTTGTGGCAGGTGCAGCCCCAGATGCAGCTACATGTCATGCCCAGGGGTGAATGTTTTTGATGAGTGATACCAAGTGTGAGGGTCTAGGGTCCAGAGACAGGTCCCCCATGGATTCCATGGGTGACCAAGGAATTCAGGCCATGGGCTGTACATTAAGACAGGAGAAACAGAGAGGCAAAAGGATGCCAAAGAGAGAAAACAGGCAACATGAGGGTAGAGGGGGAACAATTCCAAGGTTTTAAGGTCAGGCCAAGAGTATAACATCTTGAATCAAGACCATCCATGGTCATCTGTATTATGATACAGGCACATGTCTGAGAGTGGGTAGGTTCTGTTGAGACTAACATAATACATCAAATGTCTCCATACAGTGGGTCAAATGAGTTTTTGGTTTGTTTCCAATGCATAGATTTA